>NW_027256896.1:11865379-11910379 GCF_029215685.1 Pituophis catenifer annectens | reverse complement strand
ATAGTGAAGCCAGGGTTTCACTTAACAGCTGTGTTAGTAACTTAAAACTGCAGTGATTCACTTAAGAACTGTTGCAGGAAAGGTCGTAAAACGGGGCAAAACTCACTTAACAACTAGCAACAGAAACGTTGCGCTCATTTGTGGTCCTAAGTTGAGGACTACCTGTAGATCACTGTTGATTAAAAATGAGGCCATTGAAGATATTCAACTTAGTATATTTTTTTCATTTATCAAGTATATTTCACATAATTCCTCTTATCTTTTTAATTATAAACAGTATATTTCATCTTATTCCATTTTTTTCCCCCTTTAAATTTTCTAAATAGTTTCTTTAATAAATGAGAAAGATCCGGGTTGCCTGGACACCATAGTGGAAAATATTAAATTGAAAATGAATACAGCAATAGAGAGAGATGAAAGAGGAGTAGAGAGTAGAGAGATGGAAGAGAAAGGGAGAAGAGAGAGGGATGGAAGAGAGAGGAGGAAGGAAGAGAGGGGAAATTAGAGGAGGAGAGAGGGCCAGACAGGGAGGAAGAAAGGAGGAGAAGGAGAAAGGAAGAGGAAGTAGAGAGGAGTAGGAGAGGAGGGAAAAAGAAAGTAAGAAGGAAAGAAGAGAGGGAGATGGCAGGATTGAGAAGAAAGATTGCTGTATAAGAAAAAAGATGAAATGGAAGAAAGGCAACCCCGAACATATATAAATATATTAAGATAAAGAATGAATGGTTAAAAATCAAAAGAGAATAAATATGAAGAAACAGGAAAATTTGAGGGCGAATGAAGATGCTGTTTATATAAGTAAGCAAAGAAATATTGAGATATGATTTAAAAAAAAGGGAAAAAAGAAAATTGTGGCAAAAATGGTAATGGAGTAAAATGTATTTGAATTTGATAAATTGTATAAGATGAGATATGGCCAATACTTTGTTCAAAAAAAGACGTGGGTGAATGTGGGGGGGCGGGGAAGCCCCAATAAAACTTGTTTTTTTTTAAAAAAATGAGGCCATTGCAGAATTAAAGCAAAACATGGTTTGCCGTTGATAAGCCTTAGGGGAGATGCAGAAATATAACAAGCTAAGATTGCTTTGGTTTCTCCACAAATCTCCTGATATTGCCTAGGAAATGTGAGCTTGCACTACAAGGAAATCAGTGTGTCAAACGGATGAGGGACACTGAGGACTGTCTAATAGCAATAGCCCTTAGACTTATATAAGGAGGGGTGGGCTGCTGGGGGTTCTCAGCAGTTCGGGAGAACCTCTAGCTAAGATTCTGTGCAGTTCGGAGAACCCCCAAATCCCACTCCTGGCTGGCCCTGCCCATCCTGCCCCTCCCCTCCCAGGAGTCCCCACGCGGTCCGTTTTGGATGCAGGTAAGTGCAGGGCACGCGCGGAGGCTCTGGGAGGGCAAAAAATGGGCCTATCCGAAGTTTGGGAACTCCAGATGGCGTCCGGAGCCTGGGGAGGCCATTTTTTACCCTCCTGGAAGCTCGAAGAAAGCCTCCGGAGCCTGGGGAGGGCAAAAATGCCCCCTCCCTGCTGTGGTGCAGGAGGCCGACTAGGCCACACCCACCATGGCCACGCCCACCCAGCAACCCCTGGCTAAATTTTTTGAAACCCACCCCTGCTTATATACCGCTTCACAGCTCTCTCTAAGCGCTTTACCGAGTCAGCCCATTGCTCCCCAACAATCTGAGTCCTCATTTTATCCACCTCGGAAGGATGGAAGACTGAGTCAACCTTCAGCCGGTCAGGATCGAACTGCTGGCAGTCGGCAGAGTTAGCTTGCAATACTGCATTCTGACCACTGCCCCACCACGGCTCTTTCCCCCATGGCTCTTTCTCTTTTAAAGAACAATTCCTGAGGGGAAAAAAACACCACAAAACATCTGTGAGGGAGCTAGAAAATTAATAGACTTAATCAGCTCATTTTTTTTCTACTGTTCCTCCTTGCCACGAGTAAGGCATTTATCCTACAACTAAGTTTGATAAATGGAAGGGTAAAATTACCCCCTTCAGGACATTTATTAGAGATAATTTCGACTATAAGCTTTCAAAGTTAATGTTCTTAACTAAAAAAAAAAAGGGGGGGGGGAATGTCCGAAACAAAGGAATTGGTGGGCTGGATGCTATTGGAGCGTTTAACTTTCAAGGAAGGTTAGTTATTCTTTTTTAAACAATATGAAACATTAAAGAAACCAAAGTTGCAATAATCTGCCACTAGAACATTCAGTTTAATGCTTATGGCTCCATTGTCTTTTATATTTTAAGCCTCTCTGAAGACGGGTGCGGAAGAATAATTATGAAAAATGAAAAGATTCGACAAAAGTTTCACAACCGCTACGTTCGCATAAAAATTGAACCAGATTTTGAGGCTGCCTTTTTGGAAAATGCGTGGAAGGTGGTGAGTTTGTACTCCGATGAACATATCTTGGGGTTTAGCATGAGAATCCAGCATGTTTCGTTATTTCTGAGTTTCGAGACAACCCACACAATGTTTAAATGCTGTAGCCAAGGGAAGTGCATCTCGTGGTACAAACATGTGGTAAGGAAAATGGGGAAAACAGGCCTGTAGAAAGTGGAAACAGGTGTAATGTGTAGCTGGCTCAAAGATTGGTACATGGCAGAGGTGGGTTTCAGCAGGTTCTGACCAGTTCTGGAGAACCGGTAGCAGAAATTTTGAGTAGTTCGGAGAACCGGTAGTAAAAACCCTGACTGGCCCCACCCCCATCTATTCTCTGCCTCCCAAGTCCCAGCTGATTGGGAGGTAATGGAGATTTTACAGTAACCTTCCCCTGGATTGGAGAGGGAATGGGGATTTTACAGTATCCTTCCCCTGCCACACCTACCAAGCCATGCCACGCCCACCAAGCCATGCCCACAGAATCGGTAGTAAAAAATTTTGAAACCCACCACTGGGTAGTACCCACCTTTTATCTGGGATGGTTTTCCTCTTCCACGAAGTGCACAAGTTTGGGAGCAATGCACGTGAAGTAGTGAAAGAGGAAGGAGACACCCACCTAGCCGGACAAATCAATTAAATCAACCCTGGGGACAGTGGTGGGTTGCCCCCGGTTCAGACCGGTTCGCAGGAACCGGTAGTAAAACTGGCGGGAGGCCCCACCCACTGCCCCGGATGTTGTCATCGGTGATCTGTGCATGCGATCCTGTGCCGAACCGGTAGTAAAGGTAAATAGAACCCACCCCTGTCTGAGGATCAATAGGGTGATCAGATCAGTTAGAATAGAGCTGGAAGGGATCTTGGAGATCTTTTAGTCCAATCCACTGTTCAAGCAGGAGACCCTGTATCCGTGAAGGTGAACTTATGGCACATGTGCTGGAAGTGGCTCACAGAGCCATCTGTTCGGGCATGCGAGCCGTTGACTGTTGCTCTTCCGGGTTCCGGCGCACCGGCCAGCTGATCTTTACACATGCGGGAGCGCCGAAAATCAAAAGAGCAGCTGCCCGGTGTGCATGTGCATGCTGGGAAGATGATCTTCCAGTTTCCAGCATTTGCATGTGTACCGGCCAGCTGTTCTTTGTGCATGCGTGTGAGCCAGAAACCGGAAGACCAGGCGGCCGATGCGCATGTGTGTGCCAGAAATCAGGAGATCATCTTCCCAGCATGTGCATGCACGCTGGGTGGCTCCTCTTCCGGTTTCCGGTGCTCCCGCTGGCTGGCACGCCGGAACCCAGAAGAGTAACAGGTGACGGCTCGCGTGCCAAAAAAGTTCACCAACACTGCCCTATATCCTTTCAGACAAGTGACTATTCAGTCTCTTCTTAAAAATCTCCAGTGATGGAGCATCCATAACTTCTGGTGGCAAGCTGTTCCACTGGTGAATTGTCCTCACTGTTAGGAAGTTTCTCCTTTATTCCAGGTTGCTTCACTCCTTGATTAATTTCCATCCATTGTTTCTTGTCCTGCCCTCTGGTGCTTTGGGAAATAAGTTGACCCCCCCTCCTCTTTATGTCAACCTCTGTTTGGTGTCTGAAGTTCTTCAAAGCTTTATGAAATTTCCTCAGAAGTTGCAAAAAAGAAAAAAAGGGCTATAAAATGTCCCGGTCATCAAAAGATTGTCTGGTATTGCCTTAAAGTACACACAAGACAATAAAAGTCCAACATCAGATCAAAAATTGGAAATCTTTGTTCAATATTGCTGTGCCCAGGGGTAGGGCGTTCTCTGGAATGAATTACCTACTGAGCTCCGGACGGCTCCTGATCTCCGCTCCTTCCGTCGGGACTTGAAGACTTGGCTTTTCAAACAAATAGGCTGAGACTGATTCCGGGCTTTATTATTTACTACTAATTAATTATTTGGATTAAATTATGATTTTATTGTACTTGTTTCTTAACTTGTGTTCGCCGCCCTGAGTCCTTCGGGAGAATGGTGGCATATAAATACATGTAATAAATAATAAATAAATAAATATGAAGCAGTTGCTGAAGGCCATTTCTTCAAGGATGACCCAATTGGGGTTGCTTGGTTGGCACGGATGAAACCCACGGGGCTGGGTGAGACAATCCCTTATTTTTATTTTTTATTACTGAAACTATTGGCGCCTTCCAAGGACTCGCGGAGACAATAGAAATGAATATCGCAAGATGGAAATGACCCCCTTTGTAGTTGTGTGTGATGATGCAACACAAGTTCAAAAAGTCTTAGCTTGCATTCTGGCCTCCGCCTATTTTTGTCATTTTGACATCAATTTATGTTTCTCTCCTCTCTTTCCCAGGTAGCAAATTCTCTGTGCGTACTAAATGGGTTTTGAAATTGATCATCTTGAAATGATTACTCAGGGCAGCTGGTGGTCTTAGAACAGTAAGTGAGCCAATCCGTAGCAGAATTTTGCTTCTTCTTTCTTCACGAATCCTTGAAACGATGAACATTGTCCTTTAAGAATTCAGGGCTGGTTTATTAAGAATCCCAATAGAACAGAAAACTTGTAGCTTGGGGTGGAACTGCGAGGTTCTTGGTGCTCCCTGAGCTTGGTTGTTTTCTTGTAGATGTTCCATTATCCCAACTAGGTAACATCATCAATGCTAGAAGGGAGTTGGGTTTGCTCTCTATTATCAAGAGTCCAAATGAACAGCAAGAATTTGAGATTTATCATCATTTAAGACAGGAAGGAAGAAAGGAAGGAAGGGGAAGAGAGAGGAAAGTAGAAAGGAAGAAAGGAAGGAGAAGGAAGGGAAAGGAAGAGGAGAGGAGAGAAGAAGGAAAGAAGAAAGGAAGGAAAAAAGAGAAAGAAGGAAGGAAAGAGAAAGAAGGAAGGAAATAGGAAGGAAGGAAGGAAGGAAGGAAGGAAGGAAGGAAGGAAGGAAGGAAGAATTAGAATAGAATATAACTTTATTACAGTCATAGACCAGCAATAGACATCACTGTTTACAATATATTAAACAATAGTATTGACATTAATAGTGGCTAATAACATCCCTGTTAAGAAAATACACGTTCTCAAACAGTTAGGGTCACTCCCTAGTTTTTGTGAGTGGAGAGCCGATACGTATGTGAGTAAATCTAATTTTCCCAAAATGGTTAGAGAGATCCAAAAAATTGGCACACATTGCCAGCTATAAGTCTGTAACCAATTTTTTTTTCTTGGGGACGTTGCAGCAAAACACAGCCTTTTGCCACTGCACCGCGTGATAGCCAGGTTGAAGGAAGGAAGGAAGTTTGATCAGCAGGCAGATGACACCTGCTCCTCTCCATCTTGGTCCCCCCCCACCCCTTTTCTTGCCTCCTTCCACATCTTCATTTAATGCCTCCTCCCTGCAGCCATTTTCACCATGCTCAATAGACGCTTCCCACTCTGATCGCTCGTGATCGATAACCGAAGACAATGAACCGGGAATGGAAAACGTTGGGACAACTCATGAATAAACATCAGGCTGTTTGGAGGACACAGCTTCCTCTCTCCACACACACCCCCTAAATGACAACGATGTGGGGTGGGAGGGAAACCAAGCCAATTGTATGGCACCCAATTTAAAATTCAGCTTCGGTTGGGATGCCAGTCTTTCCCAAGCAGACATCTCCAAAAAGGACTGCCTGATGGCTGGGCTGTTTATTTATTTATTTCCTCTCCTTCGCCTTTCTCTCCTTCCAACAGGGCCAACCTGTTCCTTTCACCCTTTCCCCTCTGCGCTTCCACCCCCTTTCCTCTCCTCCTTGTCTCTTTCTCCCTCTCGCCTTTGTGAGGGAGGCCCGTGACAAATGTTTGTAAAAGGAGGGTGCTGTGAGAACCTGGCGTCGGCCATTGAGAAGATGGCGGTGAATGGCCTTCTCCGTTTTCTCTCTCTCTCTCTTTTTTTTTTTTGCGCCTTCAATTTTTTTTTGTCTGGCGGCTCAAAAAACTGGCGCAGGAGCCGAAAGGGTGGAGAAAAGGGCCTGAGTGAGACTACAGAATGCCTTTTATTCGCTTTTCTCCTCTTTTTTTCCCCCCTCCCCTTCTCATTTGGATGTTGGTGGTAATCGGGGCGTGTTTGGGAAGAAAACCAGCAGCTGAACAATGGGGGATGTTTTAATACTAACATTTTTTCTTTCTGCTTTTTCCAAAGTAGGGGGTACTGACTTGCGAGGAGGAACGAGACATGCCAAGTTAGGAAAATATTGCTTCGGTTGCCTCCCAGGGTGCGATTTCTTCTTCTCTCCAGGAAACGTGGAGAGCTGGATGATGTTCTACATTATTTCCGACTTGGATCTCTGAGTTCCCGCTTGGCGGGGAGAATCCCACTGAGCGACCACACTTCGCTCAGAATTCAGAAGATGGAGGGACAGGAGGGGCAGATTTATTGGGTAGGCTCAGCATCCATGGACCAGCAGTCAAATACCAGGGAAATCAGGAGATCTGGGCAGTTCAAATATGTATAAAGATTTACTGTAAGCTTAAGCTCTCTACAAGAATCTGAACTACTAACAGTCAAGGGAAATTAACGAGAGATAAGAATAGAAGAAATTCAAACTTAGATCTCTTAGTGGGCACGAAGGGACACATGACTGATGATGCATTTGACCCCGCCATCGGGCTCAGCCTGGTCAACTCCTACACCAGCCAGATTGCCTGATGTAAGCCCCCAGTAAATTTCTCTCACATGTTGTGTCACCCTGTCTGATCCCCCCAGTACAGGTAGTCTTTGACGTATGACCACAATTGAGCCCGAGATTTCTATTGCTAAATTGAGACGGTTGTTTCGCCCCATTTGATGACCGTTCTGGCTACAGTTGTTCAGTGAATCGCTGCAGTTGTTAAGTTAGTCACAGGGTGGTCAACTGAATCTGGCTTCCCCATGGACTTTGCTTGTCAGAAGGGCACAAAAAAAAAAAAAAGGAGGTCATATGATCCCGGGACAATGCAATCGTCATAAATACATGCCAGTTGCCAATTTTGATTGGGTGACCAATGGGGATGCTGCAATGATTGTAAGTGTGAAAAATGGTCATAGGTCACTTTTTTCCGGTGCGGTGTAACTTCAAACAGTCACTAAATGAGTGGTTGTAAATTGAAGACTACCTGTATGTTCTATTCTCTAGAGGTGAGATCCCTATAGAAGACCATAGCATTAAAATAGAATAGAATAATAGAGTTGGAACGGACCTTGGAGGTCTTCCAGTCCAACCCCCTGCTTAGGCAGGAAACCCTACACCACTTTAGACAAATGGTCACCCAACCTCTTCTTAACAACTTCCAGTGTTGGAGCATTCACAACTTCTGGAGGCAAGTTGTTCCACTGATTCATTGTTCTCACTGTCAGGAAATTTCTCCTTAGTTCTAAGTTGCTTCTCTCCTTGATGAGTTTCCACCCATTGCTTCTTGTCCTGCCCTCATGTGCTTTGGAGAATAGCTTGACTCCCTCTTCTTTGTGGCAGCCCCTGAGATATTGGAATACTGCTATCATGTCTCCCCTGGTCCTTCTTTTCATTAAACTAGACACACCCAGTCCCCGCAACTTTTCTTTATATGTTTTAGCCAGTGGTGGGTTTCAAAAAGTTTTACTACCGGTTCTGTGGGTGTGGCTTGGTGGGCATGGCATGGCTTGGTGGCCGTGGCAGGGGAAGGATACTGTAAAATCTCCATTCCCACCCCACTTCAGGGGAAGGTTACTGCAAAATCCCCATTTCCTCCCGATCAGCTGGGACTCAGGAGGCAGAGAATAGATGGGGGCAGGGCCAGTTAGAATTTTTACTACCGGTTCTCCAAACTACTCAAAATTTCCGCTACCGGTTCTCAAGAACTGGTCAGATCCTGCTGGAACCCACCTCTGGTTTTAGCCTCCAGTCCCCTAATCATCTTTGTTGCTCTTCTCTGCACTCTTTCTAGTTTCAACATCTTTTTTACATCGTGGCGACCAAAACTGGATGCCGTATTCCAAGTGTGGCCTTACCAAGGCATTATAAAGTGGTATTAACACTTCACGTGATCTTGATTCTATCCCTCTGTTTATGCAGCCTAGAACTGTGTTGGCTTTTTTTGGCAGCTGCTGCAACACTGCTGGCTCATATTTAAATGGTTGTCTATTAGGACTCCAAGATCCCTCTCAATGATCTCATTAAGACCATTCTTTCTTTCTTTGATGGATCATATTCCAGTGGGATGGACAGGGGCTATCTAAACAAGCCCAAAGTGGGTCAGGATGACCTCAAAAGGATCCATTCTTCTAACTACTACTTCTGAGGAGCTCACAAAGCTCTAAGAAGCAACTAAGAAAGAAAAAGAGGAAGGAAGAGAGCAGAGCAATTTTTCCCATTCTCCATTATCCTAGTGTGAATTCCACCATTCTTGTTTTGGAAAAACAAAACAAAACAACAAAACAAAACAAAACAAAACAAAACAAAACAAAACAAAACAAAACAGATCACTTTGAAGGAAATTTATTCATTTCTCACTTGATCCTATCAAGCTGCCCAACTCATTGCAAGTGATACGTGAAAGCTGAAATCAGCTTTTCCTTAATTCATCATGCTTTTTTCCCTTTCCTCTCTAGAGTAAAACCACTAGTTAGCCAATACACAACATCTACCGTCTATCGTTCTATCAGTCCCTTGTGCCTCTTGAAGCTTTCTCGCTATCTTCCCTTGCCATCTCCTGGTGACCGCTCACAAGATGTTCTTCCCCATCGGCCGCATTCCTCTCCACGTGACTTCGAGCCCGAAGTCCTGTCCTGTTTCCAGCTGGAGAGAAGCTCTTTACAATGGCCTTACAACCTCCCCCACTGTTGCTCGGCTTCCAGTCGCAGGAGGAAAACAGCTACTGTTTAATCCCGTTTGACAGCTCTTTCATCATCTGTCTCCTCCAGCTCCAGCTTGGCCATGGCTCATCCAAAGTCCCTTTGTGGCCATAATCAAAGCCTGGTGAGTGATGGTTTTCGGGCTGGGGGGGTGGGGTGGGGTGGGGAACAGGGAGGGCGAGAGAAAGCAAGGGATGTGTGAACATTAAGGAGGACCTTCTCGTCCTTTGGGGCTGGAAGGGATGAGGACCTGCTCCCGTGGGCCTGTCAAATGCAAAGGGACAGAGCTGGTCAATGGGGGTGGGGAGGGGCAGGGAGGCAGAAGAGATCTGGTGTTTCTTTGTCTGGGGCGTTCCGATCTTTTCCAGATGCCACAGGTGTGCATGGTGGGTGGCAGGAGGACGGAGGTGCAGGATCCAACCAGCAATTTCCCATCGGTGTCTGAAAAGGAGGGAGGGAACCCACTCCCCACCCTTCCTTCCCTTCACAGACAATTTATAGACTGCTGGCAAGACACTGCCCTAAACAGGCAGAAACTGTTCCCCCCACCCCACAAACAATTTGTGTCAGAATAGAGCTGGAAGGGACCTTGAAGGTCTTCTAGTCTAACCCTCCCCCGGCTCAGCCCTCTGCCATTCCAGGCAAATGGCTGTCCAATCTTTTCTTGAAAAAAAACCTCCATTGATGGAGCACCCACAACTTCTGGAGGCAATCTGTTCCACAGGTCAATTGTTCTCACTGTTAGGAAGTTTCTCTTTAAATTCCAGGTTGCTTCTCTCCTTGATTCGGTTTCCTTGAGGATGGCCTTCGTTTTACGATTCTGCTGATGCTGCTTACGGCCTTAAACTCTGTAGGTGGGGAGATGCCGATCAAACAATAAATAAATAAATAATGCCCCCTCCTCACATTTTATTTTCTGAACGTGTTCCTCTACCATGAAGGTTGGAACCAACAATATAGGCCGATCCCACAGGAAGTTGGCAAACAGGCCGTTTTTGGCCTCCGGAGGACCTCCGGAAGGGCTGGGGAAGGCTGTTTTTGCCCTCCCCAGACTCCTAGAGAGGCTCTGGAGGCTGGGGACAGCAAAAAACAGGCCTTCCAGTCCCACCGGAAGTTGGCAAATGGGCCGTTTCCGACTTCCAGAGGGCCTCCGGGGTGGTGGTGGTGAGGAAGGCTGTTTTCACCCTCCATTCCGATTTTGCAGTATCCTTCCCCTGCCACGCCCACCAAGCCACACCATGCTCACTAAGCCACACCCACCGAACCAGTAGTAAAAAAATTGGATTTCAGCACTGCCAAGATCTGCTTCCAACTCTGTTATTCTGTTCTGTTCTCTTTTAGGAAACGAAGCTGTGGCTTTATCGTTCAGGTGCTCTTCTGATGAAACCTGGATAACGGGAAGAAAATCCTGAACTTGATACTTGGCTTTCCTGGTGGAGGATCTCTTTGCCTTGTCTTGCCATTCGACATCTCAGCCTCCCAAGAACACATGTTCGTTCACACAGATCTGGGATTCCCTTATCTCCAAAGGGCACATCCGACAATTAGCTTATCTGTTATGCAAGTGAGGAACAGGGCCCTCTTATCTAGATGACTTCCTTATGTGGGAAGAAGGGAGAGTTGTTCCAAAGATAAAAGTAAACGAATGCACTTTAGAAAAGGGGGAAGAAAAGAAACTCGTTCCTACTTTGAAATAGGAGGTGAATGAAGATTTGTTTTTTTTTTTTTTTAATCTACCGAGTGCATAATACTCTTGCTATTAAAAAGATTCCAAGAAAAGAATGATGCCCATCTGGAATGCAAAGGAGAAAAACGATTAGTTGATGGATCAGACTCCTACTTTTCAAAGTATCTACGGATTGACTCAGCTGTTTGTTTAGTGACTGGTTGAAGCTACAGTCCTGCTGAAATAAGCAATTTATGACCAATCCTCACACTTACAACTGTCAGGGATCATGTGTCCAGGGGTGGGCTTCAAAAATTTGAGCAAGAGGTTCTTTGCCCGGTTGCTGGGTGGGCATGGCCGTGGTGGGTGTGGCCTATTCAACCTCCTGCACCACGGGGGAGGGCGTTTTTGCCCTCCCCGGGCTCCGGAGGCTTTCCTTGAGCCTCTGGGAGGGCGAAAACAGCCTCCCCAGGCTCCAAAGGCCCTCTGGAGGCTGGGCCCATTTCCAGCCTTCCTGAACTTCCGGTAGGCATGTTTTTCGCCCTCCCCGAGTTTCTGTGCGTGCCCTACACTTACCTGCATCCAAAACAGGCTGCACATAAACGGGCTGTACATAAATGAAAAGATACATTTGTCAAGATGTATATTCATCAAAAATCATAAGGTACAACACTTAACGATAGTCATAGGGAACAAATAAACAATCAAATCATACTAGGAAACAATCAATATAAATCATAAGGATACCAGCAACAAGGTTACAGTCATGCAGTCATAAGTGGGAGGAGATGGGTGATAGGAACGATGAGAAGATTAATAGCAATGCAGACTTAGTGAATAGTTTGACAGTGTTGAGGGAATTATTTGTTTAGCAGAGTGATGCGTTCGGGGAAAAAACTGTCCTTGTGTCTAGTTGTTCTGGTGTGCAGTGCTCTATAGCGTCGTTTTGAGGGTAGGAGTTGAAACAATTTATATCCAGGATGAGACTACATAAGTATCATAACTTTTAGACATTTTGTTCATTTCATTCAAAAGAACGAGGTCCTTCCTTCGGCCCCAGAGACATCTGCAGTGCAGCTTGTTACCCTCCTGCCTCCACTCTCCCCCTCTATAACAGCTTTACAAGGCCAACGACCTCAAAGGAACCATAAAAAATAACCTAGATCTAATGCTACGGCTGCATTCCATGGTCATGCCAACCACGTTGTCACAGCTGGAGAGATTTAGCTCTGTTATTCTGTTATTTGTAAAATAGTAAAGATGGGAAAGAAAGAAAGAAAGAAAGAAAGAAAGAAAGAAAGAAAGAAAGAAAGAAAGAAAGAAAGAAGGAAGGAAGGAAGGAAGGAAGGAAGGAAGGAAGGAAGGAAGGAAGGAAGGAAGGAAGGAAGGAAGGAAAGAAAGAAAGAAGAGAAAAGTAAAGTCTTACACTTAGGCAAGAAAAACCCAAAGAATACATATAGACTGGGTGAAACCAGGCTTAATAGCAGTAACTGTGAGAGGGATCTTGGAGTCTTAGTGGAGAACCACTTAAATATGAGCCAGCAGTGTGTGGCTGCAGCCAAAAAAGCCAACACAGTTCTAGGCTGCATAAACAGAGGGATACAATCAAGACCAAGTGAGGCATTAATACCACTCTATAAAGCCTTAGAAAGACCACACCTAGAGTTCTGCATCCAGTTTTGGTCACCACACTATAAAAAAGATGTTGAGACTCTAGAAAGAGTGCAGAGAAGAGCAACCAAGATGATTAGGGGACTGGAGGCTAAAACATACGATGAACGATTGCAGGAACTGGGCATGGCTAGTCTGGTGAAGAGAAGGACCAGGGGAGACATGATAGCAGTCTTCCAATATTTGAGGGGCTGTGACAGAGAGGAGGGGGATGAAGCTATTTTCCAAAGCACCTGAAGGCCAGACAAGGAGTAATGGATGGAAACTGAACAAAGAGAGATTCAACCTGGAAATAAGGAGACATTTTCTGACAGTGAGAACAATCAACCAATGGAACAGAAGTTGCCTTCAGACGTTATGGGAGTTTCATCACTGGAGGCTTTCAAGAAGAGACTGGACTTCCATCTGTCAGAAATGGTGTAGGGTCTCCTGCTTGGGCGGTGTGTGTGAAAGAAAGAAAGAAAGAAAGAAAGAAAGAAAGAAAGAAAGAAAGAAAGAAAGAAAGAAAGAAAGAAAGAAAGAAGGAAGGAAGGAAGGAAGGAAGGAAGGAAAGAAAGAAAGAAAGAAAGAAAGAAAGAAAGAAAGAAAGAAAGAAAGAAAGAAAGAAAGAAAGAAAGAAAAAGAAAGATTGGGTTGCCTTACCAGTGTGTCCTATGGCAATGAATAAACCTTGCTTTGGGTGTTTAACTTCTCAAGAAGGCTGATGGAGAAGGGAGGTGCGCATCTATATGGCAATGTCTACAGGAATTATTATAGTACTTCCTAACTTCTCCCCCGAAGAACAAACAATGACAGTGTTTTTACAGGGACAAGTGCAAGGGAAAAAACTGACTTGGATAAACACTAAAATAGACAGAGTTGCTGCAAGTTAAAAATCCAAAATCCGAGAATCATGTTTACTCTGTCGGAATCCAGCATCCGCTTGGCATAAACAGTGGCATGTGCCATGCTTAGTTCCTCTTTCCATGCACTGACCTGCCAAGTCAACTTGTTTTCCGGAATATTCCAGTCAATCCAATCCATGAATAAGAATTCAAATGAATATTCCCCCAGTCATGTTTACTTGGAAGTCGGCCTCCCCACCTCTCTGTTCCTTTTCCGTTCATCAGAGAACTAGTCGAGGGGATGACGGTTGATGATTTTTGCAGTCATCAGGAAGTCATCGGAAGAAAGTTGGCTGAGTAATTGTGTGATGAGTGTCTCGATTGTGATGTTGGTGTGTTAATGTTTTTCTGCTTTTGCGTTCACTGCAATGAGTATGCAGGGGGAAATGCACCTCCGCGCGCGTGGCAAAATTTGGTGAACATTGATGTTAACCAGTCGGGACACCAGGGAAAATGTTAGAAATATATATAATAAATCAAATGAAATCTCCACTGAATAAGTGACTACCAATGGCATCTTGATTTCCATCATTGCTGCTAAAAGTTGACATTCACCATGATCTCATTATTAAATCATTCTGGACATTTCCTGACCTGGTATAGCTCAAGAACCATTTGTCCCTTCAGTCATTCGCCTGTTTTTATTGCCCTGGTTTCCACATATATTTGAAGAGGCCAGCAATGTCCAGAATTGCGCAGAAGGAAAAGTCCTTCTGACATTTTCTTGACACCGTGCCAACTTTTAAAAAAGGAATATCAATAATGGATTTATTACAACCAATCAATGCCAGGATAGTCAAGCAAAAGCAAAAAGAACGAGAGGGAGAGAAAGGAGAGAAGGAGAAGAAGGAGAAGGAGAAGGAGGAAGAGAAGGAGGAGGAGAAGAAGGAGGAGGAGGAGGAGAAGGAGAAGAAGGAGGAGGAGGAGGAGGAGGAGGAGGAGAAGGAGAAGAAGGAGAAGGAGAAGAAGGAGGAGGAGGAGGAGGAGAAGGTGGAGGAGGAGGAGGAGAAGGTGGAGGAGGAGGAGGAGGAGGAGAAGGAGAAGAAGGAGGAGGAGGAGAAGGTGGAGGAGGAGGAGAAGGAGAAGGAGAAGAAGAAGGAAGAGAAGAGAAGAGGAGAAGGATGAGAAGGATGAGGAGGAGGATGAGAACGAACAATCATATCACCAGAGTTTCAAAGGTTGTGAATCCAAAATCATGACGTCATTTATAGCCCTTACGGTGTTGTTGGGCCGCAAGAGAAGTAGGGCTGGATAATCCCATAGTTAAAAAGACGGAACTGGGATTTTTCACTCCCCTAGAAATGGGGCAACTTAAAAGGAAAAGAGTTTTTAATGATTTTTAAAAAAAATGCTTTGGAATCTTGGATGCCCTGTACGCTGTTCACTGTTCTTCCCTCCTTCCCGTCACTCGCACCTACGGAAACGGATTTTAACGTACACATACACAAACCTGTGAACCCCCCCCCAGATACAGGCACGGAAACTCACTGCTTTTAGGACCCACGTAGATACATACATACGCACAGGAGCAAGCACATGTTAATAATGGGAACTCCTTCCTTGTTGCCAGTAATGTAAACTCATATACAGTCACTGATACTAAACAGGGCAAGATTTTACAAGTTAAAAGAAAGCAGGGGGGGGGGAGACATTATGATTCCCTCCCCCCTCGCCCTTAGATTCATTTATGCCTTGACTTCACATCTGGAGTCACATGTGGTTGCTTGGGCCACATTGTGGTTCATTGCAAGCAAACAGTCTCAGCTCCTGCTGACCAGAAACTGATTCTCCTGAATCGTTCAAATATTTTTATGGCTATTTCCCAGATGGAAAAGAAAGGGAAGATAAAACTTGTCCAAAGTAAAAGCTAAAATGTAAATACGCTGTTTTTCTCTCCCGTTCTTTATACCGTATATTGCAAAAGGATATTGCAAAATCTCCATTCCCACCCCATTCTGGGGCCAGCCAGAGGTGGTATTTGCCAGTTCTCCAAACTACTCAAAATTTCTGTTACTGGTTCTCCGAACTACTCAAAATTTCTGCTACTGGTTCTCCGAACTACTCAAAATTTCCATTATCATTTCTTCAGAACCTATCAGAACCTCCTGGATTTCACCCCTGGTTGGAAGAGACCTTGTTAGGTCATCTAGTCCAACCCTCAGCCCAAGCAGGAGACCCTACACCATTTCTGACAGATGGCAGTCCAGTTTCTTCTTGAAAGCCTCCAGTGATGAAGGCAACTTCTGTTCCATGATTTGATTGTTCTCATAGTCAGAAAAATTCTCCTTATTTCTAGGTTGAATCTCTCCTTGATCAGTTTCCATCCATTTATTAGTTGAGGTTGCTTTTGGTGATGGGATTGAAAACACATCAGGCTCAGAAAGGAATGGCTCATAGTCTTCAGGGTGGGGGGGAAACTTCCCACAACTGGCTCCACCCTTCATCCCCTTCTATGTGGCTCAACCCAACTCTTGCCAGGCTCCCATTGCTAGTCATCACCTGTCCTAATTGAAGAACTCAGGAGTTCCATGCTATGATCAGTGCTGGCAGGAATGCAAAATCCGCAGGTGTGCAAGTGTGCGTTAGTGTGTTGTAACCACCTAGGCACACGGGGGCACCGAGAGAGGAGCCCCTTCATCAGTGGTTCGTGTCCTGGGGGTGAGGGGGTTGGGGTGGGGGTTGAAAGTCTTTTAACTGGCATAAAGTTACAGCTCAGCCACGCCAAAGATGCAAAGAATTTGTACCTGATCTCAAAAGGATGCATTCTTTCTTTCTTTTTTTTTAATCAACTAATAATAATAAAAAAATGTCAGCATCGGGGAAGGGTTGGCCGGAGCACCTTCGAATCGCTGCACACCTGCTTATCAGACAAAGCAGCAGGAGGGGCTGGTTGTGGAAGGTGAGGGGGGGAAAGGGAAGGGGGGAAAGAAAGAAAGAAAGAAAGAAAGAAAGAAAGAAAGAAAGAAAGAAAGAAAGAAAGAAAGAAAGAAGGAAGGAAGGAAGGAAGGAAGGAGAGAAAGAAAGAAAGGTGACCTAGGGGGAAAGGGCATCCAACAAGCATCTTAGATTGGGGCCTGAGAGATGTTTTAGAATAGAATAGAATAGAATAGAATAGAATAGAATAGAATAGAATAGAGTAGAGTAGAGTAGAGTAGAGTAGAGTAGAGTAGAGTAGAGTAGAGTAGAGTAGAGTAGAGTAGAGTAGAGTGTAGAGTCGAGTAGAGTGTAGAGAGAGAGAATAGAATAGAACAGAATAGAATAGAGTAGAGTGTAGAATAGAGTGTAGAGAGAGAGAATAGAATAGAATAGAGTAGTGTGCAGAGTGTAGAGATAGAGAATAGAATAAAATAGAGTAGAGTAGAGTAGAGTAGAGTGTAGAGTAGAGTGTAGATGGAATAATATAGAATAGAACAGAACAGAACAGAACAGAAAGGAACAGAACAGAACATAATAGAATAGAATTCTTTATTGGCCAAGTGTGATTGGACACGCGAGGAATTTGTCTTTGGTGCATACGCTCTCAATGAACATAAGGAGAATAAAATACATTCATTGAGAATAAAAAGATACAACACTTAGTGATAGTCAAGGTTACTAATAAGCTATCAAATCATACTAGGAGACAAATAAAAACAATATAAATCGAAAGATACAAGCGACATGGTTATAGTCATAAGTGGGAAGAGATAGATACTAGTGAGGAAGAGAAAAAGAATAGTAATACAGTCTTAGTAAATTATTTGACAGTGTTGTGGGAATGCGTTGTTTAGCAGAGTGATGGCATTTGGGGAAAAACTGTCCTTGTATCTAGTTGTCTTGGTGTGCAGTGCCCTATAGCGTTGTTTTGAGACCCGAGAAAAATGGAGAGCCAGTTTGGAAAGGAAAGAAAGGGAACGGAAGGGAAGGAAGGGAAGGGAAGGGAAGCGAAGGGAAGGGAAGGGAAGGGAAGGGAAGGGAAGGAAAGGAAAGGAAAGGAAAGGAAAGGAAAGGAAAGGAAAGGAAAGGAAAGGAAAGGAAAGGAAAGGAAAGGAAAGGAAAAACTTTAAAAGTATTTATGCCTTTTACAAAGCAGCCTTCTTCAGTATAGTATCTCAGAGTTGCTTTTTTCTTTTTCTTTCAAAAGGCAACTGGATTGTTTTTTTATTTGAGGAAGAAGAGGAAGATTTTTGCTTCTCATCCAAGAAGCTTCATCAGTTATAATTCCTGTATAGCAGTTAAAATATCAAGGGTCAGGGTGGGGAATCTGCAGGGGAGCAGATCAATATGGTAGCCACCTCCCATTCCCTCTGCAGATGCCGTTGGGAGGGGGGGTCAAAGGATGCTCACATCAGGAAAATCACCTCTAAATTTTGCTTTGTAGGGCAGGTTTTTGATCTGGTAGCGGGTCCTTTTCTCTCCTAAAGTCCTCCATAAAACTCTGATTCTATCTACACTCCTGACTTCCCTTAACTTCTCTTCCCCTAATTTATGCAGCTGCTAATGAAGTTGGCCAAGTACCATTTTGATGGAAATTTCTCTGGGGGGCGGTTGAGTGGGGGTGTCATTCCTTGTTATGTTAATTCCGCCAAGACAAAAGTCTTCAAATATAAAAGTAAGCTCTCTCTCTCTCTCTCTCTCTCTCTCTCTCACTCTCTCTCTCTTTGATATATATAATTTCCGTGATTGATATGCAACTCTAGACTGTATGCAATTCCCCACTCCCACCCCCTCAGATTCCTTAAAAAAAAAAATCTGGATAGAGAAAGAGAGATACATTAGCCAACATTCCAACTTTGGTGCCAAGGTGAAATTTTGGAAGAGGTGATTGCTTTCACAATCCAGACTAACTCAGCTGCTGTTCTAGGTTTAGCTCTGGAGGGACAGATGTGCACGGAGGAAAATCCAATGAGTGTCCATTGGCCAACATAATTCTTGAAAAAGTCCCTCAGCATATATATATACATACAAAATGGGCTACACACCAGTGGTGGGTTTCAAATTTTTTTACTACCGGCTCTGTGAGCGTGGCTTGGTGGGCGTGGTGTGGCGTGGCTTGGTGGGCGTGGTAGGGGAAGGATACTGTAAAATCTCCATTCCCTCCCCACTCCAGGAGAAGGATACTGTAAAATCTCCATTCCCTCCCCACTCCAGGAGAAGGATACTGTAAAATCTCCATTCCCTCCCCAATCCAGGGGAAGGTTACCGCCGTGTTACTAACTTCACGACTGCAGTGTTTCACTTAACGACGGAGACAAGGCAGGTCGTGAAATGTGGCAAAAGTCACTTAAAAACCGTCTCGCTCTTAGCAGTGGAAATTTTGGGATCCTAAGTCGAGATGGATAATGGATAGGACCAATAATAATCCGGTAATGTATCCATTTCAAACAAAAAATATTTAATTACACATATTAAAAAAAGAAGTCAACGCGTTCTGTTCCTTGTCTTGGAGAGAGTGGCTGGGGGGGGATCTTTCCCTGTATCTGCTCTCTCCACACCTCAACTTGAGTGCAGTTTGATGATGTCTTCGGTAAGTTGACTCCACGGCACACCTGCCCAGGGGCTGAGAAATAGTTTGCATTCCTGGCTGCTGGAGCCCACTTCCTGCCTTTTATTTTGCTGGAGAGAATGCTGGCCTGGCCTGGCCTTTGCTTTCTTAGAGGGTGGGCCTTGTGCTCCCTACTTCCTGGCCTGGAAGAACCACGAACTTCTAGTTTGTGAGGTTGGCTGGAATTCTCTTGGATTCACCTTGTTTACTCTTCTTTGCAACTTGACCCTTGACCTTGGATTGTTGGTTGTTGATTCCCCCCTGGTTGATTTACTACCGGTTCTGTGGGCAGGGCTTGGTGGGCGTGGCAGGGGAAGGATACTGCAAAATCCCCATTCCTCCCCACTCCAGGGGAAGGATACTGCAAAATCTCCATTCCCTCCTCACCCAGGGGAAGGATACTGCAAAATCTCCATTCCCTCCCCACTCCAGGGGAAGGATACTGCAAAATCTCCATTCCCTCCCCACTCCTGGGAGGAAGGATACTGCAAAATCCCCATTCCCTCCCCACTCCAGGGGAAGGATACTGCAAAATCTCCATTCCCTCCCCACTCCTGGGGGAAGGATACTGCAAAATCTCCATTCAAACCCCACTCCAGGGGAAGGATATTTCAAAATCTCCATTCCCACCCCACTCTGGGGCCAGCCAGAGGTGGTATTTGCCGGTTCTCTGAACTACTCAAAATTTCCGCTACTGGTTCTCCAGAACCTGTCAGAACCTGCTGGATTTCACCCCTGGGTTAGGGACAGATTATCTCAGAGAAGATCTACTGATCGGGTTGCTAGGAGTCCAAAATGACTTGATAGCATGTAATTAAAACCAGAAATTGGTACAGCAGAGAGAGAGAGACCTAACTTGGAAACTTTCATCCTGAGATCAGTGGTGAAATCCAAATTCTTTTACTACCAGTTCTGTGTACTACCGGCTTGGTGGGCATGGCAGGGGAAGGATACTGCAAAATCCCCATTCCCACCCCACTCTGGGGCCAGCCAGAGGTGGTATTTGCCGGTTCTCTGAACTACTCAAAATTTCCGCTACTGGTTCTCCAGTACCTGTCAGAACCTGCTGGATTTTACCCCTGGACGTATGAAATGCTGAGAAAAGATCTTCCAAGAATTGTTTATTCACGTCAGAAGCTTCACAATGAAAATACGGTGCACTATCTGAACATAAAATTTAAAATATAAAATGTAAGATTAAAAGAGGTGCAAATTAAACACAATCCTTTCTCGATCTCCTTCTTTCTAAAAGGCTTTTGACACTTTGAACTGACTTTTCGCCCAAGCTCAGCTCGGCTTAGAAATTTGTCACAGCTTGTTGGTTCATATAACTTTGGTTTTGGTGTTGGTCACCACACTATAAAAAAGATGCTGAGACTCTAGAAAGAGTGCAGAGAAGAGCAACCAAGATGATGAGGGGACTGGAAGCTAAAACATAATGATGAACGGTTGCAGGAACTGGGCATGGTTAGTTTAGTGAAGAGAAGGACCAGGGGAGACATGATAGCAGTCTTCCAATATTTGAGGGGCCATCAGAGAAAGCAGGAGGTCAAGCTATTTTCCAAAGCACCTGAAGCAGAGGTGGGTTTCAGCAGGTTCTGACTAGTTCTGGAGAACCGATAGTGGAAATTTTGAGTAGTTCAGAGAACCGGTAATAAAAATTCTGACTGGCCCCACCCCCATCTATTCTCTGCCTCCCAAGTTTCAGCTGATTGGGAGGAAATGGGGATTTTACAGTAATCTTCCCCTGGAGTGGGGAGGGAATGGAGATTTTACAGTAACCTTACCCTGCCGCGCCCACCAAGCCATACCCACAGAACCAGTAGTAAAATTTTTTGAAACCCATCACTGACCTGAAGGCCAGACAAGGAATAATGGATGGAAACTGATCAAGGAGAGATTCAACCTAGAAATAAGGAGAAATTTTCTGACACTGAGAACAATCAACAGAAGTTGCCTTCAGACGTTATGGGAGCTTCATCACTGGAGGCTTTCAAGAAGAGACTGGACTGCCATCTGTCAGAAATGGTGTAGGGTCTCCTACTTGGGTGGGAGAGGGTTGGACTAGATGACCTACAAGGTCTCTTCCAACTCTATTAATTTGTATCTAACCTCAGAGTCTCACTCTAAATTTCTATTTCAGGAAATCTCAGGTGCACGGGGAAAAGCCTTCAGATGCCCCCTTCTCTATTGCCAGCCTCTTTAAATATTATTCCTCTTTCCTTTCCCAAAAAAGGAAAGCTTTCAGGAAACCTCAAATCAGAGCCAATGTTTGTGAAAGACGTTAAAAAAAAAAAAGAAAGAAAGGAAAGGAAAGAAAATACACATCTGCCAATATAATCTGGCTTTTCCAAATAAATAAGACCAGCTCTTTCCAACTTTGATCCGGAGTTCTAGGCATTAAAAAAAAAAAAAGTATTTACTTTCTCATCCCGTCCAAAGTTTGAACAGGCGAGCTGCCCTTAAGCTGTTGAGCTTGCATTCCTTGGGGCTGATCATGGGGTATCTCACCTGTTTGTTATTATCCCAGCCTCCTTGGGCCATTCAAGGTTGTGTGAATGTTCCCTCTTTTTATACTGAAACTGAGGAAACAAAGTGAATTACCGTATTTTATAATGGTGGTGTCCATATCAAGTAGACGTTTGTATTGAAGAGAGCCTTCAGTAAAATATCATGGCTAGCAACGGAGAAGGAAAGGAGGAAGCTGGCCCAAAGAGGTCACACTTTGTGCTTAATCAAGGTTTAACTATCCTAGGTTTTAAAGGGACGCGGTGGCTCGGTGGCTAAGATGCTGAGCTTGTCGATTGAAAGGTCGGCAGTTCAGCGGTTCGAATCCCTAATGCCGCGTAATGGGGTGAGCTCCTGTTCCTTGTCCCAGCTTCTGCCAACCTAGCAGTTCGAAAGCAGGTAAAAAATGCAAGTAGAAAAATAGGGGCCACCTTTGGTGGGAAGGTAATAGCGTTCTGTGCACCTTTGGCGTTGAATCATGCTGGCCACATGACCACGGAGACGTCTTTGGACAGTGCTGGCTCTTCGGTTTTGAAATGGAGATGAGCACCGCCCCCTAGAGTCGGGAACGACTAGCACATATGTGCGAGGGGAACCTTTACCTTTACCTTTAGGGAAGGTAAGTGAATCCCACCTCTGATTCTAACCACTATGCCACCACGTCTCTATAAAATGGAATAGTAAGATTGATACCCCTACTGTGGTGAAGGGATGATTAAGAAACCGCAAAGGCTCTTAAAAAAAAGCTTGCTCATTGCTATAGGATATGGGCACCTACATTTTAGTAACTTCTCTACTTGATCTACTTTCATATGAAGCCATATTTCCTGCTGATGTAACCAAAGCATAAAAGCACGCTAAAAAAATCACTCAGGATTCTTCCAACTTTATGGGGGGGGGGACACCCACCTTTGTCCAGATCTAAAAAGTGTGACCCAGGGAGAACGGAACTCTGTCTTTTCGTTTGCCCTGAGCCAGACTTAGTCTAGGTGGGTTAGGAGGCTGGAGGCTAGAACATATAAAGAACGGTTTGCAAGAATCGGGTATGTCTAGTCTAGTGAAAAGAAGGACTAGGGGTGACATGATAGCAGTGTTTCAATATTTGAAGGGCTGCCACAAAGGGGAGGGGCGTCTACCTATTCTCCAAAGCACCTGAAGCCAGGACAAGAAACAATGGATGGAAACTAACCAAGGAGAGAAGCAACCTAGAACGAAGGAGAAATTTTCTGACAATGAGAACAATCAACCAGTGGAGAAATCCAGATGTTTTTCCTACCGGTTCTGTGGGCGTGGCTTGGTGGGCGTGGCAGGGGAAGGATCTTGCAAAATCTCCATTCCCATCCCACTCCAGGGGAAGGATACTGCAAAATCCCCATTCCCTCCCCACTCCTGGGGGGAAGGATATTGCAAAATCTCCATTCCCACCCCACTCTGGGGCCAGCCAGAGGTGGCATTTGCCGGTTCTCCGAACTACTCAAAATTTCCACTACCGGTTCTCCAGAACCTGTCAGAACCTGCTGGATTTCACCCCTGAGTGGAATGACTTGCCTTCAGAAATTATGGATGTTCCATGACTAGAGACTTTTAAGAAGAGACTGGATAGCCATTTATCTGGAATGATGTAGGGTCTCCTGCTTGGACTAGAAGACCTCCAAGGTCCTTTCCAAGTGCTGATGTTCTCTGATATTCTATGTTCTACCTGCATAACAATATCTGTGTCCCTGACCAGAACACAGCAAAAACATTTGTTTGAAGGATACTGCTTAGCTCAGTGATGGCTAACCTTTTTGCCATCGTGTGCCAGGAAGGGGTGGGGGGCGGGGAAGGTTCGTGCGTGCGCGTGCCCACACCCATAATTCTATGTGCCCCGCACATGCGCATGTGACCCCCCTCCCCCCCGCTCCTGGCATGCGATAGCCCAGTAAGCCCATTTTTCTTTCTCACCTGGCTCCAGATCCTCTCTATGCATCTGGGGAGTTGGAAAACGGGCTGTTTCGGGCCTCCGAGGGGGTAGGGAAGGCTGTTTTTGCCCTCCCCAGATGCATAGAGAGGATCTGGAGGATCTGGAATGAGAAAGAAAAACGGGCCTTCCACACCCTCCCCCAGGCCCTCCGGACGCAGGAAACAGCCTGTTTCCCTACTTCTGGTAGACCCACAAGGCCCGAAAATCAGTTGACCGGTGCGCACATGCGCGCTGGAGCTGAGCTGGCATGCCAGGCAACATGGCTCCACGTGCCACCTGTGGCACCCATGCCATAGGTTCGCCATCACGGGCTTAACTCATCAAGAGATAGCAATAGCAATAGCACTTAGACTTCTCACTTCCAGTGTCATCACCTTATTCCAGAGGTTACAACAAAACGGAGACGGAAAACACATTAACAGCATCTGTTGCTGGACCACTCATTTCCTTGTGATGAAAGAAAGTCGAGGCAACCGATTTTTTTTTTTTAAATCTGATTTATTTACAAAGATGCTAGCCGAGCAGAGGGAAATGGGCAGGCACCCAGCGAGACAAAGTTGAAGCTAAAACAACACCAGATCCAGCCAGTCAGCTGCAAAAACTGGAAACGGTTTCCTCTTTATTGGCTGCATTTAAAATCCAGGACTAATTTTTACTTTTTTTTTTTTACTTTTTTTGATCCAAGCAGGTGGAGGAATGGAGGCAGTCCAGTGTCTAATCGCCATCAGCCATGAAACATCGGTAATGCTCACGAAAGAAGTCTCTTTTGTTACAGGGCCATAAAAGAATCCAGCACAAATTTGGAAAAAAAAAAAAAAAAAAAGGAAACCGACTTGCGCTTCGCATTAAAGGCAGCGAGTGTGGAGGACTATTTTAAAACAAATATTTACTTTTTTTCGTTTTCTGATTTGGGTCGGTATTTGTTCCCCAAGCGAGATAGCTTGTTTTCTCGGCTTGCTTTCTTTCCTTGGCAACAAGGAAGGGAAATAGATTTTAAAAAGAGAACTACGAAGGAAAGAAAATAGTCATTAAGACACTGACCCAATCCAAACAGGTCCATTTTTAGCAGGTTGTTAATATATTCCGCACATTTTAGAGCAAGAGCAAAGAAGCATTAAAATTTCCAGTTCCTCTGTTTTTTTTTTGGGGTGTGTGTGTGTTTTTTTTTATAACAGGACTCCTGAATTCATGAACTACCCCAAATGTTAAACTGGCCTGATCGAACTCAGAGGTGCAGTTCATATTCTGTGCAATTTCCCCGAGTAATAATGCCCCGAGATCAGTGGTGGGATTCAAATAATTTAACAACCGGTTCTCTGCCCTAATGATTTCTTCCAACAACCAGTTCGCCAAACTGTTTAGAAAGTTAACAACCGGTTCTCCCGAAGTGGTGCGAACCGGCTGAATCCCATTGCTGCAGAAATCCAGGGTTTGTTTTAGCAAGTGGTACGAATAAGACCGTCTAATAAAATGGCATTATCAGTGATGGGTTTCAAAAATTTTTACTACCGGTTAGGTGGGTGTGGCTTGGTGGGCGTGACATGGCTTGGTGGGCGTGGCATGGCTTGGTGGGTGTGGCTTAGTGGGTGTGGCAGGGGAAGGATACTGTAAAATCTCCATTCCCATCCCGCTCCAGGGGAAGGATACTGCAAAATCCCCATTTCCTCCCGATCAGCTGGGACTCAGGAGGCAGAGAATAGATGGGGATGGGGCCAGTCAGAATTTTTACTACCAGTTCTCCGAACTACTCAAAATTTCCACTACCGGTTCTCCAGAACCGGTCAGAACCTGCAGGACCGCCTGCTACCACCAATAGCCTCCCACCGACCAGTACGCTCCCATAGGGAGGGGCTCCTCCGGGTGCCGTCAGCCAAACAATGTCGACTGGCAGCCCCCAGGGGGAGAGCCTTCTCTGTGGGGGCACCTACTATCTGGAATGAGCTACCCCCCGAGATACAGAGGATTCCGGATCTGCGTACCTTCCGTCGCACGCTTAAGACGTTCCTATTCCATCAAGCCGGCCTGACCTAAACTTTTCCTCTTTTTAAATGGGAATTTTAAATTTGGTTTTATATTGGGGTTTTAAAACGGTTCAGCCAAATTTATTTAATTTGTTTTATCTCCATTTTAAATTTTGTATTTATATGTTTTATTTTATGGCTGTTCACCGCCCTAAGTCCTTCGGGAGTAGGGCGGTATACAAATTTAATAAAATGAAATGAAAAAAATGAAATGAAACCCACCTCGGGCAGTGGTGGGATTCAGCCAGTTCTCACCACTTCGGGAGGTTTGAAAAATATAACCAAAAGGACTCAATTCAATGCATCTATGAGCTCTTTCAAGGAAAGGCAGGATAGAAAAGACACCAAGAACTTGCAACTAACAACAGTTTTGTGTAAAGGGGGAAAAAAAAATTTTTTTTTACGCCACTCTATTTGTCCCCCAATTGGAAAAAAATGCTCTTTCTACGCCTAGTTATTTTGCAATTCACTACAGGGATGGGGGGAGCCAATAATTCTTTTCCCAACAGAGATTTCCTGGCTCTTTCAACCACAAAACAGCTGTTTTTCATTTCAGGTGGATGTTATATATATTATGTTATATTCATTTTATTTCAGGCATTTTGATGGCTGCCCAACTCAGACAATGCGACTCTGAGTGGTGTACCAATAATATAGAATGAAATAAAAATTTAAAACGATCAAGTCACAACTACAAAATAAACCAGCAGCTCCCGTTAAAACCCAACAAAGACAATATAATAGTGAGCGGAACTCACACTTATATTATAACTTATACACAGTTGGGAATTCTCTATAGCCCAACCAAGGATCTGGGAAGAGAGCCAGGTCTCAACTGGCTTTCTAGAAATTGGTGGGATGGGGGGGGGGCTAATTGTATGTTTGGTGGTGGTGGGGGAGAGCATTGCAAGATCTGCCACTTGGAAAGGTGTGAGCTTATAGCCCATAAACCTAGGGTAAAGGTAAAGGTTCCCCTCGCACATATGTGCTAGTCGTTCCTGACTCTAGGTGGCAGTGCTCATCTCCATTTCAAAGCCAGCGCTGTCCGAAGATGTCTCCGTGGTCATGTGGCCGGCATGACTCAATGCCAAAGGCGCATGGAACACTGTTCCCTTCCCACTAAAGGTGGTCCCTATTTTTCTACTTGCATTTTTGACGTGCTTTCGAACTGCTAGGTTGGCAGAAGCTGGGACAAGAAACGGGAGCTCACCCCTTTATGCGGCACTAGGGATTCGAACCGCTGAACTGCCGACCTTTCGATCGACAAGCTCAGCATCTTAACTACCGAGCCACCGCGTCCCTTTAAAACCTAGGATAGTTAAACCTTGATTAAGTACAAAGTGTGACCTCTTTGGGACAGCTTCCTCCTTTCCTTCTCCGTTGCTAGCCATGATATTGTACTGAAGGCTCTTTTCAATACAAACGTCTACTTGATATGGACACCACCATGGGCTCATGTGTGAATAAGAGAGAAGGGTGTTAGAAGGATGTTCTTCAACTTTTGCACAGGTAGTCCTTGACTTGCGAGCCCAACATTTCTGTTGCGAAGGGAAACAGTTTTGAAGTGAGTTTTGCCCCCTTTTACGGTGGTTCGCTGGCCACCGTTGTTAAGTGAATCGCTGCAGTCATTAAGTAAGTCCCATGCTTGTTCAGCGAATCCGGCTTCCCCATGGACTTTGCTGGTCAGGAGGTCGCCCAAAGAGGATCACGTGACACCTGAAGGACACTGCAACCGTCTTAAATATGACTCAGTTGCCAAGAGCCTGAATTTTGATCATGTGACCACGGGGATTCGGCAATGGTTGTAAGTGTGAAAAATGGCCATAACTCACTTTTTTCAGTGCTGCTGTAACTTTGAACGGTCACTAAATGAACTGCAGTAAGTCAAGGACTATATGTAGTCTATAGCCCTGCTACTCTATCTCCACTTCTTCTATCCAGAAGTGGTATTCAGCCGGTTCAGACCGGTTCTGGAGAACTGGTAGTAGCGACCTGTGGGTGGCCGCCCCCGCCCCGCCTACCCGCCCCCCCAGGCGCAATCCCATCCTATATTGCTGTGGTTTTGATGCCGCATGTATGTGTGGACGGGCATGTGAGTGAATTGCCATGTTGTTTGAGTTGCACGCATGTGCGGACAGCTTGCATGAGTGAATTGCCGTGTTGTCTGACATGCGTGCACACACTCACATTTCTGGTGTTGGGCGAACTGGTAGTAACAGCATGTAAAGCCCACCTCTGCTTCTATCCCAAGTACTATCTAAGCCAGGGGTCCACAATGGACCGGCACTCAGCCATGGCCAGAAATCAGGCCCTGCAAACATCTGAAGCCCCATCCGTGGGATGCAGGCAGCATGCAAAACCACACCCTCTCCGGTCCATGGCAAAACTTCTCTCCATGGAACCTATCCAAAAGGTTGGGGGCCATTGATCTAGGCCTGTAATGGCCTATGACACGCGTGCCACAGGTGGCACACCTCGCCATATTGGTGGGCATGCGAGCTCAGCTCTGGTGCGCATGTGCACGCCGGCCAGCTGATCTTTGGGCCTTCTGGGCCCACCA
This sequence comes from Pituophis catenifer annectens, assembly GCF_029215685.1. NCBI lineage: Eukaryota > Metazoa > Chordata > Lepidosauria > Squamata > Colubridae > Pituophis > Pituophis catenifer. The sequence goes on along the minus strand of NW_027256896.1, from coordinate 11,882,360 downwards.
TAAGTAGGGAAACAGGCTGTTTCCTGCCTGCGGAGGACCTCAGAGGTTGGTGGGGAAGGCCTGTTTTTCTCTCTCCCCAGCCTCCAGAGCCTTTCTAGGAGTCTGGGGAGGGTGAAAACGGCCTTCCCCCCCCCCCCCAGAGGCCCTCTGGATGCAGAAAACGACCCATTTGCCAACTGGGGACAGCAAAAAATGGGCCTACCGTGCCATCGCATGCCATGAGGGGGAAGTGTGTGTTGGGGGGTCGCCCACGCATGCATGGGGGCAGGGTGCTTAGGATTATGGGTGTTGGCACACATGCATGCGACACCCACCCACCCCCGCTCTTGGCACGCGACAGCAAAAAGGTTAGCCATCACCGATCTAGGCCATATCTTCAGGAGCTTGAGAAGGTCCTGACTTCTCCACCAACATGTAGCTTCAAGCTGAGGGACAGGCAAGGAGTGAAAGAGGGGGGGGGAAGAGAGAGAGAGAGAGAGAGAGAGAGAGAGAGAGAGAGAGAGAGAGAGCTGTTTCATTTGTCGGCAGGGTGTCCCCGATGCGGTTATGCAATATGATTGATAGATTTGGGGGCAGATGGCATGTGCCAGAGGTTCTCCAAGGCCGCTGAGCTGTCCAACACGTTGATGGCTGAAGCGTGTCCAGCTCATGAAGGATGACCCCTCCTGTGGCTCAGTCTCCTCCCCTGGTCCCCCCTCCCTACCCTGGCTGCTGTCATGCTGGGGTGGGAAGGTGATGGAGCGTGTCTACTGGAGGAAGGACGTCATGGCCTCTGCTGTGCTGTAGAGTTTACAGCTGGGTCATCTTTCTTCCAGACCCAGCATTCTCTTTCCACTCCCTGGGCCAGATCCGCCACTGACGTAAATCACTGCCGCACACTCCGGCTGAGGCAAGTGGAATGGGACCCCCAGGAACAATATTTCGGGCCAGATGTAATTCAGCTGTGTTCCATGGTTCCAGAGAGGACTCTGAGATGTCATCTGGGTTGCGGGATGCAAACTGGATCTGGTCCTCTTTGGAAATTTAGCTGGGTACCAATATGGGCTGTCACAACATTGAGAGAGAATGAAAAATGAGGGCAAACAGCAAGAAGAACGGTTGCAGGAACTGAGCACGGCTAGTCTAGTGAAGAGAAGGACCAGGGATGGCGTGATAGCAGTTTTCCAATATTTGAGGGGCTGCCACAGACAGGAGGGAATCAAGCTATTTTCCAAGGCACCTGAAGGTCAGACAAGGAATAATGGATGGAAACTGACCAAGGAGATATTCAACCTGGAAATGAGGAGGAACTTTCTGACAGTTAGAACAATCAACCCATGGAACAGAAGTTGCCTTCAGAAGTTGTGGGAGCTTCATCACTGGAGGCTTTCAAGAGGAGACTGTACTGCCATTTGTCAGAAATGGTGTAGGGTCTCCTGCTTGGACAGCGGGGGTCGGGGTTGGACTAGATCAGTGATGGTAACCTTTTTGCCCTCGCGTGCCAAAAACAGGGGGAACACGTGGGGTCGCGCCCGCGTGTGCCCACACCCATAATTAAGTGTGTCCCGCCCCTCCGCTTTTGGCACATGATGGCACGGTGGGCTAGGTAGGCCCGTTTTTCCAAGAAAGCCTCTGGAGCCTGGGGAGGGAGAAAACACCCTTCCCCACCCCCCAGAGGCCCTCCAGAGGCCGGAAATGACCCATTTGCCGACTTCCGATCGGACCGGAAGGCCCGCTTTTTGCTCTCCCCAGGCTCCAGAGCCTTTCTAGGAGCCTGGGGAGGGCGAAAACATCCTTTTCCCCCTGGAGGCCCTCCGGAGGCTGGAAACAGCCTGTTTGCTGACTTCTGGTGGGACTGGAAGGCCCGAAAATCAGCTGGCCGGAGCTGAGCTAGGGCAACGCTCGCGTGCCCACCGAAATGGCTCCACATGTCACCTGTGGCACGCATGCCATAGGTTCGCCATCACGGACTTAAGAAATGTGGTGAGAAAAATAGTAATATGGAGCAAACTCACTTAACAACACTTAACAACATGAATTTGGGGCTCAGTTGTAGTTGTAAGTTGAGGACTACCTGTGTACTATTTATTTCATGATGTTCCTGTGCTCCTGATTATCTTGTCGTCTGTAGACATAAATGTTAAATGTATTTATTTATATAAAACTACAAGTTTGTGTCAATGTTTCCCATTTTATTTGGACAGCTGCTGCAGTGGTGGGTTCCTCCCAGTTTTGGCCGGTTCCGCCAAGCCGGTAGCGGTGACGATATGACGTCACCGAACCGGTTCTGCCCCCCCACTCCCATCCCCCCACGTTATTCTTACCTTTTATTTGGCCCCACCCCCAATCTATTGCTGCCTCCTGAGTCCCAGCTGATGGGCTATAAGCAAAAACTGTTTAAACTCTTGCCGCGGGGCTTCAAAGGGCCGCCCTACAGCTGATCAGTGGTAAAAGGCAGTTTGGTGGTAGACCGGTCCCTCCCAAAACAAATGAGTAGACTGGTGCCTGCAAAAATAAATGGGTAGACCGGTATAGCTCTGCAAGCAGTTAAAAGCCTGGTAGACCAATACCTCTGCTAAATCCTAAAGAATTGTCACATGACCATCAAGCCACACCCACAAAATAAGCCACGCCCACAGAACCAGTAGTAAAAAATTTTTAGAACCCACCCCTGAGCTGCTGGGCAATTCCTCGACACAAAGTCAGTGGGGAAGCCAGATCCACTTAACAACCGGGATACTAACTTAACAACTGTAGTGTTTCACTTAACAACTGCAGCAAGAAAGGTCGTTAAATAGGAGAAAACTCTGTTAACAAATGTTTCACTTAGAAATTTTGGGTTCAGTTGTGGTCGTAAGTCGAGGACTTACCTGTGCTAATTTGCCCATCCCTTTTTGAAACCCTGATGTGTATAAATCCCTTTTTTTTTTTTTTTTGGTGGCTTTTCCACCAACAATTATTTACAATTATTAATTACTTTGGTTTTACTTCCCTGACAATTGTGATTTAGCTTCGTATTTCAAAAGCTGCCGAATGGCCATCTGCATGCACATTTAGGAAATGAAAAGAAAAAAAAAAATAGCACATCTGTAAATAGTTTTTTTTTTTACTGTTATATCTTATTTTGTTGTGTTGGACAACATAGGCGCACAAGTTAATTAAGCGCTGCAGACGGGGTGCATATCTCGTAAACTGAAACTTCTCCAATCCTTGTTTGACATCTGATAGTTTTCCAGCCACTAATCGTAGCCAACACTTGTTGCGAGCTTTAGTTTACAGCTCTATAAACTAGGAACTTTCTTTTTTAAAAATAAAATAAAAAAGTGAATTGTCCCAAAAGGCTTAATTATGTACCCATTACCAACACTCTGTGGTTGGAATACAAAACATGCTGGCCTCCAACCAGTGCAAGTTGGTACATTGAGTAAAATAAAGACGGCCCTGTCTGCTTTTTAATAGAATTGTGAAATGAGTTTACGCAGGCTTAAATCTGGAGGAGAACAATGCAGCAGGAAAGAATCCAATGAAACAATTAAGAAAGAGCAACGAAGAGAGAAAAGAGCAGCAAAAACGGGATTCTTAAATCTGGACAAATTGCGGTTCTGTAAGTAGAAGTCACTTCTCAACATCTCTCCGGGGATGTTCTGAACCGTGTAAGAGTAACTCCAGATGTTCTAGAAGATTTCTTCAAAACATTAATGAGAGTTTTTCTTTCTTTTGTGCAGCACATCTCCATTTGTGGTCCTCACGCTTCCTGTTGGTGTGTTAAAACAAGGGAGACAGGCTTTCAAAATTAGCTAGGATAGATGGATGTGTGGATAAAAGATAAAGGTAAAGGTTCTCCTCACACATATATGCTAGTCGTTCCTGACTCTAGGGGGCGGTGCTCATCTACGTTTCAAAGCTGAAGAGTCAGTGCTGTCCGAAGATGTCTCTGTGGTCATGTGGCCGGCATGACTAAAAGCCAAAGGCGCACTGAACGCTGTTCCCTTCCCACCAAAGGTGGTCCCTATTTTTCTACTTGCATTTTTTACGTGCTTTCGAACTGCTAGGTTGGCAGAAGCTGGGACAAGTAACGGGAGCTCACCGCATTACATGGCACTAGGGATTCGAACCATTGAACTGCTGACCTTTCGATTGACAAGCTCAGTGTCTTAGCCACTGAGCCACTGCATCCCTGGATGTGTGGATATAAAAAGGTTCCCCTCGCACATGCGTGCTAGTCGTTCCCAACTCTAGGGGGCAGTGCTCATCTCTGTTTCAAAGCCGAAGAGCCAGCGCTGTCCGAAGACGTCTCTGTGGTCATGTGGCCGGCATGACTCAATGCCAAAGGCATATGGAATGCTGTTACCTTCCCACCAAAGGGGGTCCTGATTTTTCTACTTGCATTTTTTATGTGTATATATAAAAAGGCAAAAATCACAAAATTACATCTCACTTATTTTGGCCATGTCATGCGGGGGAATTCACTGGAGGAAGCAATTATGCTTGGAAAAGTTAGTGGTAAAAGGAAATCAGGCCACTAAAGAACACGATAGGTGGACACCATCAAAGCTGACCCCAACCAGAATGTTGAACTTTGTGCAAGATTGGAAAAAGTGGTGAGACATGGCCCATAGGATCGCCAAGAGTCAGACACAACTGAATGGACAACATCACCATCCTCACATAAACATGTTGTAGCGAGTCCTTGGGAATCCAGAGGACTCCACCATTGGAAAGACCAACCCCTACCCTGATGTTCTAAGATACGAGAGGGGGAAAGATTGCTATCGTATCACTACTAGTTCTTCTCTTCAGTAGGCTAAGCATACCTAGTTCCCTTTGCCAATTGGCAAGCTCGCGTTTGAGACCTATTGCTGTTGTCATCCCGTCACACACTCCAGCTGCTGCCAACCCAGTTTGAAAGCAGGCGACCCAAATAGATTAATGAGTACCACTTTGATGAACAACTTCACAGGGATATGAAATGAGCCCCCAATTGGGCATCCCTGGGCCAATGGTGATACTTCTAAGTAACATACCTGTAGCAAACAAAGCTCTGAGGCAGGTAGATTCCTCAAAGAATCAGTTTATTGGATATGTCATATTGGCACAAGCTGGTGAAAACCGACTCTGATTCTTCCCGTGGTTTTCACTTAGTTAAAAGTAAAAGTTTTCCACTTTCTCAAAACAATCAGTCACATGGTCCAATCAGGATACTGTCCAGTTGCTAGGTGACTCCAGTCCCCTCCTTCCAAGCACCTCCAGGAATGTCCTTGGTTCTCAAGAGAAAGTATTTTGTTTTGACCAGAACACCCCAACCAGTGGTGGGTTGCCCCTGGTTCGGACTGGTTCGCAAGAACCAGTAGTAAAACTGACGGGAGGCCCTGTCCACCGCCCCGGAAGTCATCATTGGTGATCTGCGCATGTGCAGAAGCTTCTGCTCATTCGCAGAAGCAAGGCGCACAGACAAGCAAAGCAAGTGCGTGAGCGCAGTCCCGTTGCAAACTGGTAGTAAAGATAAGTAGAACCCACCCCTGACCCCAACTATCTCTATTCCCTCCTCCTTGTCCCTCTTCTCCAGTGTGTCAGTGCTGAAGTCTCAAAACAATAACTTTTTCTTCCTTCTTCCTTCTTCCTCCTCCCCCGTCCCTCCTCCTCCATTGATATTGGATCGAAACGATCAAATATCAGCTGGAAAATCTGAGAGAATCACCTAAAGCTAGGATGAAAATGTAGAAAACTATCGCTGTTGCCCCATAATAAGCATCTCAATTGTTGCAGCCCAGATCTGGTCCTCCTAGAAAATGCAGCCTATGTTTTTAAGCCTCAAAGATACAAAAATCCATCTCTATGGCCAACCTATCATTACTTTTTTTCGAAAGGCAGATCATGAATAAAATCCCTTCATTGTACATAGAGTACAATTTGATTAGCAGTGCAAGCTTTCTTCATCTTTCTTAACTGGAGTTTGCTTTCTGTTGAGCTATGGGCAACAGGCTTCCTAGGTCATTCAGTTTCACCCTCCAACAACTCCAACAATACTAGACAACACAGTATCAACAGTAGAGACCTTCAAATTTCTAGGTTCTACTATATCTCAAGACCTAAAATGGACACCTAACATCAAAAATGTCATCAAAAAAGCACAACAAAGAATGTTCTTTCTGTGCCAACTCAGAAAGCTCAAACTGCCCAAGGAGCTGCTCGTACAGTTCTACAGAGGAATTATTGAGTCTGTCATCTGCACCTCTATAACTGTCTGGTTTGGTTCTGCAACCCAACAAGACAGACACAGACTTCAGAGGATAATTAGAATTGCAGAAAAAACAATGGCTACCAACCTGCCTTCCATTGAGGACCTGTATACTGCACGAGTCAAAAAGAGGGCTGTGAAAATATCTACAGACCCCTTGCATCCTGGACATAAACTGTTTCAACTCCTACCCTCAAAACGACACTATAGAGTACTGCACACCAGAACAACTAGACACAAGAACAGTTTTTTCCCTAATGCCATCACTCTACTAAACAAATAATTCCCTCAACACTGTCAAACTATTTACTGAGTCTGCACTCAGTAAATCTTCTCATCATTCCCATACCCATCTCCTTCCACTTATGACTTCATGACTGTAATCTTACAATTTATATTGACTGTTTCCTGATATGATTTGATTGCTTATTTGTTCCCTATGACTATCATTAAGTGTTGTACCTTATGATTCTTGACGAATGTATCTTGTCTTTTTATGTACACTGAGAGCATATGCACCAAAGACAAATTCCTTGTATGTCCTATAACACTTGGCCAATAAAGAATTGAATTGAATTCTATTCTATTCTATTCTCCTCACATATCTGCTTGGGCTGTTGCTTCAATGTACCCAATAACAGGACTGCCCCTTCTCACATTTATGACGGGAAGAATAATCTCACTGAAAGGATAGCTTCTAATCTGATCAGAGGGTCAAATTGGTTGTGGAATCCTTCTGGAATTCATCTCATTTTCTGGAAGGATTGAACTTGGGAACGTGGTTTCCGTTGATGTCGGGGCCTTGGAAATCACTAGCCATTTGAAGGGGGGGAAAATTTAACTCAGGGAAGAACAGCAAAAGAAGAGCGGTGATGGTTAAGGAAGGGTATATACAAAATCCTTCCATTTATCTTGGACTTCTGAATAGATTATGAGGGTTAGTTCCGCTCTGTACATTCTGTGCTCCTGGTGTAGTCCGAAGCATTTATTCCACACTGCGTGGGTTCCTGCTAGAAGGGAAAAAAACTGCCCAGTGTTTATTTTGAAAACAAAAATCTCCACTCCTTGGAGTTTCTGGATAATGTGATTTGTCCAGGATGAAGGAATAAATAGTTTATTTTAATCCCTTGAATACAGACGTGCCGTATAAACAGAGCACGGGTTTTCTCACAAAGGATTTGCGGTTTATGATCCGTTTAGGAGGACTGGAATTTGCCAGCTGTGGTCAGGGAAGCACAGGGAAGATGGAAAATTTCACACCTTGTGGGACAATGTCAGGCTAATCCTGGATGTGTCTCAACCAGACTTTGTTCCTTTCTCCAATTTGCAGCTGCAATGAAGACCTCAAGCTTAGAAGCTAGAAGAACAGCACTGCCAAAAGGAAAATGAAAAAAATAAAAATAAAACTGGAGGCCATTTCAATATATTTTCTGTCTTCTGAATTCCTAGCAAACACGTGCTCTGAACTGATTAAGTTCTCTGAAAAAGCCATCTTAGCCAGTGCTATTATATATATATATATATATAGCTCTAGGTTGGTTCTCTCCTTGATTAGTTTCCATCCATGGCTTCTTCTTCTGTCTTCAGATGCCGTAGAGAACTAAGCAAGTGAAGCTTAGTTATTATTATTATTGTTTACTTTATTCATTAAACGTGAAACTCAGTCAACTTGAACATTCAAAAATGTATCACAAACACCATTGACTGGTGCTAATGGTTGATATGGGTTGCTGCCACCGTCCTAGGTATCAACCAAGAACCTTCTTAAGATGTACGATGTTCCAAGTAGCGCAGTTTTTTTTGCAGTTCCACTGGTGTTACTGCAGGAAACTGCAATTTGTTCAATAATAATTGCAATAATAATTTGCTATTATTATTATTATTTTATTTATTTATCAAACATGTATAAGATAACAAAAATAAATATAAACATGATTATGAATACAGGATAAGGATATGAATAAATGGGGACAGTAGGATAGGGACGGTAGGCACATTGGTTCGCTGATGCACGCCCCCTTAGGGATCTCTAAAGAATGGGGTGAGGTCCACGATAGATAGCTTAAGGTTAAAGTTATGGGGATTTGGGGATGAAACCACAGAGTCAGGTAATGCATTTCAGGCACTGACCACTCTGTTGCCGAAGTCATATTTTCTGCAATCGAGTTTGGAGCGGTTTACCTTAAGTTTGTATCTATTGTGTGCTCATGTGTTATTGCAGTTGAAGCTGAAGTAGTCATTGACAGGTAGGACGTTGTAGCAGATAATTTTGTGTACTGTGCTTAGGTTAGACCATAGGCGGCGTAGTTCTAAGTTGTCTAAGCCCCAAATTTCAAACCTGGTGGCATAAGGGATTCTGTTGTGAGCAGAGGAGTGGAGGACTCTTCTCGTGAAATACCTCTGGATTCACTCAATTGTATTAAGGTCCAATATGCAGTGCGGATTCCAGGCAGATGAGCTGTATTTGAGAATTGGTCTAGCAAAAGTTTTATATGCCCTAGTTTGCAGTACAACATTACTGAAGAAGAAGCTTCGCAAGATTAGGTAAACAACTTTTAATGCCTTTTTGGCAATGTTGTTGCAGTGAGCTCTGGTGCTTAGATCATTTGAGATGAGTACTCCAAGGTCCTTGACAGAGTGAGGGTAATCTACGAGGTCGTATCCGTCCAGCTTGTATTTGGTGTTCTGATTTTTGTTGCCAATGTGTAAGACAGAGCATTTGTTGGTTGAAATTCGGAGTTGCCAAATAGTTGGGATCGTGGACCGTGCCCTCTCTGTACCTCAGATGCAATCTTTAATTCACTGGCAAGATAACCTGGGTCAAATAGTTTAGTATTATTGTGTGGAAAGCTATTAAATATTGGGATGAGGTGAGGAAGTTTAGAAAGCCTAAAAGATGACATCTCAAGTGATCAAATGTTGGCAGTCTGCAATGTCTAAGCCAGGGGTGAAATGCTCCCTGTTCGGACTGGATCGCCCGGTCCAGTAGCGATGGAGGCAGGTGGTTTGGAGAACTGGTAGCAAAAATCCCTGCCCCCCCCCCACATGCCCAGCTGAGCCGCACAATCATCAGAGGCTTTTTTTTTTTACTTTTAAAAGCATTTTTTCTACAACCTCTTCGGCCGAAAAAATGCTTTTAAAAGTAAAAAAAAAAAGCCTCTGATGATCGCGCAGCTCAACAGGGATCGTCAAAGGCTTTTAAAAGCATTTTTTCTACAACCTCTGAAGAGGTTGTAGAAAAAAGGCTTTTAAAAGCCTTTGACGATCCCAGCTGAGTTGCCTGATCTGCAGAGGCTTTTTTTCTTTTAAATGCCTCTGACAGTCAGGCAACTCAGCTTTGTGGGTTTTGTGGGTTTGTGTGTGTTTACAATTTGAAATAAGTAATGAATGTGTATGTTTGCTATGAGCTTAAAAGGTTTTGGAAGCTACTAATCAATAACTATAATAATATATTATTATTACAATATAATAATAAGGGATGTGGTGGCTCAGTGGCTAAGATGCTGAGCTTGTTGATTGAAAGGTTGGCAGTTCAGTGGTTCGAATCCCTAGGGCCGCATAATGGGGTGAGCTCCCCTTACTTGTCCCAGCTTCTGCCAACCTAGCAGTTCGAAAGCACGTAAAAAAAGCAAGTAGAAAAATAGGGACCACCTTTGGTGGGAAAGTAGCAGCGTTCCATGCGCCTTTGGCATTGAGTCATGCCGGCCACATGACCACGGAGACTTCTTTGGACAGCGCTGGCTCTTCAGCTTTGAAACAGAGATGAGCACTGCCCCCTAGAGTCAGGAACGACTAGCACATATGTGCGAGGGGAACCTTTACCTTTGCCTTTTTAATCAATAACTCTTTTGGAGACCCAAGTTAGATAACATAGGATTCCCTATGCAATATTTCTAACACGGTTATATGAATTTATACATTCTTCCTTTGGAAAGGACTGCTACAAGGAAAAAGCACTGGCACCCAGCTACAATTCTCATTCTTTTATTGCAAATTTGTCATGTTTAGTCATTCCTTCTTTACCCCAAACAGATGGCAGGAAACTTTAAGGACAGATCACCCTTTGGCAGGGATGACTGTCCTTCAGTGCAGCAGTCATGATTAACTCGAAATATTTCCAACAACTATAATTCTGACTTTAAACGTTTATTTAGACTTAAATGCCACTCCAGGCATGCCTGATTCCGACAGCTGATGGATCTTAACAACTGGTCATCAGAGTAAAAATAGAACTGAACCGTATAAATGGAACAACTTAATAAAATTGTAAGCATCCCACGCACCGAAGAGCAACTGTAGCATCGTCTGCATTGGGAAAGGCTAATTAAGTCATCCAAATAGTGATAGCAAGAGGACAACACTGGAAAAGAAATGCTGGTGAGATGCTTGTGGACCTCAGAGAGTAGTTTATTGCTAGCCGTTTAAAGCAGGGTGAAGGAAGAATGCTTGGACTCACTCATCATGAGGAATTATTATGGTCATCAAAAGAAGGACCTGAAAGGAAAGAGATGCCTTCAATTTCAGTTCAGTTGCTTACGGACTATTGCGTTACTCAGTTCCCTGAGATAGCTGTCATTTAGGAAATGATAGACCAGTGATGGTTAGCCTTTTTGCCATCGCGTGCCAGGAACGGGGGGGGGGGAGGGGGGAATCGCATGCATGTGTGATTATACCCATAATCCTATGCACCCTGCCCCTATGCATGTGTGCGCGACACCACCCCCCCACGCTCCCCCCTCATGGCACGCGATGGCATGGTAGGCCCGTTTTTTGCTGTCCCCAGTTGGCAAATGGGCCGTTTTCGGCCTCTGGAGAGCCTCCAGTATGGTGGTGGGGAAGGCCATTTTTGCCCTCCCCAGACTCCTAGAAAGGCTCTGGAGGCTGGGGAGACAGAAAAATGGGCCTTCCCCACTAGGGTTGCCAGGTCTGCTTTCAAAATATAGCGGACAAGCGGGGGGGGGGGGTGTGTGTTAAGTAGTAAAAAAATAAAAAAAAAATTTACAATTAAATTATATATTTTCTTACAAACATTTTAACACGTATTAAAATAATCACTTCAAAACTTTACTTAAAATTCAAAACATCAAATATATTATAATAATATGTAAAATATTAAATTACATTTTACTTTGCTGTCGTGTGTATTTTTTATTTGACTGCGCAGCTTTGATCAATTCTTTGTGTTTAAGGAATAATTCTTTAATTTCAGTACAACGTTGAGAAATATCAAAAAATATACAAAGTTCACTTCGAAGTGATGGTACAAGCAGTCGGTTACGTTCGTCAGTCCACAAATTTCCCATGATGCTGAAAATTCGTTCAACGTTTGCATTTGATACCGGAATTGATGCACAATACTGGAACAATTTCAGTAAACTCGGAGCTGGCTCTTTCTTGAAAAAGTACGTCCACTTATCAAGGGATGAATCGCCCTGCAGATGAACATAAACTTCTTCTAAGGCAGAAATTTCATCGAAGAGAGTGTTGGGTGGAAGTTCTTCTCACCATGGTGATAATAACCAGATGTTCGTCATTTCTTCTAAAGTTGGAGGATTATTGCGATCAATTAGATTGAAACAATTTAGCGTCTCATATACTGAATCGGTGAAATTATACCACTTTTCTAGGTACGCAATGGCTCTTTGATACACGTTGATGGCTTCTTTCTTGAACTTTTGTACGGCATTCTCAGGCAAGTTGCTGAGCACATTGTAAGCCGCCCTGAGTCTCCGGAGAAGGGCGGCATATAAATCAATTTTTTTTTTAAAAAATGTTTTTTACGTAAGGCAAATAAAACTTTCATTCCAAAAAACTGCTCATCGTATTTTTTTTTGCAAAGAATCACGCAGCTTACAGATGATAATGTGAAGATCACATGCAAGAATTTTCTTGCTTTCCAGCTTCAGTAGGGTGTCTTGCATTATTGATATGAAGAAGTGCGTGAAATATAAATACAATTCTGAAATTGTTGGTTCATCGTCCTTTGCGAGTTCATTTTCCTGATCCGAAATAAGGTTCCAGATAACCTTATGGCACTCATCAGATCCAAGAGAAATAAAATTTTAGAGGTATCCAGTTTAAAAGAAGTCTTTCGACCGCTTTAAACAAACTTAACCAACGTGTTGGAACATGGCGCAAAACTTCATGGACTTCTGACTCGCAAAACTCAAAAAATGATTTCAACTCTTCTCGTTTCTTCGCAGAATTTGAAAATTTGGCAAAAACCTTCAGCACTACATTTTCGATATCAAAAGATAACTGCTTTAATGCATTTTTTGTGCTGTTGTATAAAATGTGATTATTGCAATAAGCATTCGATCTTTGTCTCATTCTAACTTATGAAAAAAAAGACAAAACGCGATTCTCCTATCCTTATTCTCTTAGACTGTACAGCTTTAGATTACGTACCATTTCATCATAAAGCTTTTGAATAAAAAAAATGTCCACTATTTTGTGAAAAAAGATAGTGAACATAATGTGAAAAAAGTGGACTGTCCACTCAAATAGTGGACACCTGGCAACCCTGCTGGAGAGCCTCCGGGGTGGTGGTGAGGAAGGCCATTTTTGCCCTCCCCAGACTCCTAGAAAGGCTCTGGAGGCTGGGAAGAGAGAAAAATGGGCCTTCCCCACCACCCCCTGAGCCTGTTTCCCTACTTCTGGTGGGCCCAGAAGGCCCGAAAATCACTGGCTGGCGTGCGCATGTGCACCAGAGCTGAGCTCGCATGCCCACCAATATGGTGAGGTGTGCCACTTGTGGCACGCGTGCTATAGGTTCGCTGTCACAGCGATAGACTCTCAACCTAGTACTAAGGAGAAACTTCCTGACAGTGAGAACAATGAATCAGTAGAATAGCTTGCCTCCAGAAGTTGTTGGTGCTCCACAGGAGTGGGATTCAGAAATTTTAGCAACTGGTTCTCTGCCCGGTTGCTGCATGGGAATGGCCATGGTGGGCGTGGCCTACTCGGCCTCCTGCACCACGGTGTGTGTGTGTGTGTGTGTGTGTGTGTGTGTGTGTTTTCGCTCTCCCCAAGCTCTGGAGGTTTTCCTCGAGTCTCCAGGAGGGCGAAAATGGCCTCCCCCAGGCTCCGGAGGCCGGATATGGACCTGTTTGTGGATTTCGGGAACTTCCCGGAGGCCCATTTTTCGTCCTCCTAGAGCCTCTGCGTGGGTGCTGCACTTACCTGGCATCCAAAACAAGCCATGTGGAGACTCCTGGGAGGGGTGGGAGGGGCCAGCCAGTCCTTGCAACTACCGGTTCATTGAACCAGATGTAAAATTAGCATCTGGTTCACCCAAATTGGTCCAAACTGGCTGAATCCCACCCCTGGTTTTCCATCACTGGAGGCTTTTAAGAAGAAACTGGACAACCATTTGTCGGAAATGGTATACGGTTTCCTGCTTGAGGGAAGGGGGGTTGGATTAGAAGACCTCCAAGGTCCCTCCCAACTTTGTTATTCCGTTACGTATGTTATTCTGTTAATTCTATGATCACATGTATCCATCCTATCAAGTCCAATGAAAGTCCTGGATGATATAGAATCTCCTGCCATGGACAGGGAGTTGGACTAAAAGACCTCCAAAGTCCCTTCCAACCCTATTATTTGATGCTCTCCATACCCTTAAAGTACACTTGAAGGCCATTCTTTATATTTGGCACTCAACAAGTTTATGCCAAAGTCATTCTTTGAGGTGGAAAGGGTTGTGCAGAAATTTGAGAGTGGGATCTACCTCCCCATGATAATACACCGTGTTGAATCAGGCAGTTTGATTCTTTTTGTGGATGAGAAGTTTGAGAAGGTTGGGTGTTTGCCCAGTCCAGAAGGTGTGAAGCCTCCTTCTAAAGATCGTTCAGTCTTATTCCATTCGGATTCTTATTGAAAGGTTTTGTCATCACATTGTCTGTCTGAAGCAAGGTTTACTTGCAGTTGTGATAGTCATTGTGATTTTTTTTTGATGCTTGCACAAAAGACATCTGTATCAGTGGTGGGATTCAAAATTTTTTACTACTGGTTCTGTGGGCGTGGCTTGGTGGGCATGGCAGGGGAAGGATACTGTAAAATCTCCATTCCCACCCCATTCCAGAGAAAGGATACTGCAAAAATCCCCATTCCCTCCCCACTCCAGGGAAGGTTACTGCAAAATCCCCATTTTTTTTAAAATTTGATTTATATGCCGCCCTTCTCCGGAGACTCAGGGCGGCTTACAATGCGTTAAGCAATAGCCTTCATACTTTTTGTATATTTATACAAAGTCAGCTTATTGCCCCCACAAACTGGGTCCTCAATTTACCTACCTTAGAAAGGATGGAAGGCTGAGTCAACCTTGAGCCTTGGAGAGATTCGAACCAGCAGTAATTGCAGGCAACTGTGTTAATAACAGGGTGCTTAGACCACTGTACTATCAAGGCTCTTTTCCTCCCAATCAGCTGGGACTCGGGAGGCAGAGAATAGATGAGGGCGGGGCCAGTTGGAGGTGGTATTTACAGGTTCTCTGAACTACTCACAGTTTCCGCTACCAGTTCTCCAGAACTGGTCACAACCTGCTGAAACCCACCTCTGATCTGTATCCTACAAGCTGTATCCAAAAAGCTATCACCAACTGAATTGTAGTATTTAATATACCACAAGGGTAAGCCGTTGGAAAAACAAAGTAACAAGGAGAGACTCATACTGTATTCACTGTATTTAATGTATGTCCACTACATGTCAATGAAATCATGTTTAGTTTTGGGTGGGCTCTGCTCATTTGGGAAGCTGAGGTCCGCCCCACTCTGCCTCACCGTTATGGTCCATTATGGGTCTCAGCTCCAAAAAAAGTGGTACTTCCTTGATTTAGCTCAGTCTTTCTCAACCTAAAGGCAACTTTAAGATCTGTGGACTCGGCTCGGGATGGGTTTCAAAAATTTTAGCAAGGGGTTCTCTGCCTGGTTGCTGGATGGGCGTGGCCATGATGGGTGAGGTCCAGTCAGCCTCCTGCATCATGGCGGGGGGGCATTTTTGCCCTCCCTGGGCTCCGGAGGTTTTTTTCGAGCCTCCGGGAGGGCAAAAATGGCCTCCCCAGGCTCTGGAGGAACATCCGGTCGGCCCATTTTTCACCCTCCCCAAGTCTCTGTGCATGCCCTCCACTTACCTGCATCCAAAATGGGCCGCGTGGGAGGGGAGGGGAAGGCAGGGCCAGCCAGGAGTGGGATTTGGGGGTTCTCTGAACTGCACAAAATCTTAGCTAGGGGTTCTCCCGAACCCCCACTCCTGACTCGGCTAGCTGGGGAATTCTGGGAGTTGAAGTCCACACATCTTAGAGGTTGCCAAGTTTGAGAAACACTGAGATCATGAAAGAAAGTTCAAGAGCTAGCGAGCTAAGAACACCGCGATTCTGGGATTCCCGCTTTCGTTTTTCATGAACCAAAGAAGGTACTCCACTTTCCCTCCCCAGAAACCATTGGAGAACTTCTGTGTTACAGGAAACATGATAAGATCCATTTGTAGGTGGATTTTCCTTGTCCTCCATCCCCACCAGAGACCGTCAACAGTTGTGCTTCGAATAGCATCATGAGCCGAGCTGCTGCTGCCACTGACAGCAGATCTGTTTAAGGTGCCCCCCCAGGGCTCTTTCTTCCAATGGTGGGTAATGGGTGTGTGAGGGCTGTCACCAACTAAGGCTTGCCAAAGTGGTTTTTTACTAGCACACCGTGTTCTACCCTGTTGCAACCTGGTGCCAAACACATTCGTTTTTGAATTAAAGAGCATTGAGACCGAAGCATTGTTTGGAGAACCAGAGCTAAATCTTGGCCTTGCCAGGCGGAATCCAGTCCTGATTAGCAGAAGCGTTCTTCATTTTAGAGCATAATTTAGAGCAGGACATGCCAGAAGGTGGAGGGGAGTGCCATTTTGTCACAGCTACTGTTAAAGAGTTGGGAACCACGAAACGTCGTCCACAGGGGTGGGCTTCAAAAATTTTAGCAAGGGGTTTTCTGCCCGGTTGCTGGGTGGGCGTGACCATGGTGGGTGTGGCCTAGTCGGCCTCCTGAACCACAGCTGGGGGGGCATTTTTGCCCTCCCCAGGCTCCAGAGGTTTTCTTTGATCCTCCGGGAGGACGAAAATGGCCTCCCCAGGCTCTGGAGGCCCTCTGGACTGCACTTACCTGCATCCAAAATGGGCCGCATGGTGACTCCTGGGAGGGGAGGGGTGGGATGGGCAGGGCCAGCCAGGAGTGGGATTTGAGGGTTCTCTGAACTGCACAGAATCTTAGCTAGAGGTTCTCCCGAACCCCTGCGAACCCCCAGCAGCCCACGCTTGGTTGTCCATTTTCTAGGTTAGCCACAGAGTTCTCCATCTGTGCTTGAATACATCCTGGAATTCGGAAGAGTCAGAGAGCTGGGGAGATATATAGTAGTAAACAAGGACCAGTAGTAGACCAGAAGACAATGGTGATGATAGACATAGCAGACAGCAACATTGGGAACGTGAGAAACCGAAGAAGTAGGGACCGAAGAAGGAACTAGAGAGGATTTGGCAAGTCAAGGCCAAAGTGGTCCTAGTGACCGTAGGAGCACTAGATTCCTTAGCTGGGAGAGGAGCTCCAATAGATCCCAGGAACAACCTCAGAGCTCTGCCCAGAAAAGTGCAGAGCTAGGAAGAACTAAGTCACTGTGTAGAATCCTCCAACTTCCAGGCCTCTGGCGGAGGACCTGAGATTGAGAAAGACACAGATCACATTTAAGGGTGAGAAGGAAATTAGATAGACAGATAGACAGACGGATAGA
>NW_027256896.1:11732879-11860379 GCF_029215685.1 Pituophis catenifer annectens | reverse complement strand
TCCTTCCCCCAGGAGTGGGGAGGGAATGGGGATTTTGCAGTATCCTTCCCCTGCCACGCCCACCAAGCTACGCCCACAGAACTGGTAGTAAAAAAAAAAATTGAATTTCACCACTGATGAGAATCCTGGTCTCCAAAGAAAAAGAGCATGTTCTTACCGTAGTCTTTCTTGCAGTACTTTTTCATGTTGATTTTGTAATTGCCCTTGGCTGGCTTGCAGTAGGAATCACAATCTGTGGGAAGAGGTGGGGAGAAGAACGCAGGACATGAGCAGGACAACAACTAGAAAGCAGGAAAAGAAGTTGCAACACACCACAACCACCAACAACAACCTTTGCAGGAGGGCTGCCTGAGTCAAACGACTCAGGCTAGATGAATTCAGAAGTCGGAACAGATGGGTCTGTTTCCAGCCTCTGGAGCCTGAGAGAGGATCCAAGAAAGCCTCCGAAGCCTGGGGAGAGCGAAAACACCCCCCCCCCATCGTGGTGCAGGAGGCTGAATAGGCCATGCCCATCATGGCCACACCCACCCAGCAACCAGGGAGAGAACCGGTTGCTAAAATTTTTGAATCTCATCCCTGATCGTCCGTGCTAGCTGTCTACCATATCAATGCTAGATAACTGTGGCAGCCATCAGTGCGACCAGGGATGGTGTTCTTAATTGGGTAGTGAGACATCTGCAGGAAAACAACAAGCTCAAGGGTCAACAAGAATCCCACCACCAAGTCGTTTCAACACCTAACGTCCACCCAACATTTGGGTTCACTTGGCTTTAACATCTGGGTTTACTTGGCCTTCTGGATTTGAATCCCAGAAGGGTAGGGCTAGCTGATGAGAGCTAAATAGCTTGAAATAGATCTAGACTAGTCTCCCATTATTTCTTTGTCGGTAAATATAAATTGAACACAAAATAGTTTGTCGCGAAAGCGACTGCCTGAGAAGGCCCCTGGATTGGGGCTGAAAGGCAAAAACCGAAGCAGTATGCTCCTTCCCATATTTGGGTAGACCAGTTTGCCCTGACAGAAAAAACACTTGGTTCCCGCCTGGACTACTGCAATGCTCTCTACATGGGGCTCCCCCTGGGTTGCACCCGGAGGCTCCAGCTGGTCCAGAATGCGGCCGTGTGGGGGATTATGGGAGCAACGGGGCGCTCCCATGTGACACCTCTCCTGCGCGAGCTGCACTGGCTCCCGGTGGTCTTCCGGATGCGCTTCAAGGTGTTGGTGACCACCTTTAGAGCGCTCCATGGCTTAGGGCCGGGGTATCTACGAGACCTCCTTCTGCCACCAATAGCCTCCCACCGGCCAGTACGCTCGCACAGAGAGGGCCTCCTCAGGGTGCCGTCCGCCAGACAGTGTCGGCTGGCGACCCCCAGGGGGAGGGCCTTCTCGTGGCGGTGCCCACCCTCTAGAACAACCTCCCCCCAGAGATACGTACAATACCAGACCTCCGGACTTTTTGTCAGGCCCCGAAAACTTATTTATTTCTCCTAGCCGGGCTGGCTTGATCCCACAGTTTTGGTTAAATTTAATTGATTTTAATTGGGTTGTTTTAAATTGCGGCCAAAAATATTTAATTATTTTTAAACTGTTTTTAAATTTTGTATGTTCTGGTTTATTCTGGCTGTTCACCGCCCTGAGTCCTGCTGGAGAAGGGCGGTATACAAATTAAAGCAAAATAAATAAATAAATAAATAAAATAAATAACCTTGCTTAATTTTTTGTGTGTGGTGGTTTCCTGTGTTGTGCCTCCATTTGATGCAGGGTATTGCTCATGTCCATAAAAATGGGCTACTCTGTGTTCAGCGTATGGTGGGAAAACAGTACTCTCTGTCCAGTTGGTCTCTCCCCCCCCCACGCTTAAATGAAACATCTTTTCTTTTTCTTTCCTTGAGAGTTAGAAAAATGTTTGGCTGCCTGCAGCCAGGCCTGGCACTGGACTTTCTCAAAAGGAGATGGAAAAGGAGGGAGTAAGGCAGGACGGACAACTGCTGAGCCTTCCAAAAAGACATTTGGGACATTGAAGTAAAGTTCATCAAGCTACGGAACTCTGGATCCGTGCCTGAGGGTCTAATGGCACCCTCTTGGCGTGGTTCGAACCCAAAAGCTGCGGGGGAAAACAGACTTGGGTAACAGATCGTACGATGAATAGAATAGAATAGAATAGAATAGAATAGAATAGAATAGAATAGAATAGAATAGAATAGAATAGAATAACAGGGCTGGAAGGGACCTTGGAGGTCTTCTAGTCCAACCCCCTGCTTAGACAGGAAGCCAGTGGTGGGATTCAAATAATTTAACAACTGATTTTCTGCCCTAATGACGGGTTGGGTGGGCGTGGCCATGGTGGGCATGGCCAGAGGGTGTGACAGGTAGCACTCGGCCTCCTGCACCCCCCTGGGAGCAAAAACGGGCTGCGAGGTGCCTGTGCCACACCCCCCATGCCCCGTTTTGGGCCTAGTAGGCCTCCCTGCAGCCTCCTGGGAGCAAAAATGGCCACGGAGGGGCCGAGTTGCACCCCCACACCCCATTTTGGGCCTAGTAGGCTCCCTGGAAGCCTCCTGGGAGCAAAAACAGGCCACGTGTTCTGTCCCTGTCCCACATGCACACACACCAACAGACGTCCAAGAATTAACAACCAAACCAGCCGACAAAATCCTTTTCCTTATGATAACGGAACTTGGAAGCAACCTAGTGGCTGCCTGCCAAGAGTTTATTACTCATGAAGGGAAGAGATAACTTCTCTCCGCTTCTGGTACATCAAAGTAAAATGTTCAATAATTACAGAGTAAATTAAGTCAAATATAATCCAGCAAAGTCTATAGCAAAAGTCCGGCAATGCAGAATGGTGTGGAAGCTTTCAGCTTTGTTCGTCACAAGGCTTGACTGGCCACCACGCTCCCTTTTATACCCTGTGGGGTGTGGTCCAGTGACTCAGCCTAATCTCTGGCACGCCTTTTCTTCTGTTGCGCGCGCTTATCTCTGCGACGCTGTCGAGGATCCAGCCAAGACTCATTACTCTCATCACTGTCCACCTGGGGCTGCGTGGACGTGCTTGGCCCCGGCCCTATCTCTTGCCCTTCGGCGGACACCGAAGGCATTGCCAAAGAGGAGGGTCCTGGAGAGGGAGGCCTTGCCAACTCCTCTCCTTCACTCTCGGAGTCCTCTCCTGCCGATGACACAGGCTCAGGTAACGGAGCCACAACACCATGGAGGAGGGGGGGGATGACTCCTGGAAGGGGTGGGGCCAGCCAGCAATTTAACAACCAGTTTGGCCAAAATGGTGCGAACCGGTTGAATCCCACCACTGCAGGAAGCCCTATACCATTTCTGACCAATGGTTATCCAATCTCTTCTTAAAAACTTCAAGTGTTGGAGCATTTACAACATCTGGAAAGAACTGGGAATGTCTTAGCTAAACAAAGGGAAGCACTGGAGACGGGGCTGGACACATCCTAGAGTCTTCCAATATTTGAGGGGCTGTCACAGAGAAGAGGGGATCAACTTATTCTTCAAAGCCCCTAAGGCCAAGACGAGAAGTAAGAGGGGAGAGACCCAACCTAGAACTAAGGTGAAACTGTTTGAGAGCGAGAAGAATTCATCCATAGAAGAGCTTGCCTCTTGGAGTTGTGGTTGCTCCATCACAGGAGGTTTTCAAGGACAGACTGGACAGCCGTTTGAAAGAGCCGAGGTGGCGCAGTGATTAGAGTGCAGTACTGCAGCTACTTCAGCTGACTGCTAGTTCAGCAAATCAGCAGATCAAAACTCACCGGCTCAAGGTTGACTCAGCCTTCCCATCCTTCCGAGGTGGATAAAATGAGGACCCAGATTGTTGGGGGCAATATGCTAATGCTAATGCAATATGCTAATATGCAATATGCTATACGCTAACTTTGTAAACCGCTTAGAGAGGGCTGTAAAGCACTATGAAGCGGTATAGAAGTCTAAATAAAAATAAAATAAAATAAAAATACATGTGACTGATATGCCACTCTCTGAGCAGTTTACTATGGAGGAAGAGGCAGTGGTGAAATCCAAATTTTTTTACTACTGGTTCTGTGGGTGTGGTGTGGCTTGGTGGGTGTGGCAGGGGAAGGATACTGCAAAAATTTCCATTCCCTCCCTACTCCTGGGGGAAAGATATTGCAAAATCCCCATTCCTACCCCACTCCTGGGGGGGAAGGATATTGCAAAATCCCCATTCCTACCCCACTCCTGGGGGGAAGGATATTGCAAAATCTCCATTCCCACCCCACTCTGGGGCCAGCCAGAGGTGGCATTTTCCGGTTCTCCGAAATACTCAAAATTTCCACTACCCGGTTCTCCAGAACCTGTTAGAACCTGCTGGATTTCAACCCTGAGTGGACCACCCCACTATTGGTTGTCCGAATTGCTCAAAATTTCCGCTACCGGTTTAAGTTTAAGTTTATTAAATTTCTCCAGAACCTGTCAGAGCCTGCTGGATTTCACCCCTGGGAAGAGGGCTTGAGATGCAAGAGAAAAAAACCCAACAAAACCTCTTCAGCAGAGCCACCTCAAAAAAGGAGAAAGGCAAAAAAATAATATATAAAATCTCAGAAAGAAAAGTGAACCCAGCTGGGATTTGGCTGTTTTTCTCCTTTCTACCCAGCTCTCTTTTTTTTTTTAGCCTGGCTTTTCTGGTCCTTGGGCCAAATTTCTGCTTGCTAAAACAACTCAGGGCGGTACTAATTCAGTCCAAAAGGGAGCTCCAAATGCGAAGGAATGTAACACAGCCAGTCCTCTCTGCCCCCATCCAACCTCTAATGCCTCGTCCACATTGGCCTTCAAGTTGTTGGTTAGCTGTTTGATGCGGTTAACGCGGCTGAGCCAAACTTCGGCAACCTTTATGTGGCTGGGTCCCTCTCTTCCCTAACTCCTCCGTTCCATAAATCAACGTCGGATGGAAGCAGCCAAAAATCTGAGTTCCAGTCCAGCCGTTACCATGCTTTGGAGATTTTGAGCAACCTGACAGAAGGCGAGAAAGAGGCAAAATGCCGACGCAAAATGTAGCCTGTAAGATCTCAAATCCTGTGGTTTCTCTTGTATGACATACTTAAGGAACTGGGGCTGTACACAGGCCACAAGCCGCAAGTGTTGTATGCCTGCCACAAGAAATGGGGGCTGCTGTACACATGTCGATGTTCACACATGCCACATTTAGTTGGTGGGGCCTTTTGAGGGGGAGGGCAGTGGTGGGTTTCAAAATTATTTACTACCGGTTCTATGGGTGTGGCTTGGTGGGTGTGGCATGGCTTGGTGGGCGTGGCTTGGTGGGCACGGTAGGGGAAGGATAGTGTAAAATCTCCATTCCCACCCCACTCCAGGGGAAGGATACTGTAAAATCTCCATTCCCACCCCACTCCAGGGAAAGGATGCTATAAAATTTCCATTCCCACCCCACTCCAGGGGAAGGATGCTGTAAAATCTCCATTCCCACCCCACTCCAGGAGAAGCTTACTGCAAAATCCCCATTTCCTCCCGATCAGCTGGGACTTGGGAGGCAGACAATAGATGGGGGCGGGGCAAGTCGGAATTTTTACTACCGGTTTTCCGAACTACTCAAAATTTCCGCTACCAGTTCTCCAGAACTGGTCATAACCTGTTGAAACCTACCTCTGTGAGGGGGCAGGGGGAGGAAGGAAGAAGATCTATTTCAGGGATTGAGATTCAGTGAATTGCAGGATCCCAGATAATAAGTTAAAACATTAAACCAAGTTAGTGGGTTATATAGTGAGTTTGGGCATAGAATGGTTTGAAATGAAATGGGAGGAAACCATGTTTCGGTCAATGGCTTGCAAGATTTGAAAATACGAAAGTAGAATCAAATGGGTGAAATAAAATCTTAGCCTTACAAGGAGGTTCTCGATAATAAAAATGTCACTGTTATGCTACCGTTATGATATGTTAGGCATGGCCCTCTGTCCAATTTTACATTCCATGGCCTTTTATTATGAGATTCCTTCTCTTTCAAGAGCTGTCCAAAAAAAAAAAAAAAAAAATGGCAGCCATAATGGTGCAAATCTATTCTGAGGTGGGAGCTTTGATCATACAGCCATGGCTGCAGGGGTGAAATCCAGCAGGTTCTGACAGGTTCTGGAGAACCGGTAGCGGAAATTTTTAGTAGTTCGGAGAACCGGCAAATACCACATCTGGCTGTCCCCAGAATGTGGTGGGAATGGAGATTTTGCAATATCCTTCCCCCAGGAGTGGGGAGGGAATGGGGATTTTGCAGTATCCTTCCCCTGGAGTGGGGTGGGAATGGAGATTTTGCAGTATCCTTCCCCTGCCACGCCTACCAAGCCATGCCCACAGAATCAGTAGTAGAATTTCACCACTGCATGGCTGCCATCTTGTTTTTTTTACCACACCATTAGATGTCCAAGTCAGTCGACCCCAAGAGAGTTGAAATTCAAATTGCCTTGTGTGGTGAAATGTAGTCTGGATTCCCAAGCATGGAAGGACTGATTCCAAAGGACCGCTTCACCATGCTTTAGAGCCCTCTTTAAAGCGGTTTACAGAGACAGCATATTGTCCCCAACAATCTGGGTCCTCATTTTACTGACGTCAGAAGGATGAAAGATTGAGTCAACTTTGAGCTGGTCAGGATCGAACTGCCAAACTGCTGGCAGCCAGCAGTCAACGGAAACGGCCTGCAGTACTGCATTCTAACCACTGTGCCACCACAGCTCATTAGACTGGACATACCCAATTCAGGGGAGAAATTCACTTACCTTTCCCTACCAGCTCGCAAAGGTGAGTGCGTGTGTGCGTGCTTGCTACGCTCTTTCGCGCGCCTCCTCCACGCATGCACTGAACCTTCTGAGCATGCGCAGAGGGTAAAAAATGGGACGTGATGACATCCGGGTGGGTGGGTGGAGCGTCCTTCTGCCAGCCCTACCGGATCGCGCGATCCAGATAGATCCGGGTGAATTTCACCACTGACCCAATTCCTGCAATCGTTCTTCATATGTTTTAGCCTAATCATTTTCGTTGCTCTTCACTGCCCTCTTTCTAGAGTCTTTCTAGAGTTAAAGGAAAGCGAGAAATAAGTTGCAAGCTTGCGAGGTTCTCTTCATACAACCTCACACTAAAAACAGAGCTGGTACTCACTGCTATGCTTCTTGACTTCTTGAAAGACTAGCGACTTCTTTGTTGTCTTGTGATACCTGGAACTCTCATGCTTATTTTTCAATCTGTCTCTTGCATTTTGCAGAGTTTCCTTTACAGAATTTAAAGGAGCCCTCACAAATATTGCAAAGATTTGGTTTTCTCCTTTGTTGGAGGAGTCAACAGTTGCCACAACACCAGGGATGGTATTCAGCCGGTTCGGGAGAAATGGTAGCAGCGACTGCCCACCTGCCCAGATATAATACCATCCTATTTAGCTAAGTTTTTGAGGCTGGGCGCATGCACGCAAGGCATGCACACAAGCAAAGCGCATGCACGGAAGGCTGGGTGCATGCACGGAAGGCGTGCGTGTGCGGCGAACCAGTGGTTAGAATATGTGTGAAAACCACCTCTGCACCCAACCAGGAAAGAAAAAGAGGAAAACTGGGTTTCTCTTTTGCGGTGTGCGAAAGGGAGGGGAAGACTGGCCAGGAACCCACCCTGCGAAGACGGGCATTTTGCATGAGAAAACGAATGGAGCTATGGAGAGGAGCAATTCATTTCCAGCCCTTGCTGGAAAAGGGCACCTCTCGGCCTCTGCTGCTACATTGTTGACAAATGAACTGACACGTTTTCGTGACCAACTTGTGCCCCAGACTAGCTGGCAGGACTCTTTGCTGAATAAATAAAGCTTAATGGATATCGTAAGGGGAGCCGGGTGCCCAGCGAAGACGAGGTCCTGTTCTTTGGAGTCTCTCTTTTGCTATGACGGCTGCTGCTTTTCTTTTTCGGTTCTGCAAAGCGGGGATGACTATATTTGGAGCTCCTGAGCTCCTTGCTTAGTCTAACTCTGCAGGACGAGAGGAAAGGGAGGGAAGATATGGCAAGCCAAGATACCCAGAAAGAGAAACCATTTCTCAAGAGTTTAGTCCTCTGGAGTCCAAAGCCACAAAAGGTATCGATGTCAATTTTGGGAAGTGGGAGTTTTCGTCTGTTCGATTGTCTTCCCCTGTGATTTTAATAACAGGCCCACTCCCTAAAATATCTTTGGAGTCTTTGCCAGTTGATACAGATAGCCCAAGGGACGCGGTGGTTCAGTGGCTAAGACACTGCGCTTGTCGATCAAAAGGTCAGCAGTTCAGCGGTTCAAATCCCTAGCGCCGCATAACGGGGTGAGCTCCAGTTACTTGTCCCAGCTTCTGCCAACCTAGCAGTTCGAAAGCACCTGTTTTGCAAGTCCATGTATGATATACCAGACACAATCAGGGGTGGGATTCAAAAATTTTAGCAACTGGTTCTTTGCCCGGTTGCTGGATGGGTGTGGCCATGATGGGCATGGCCTACTCAGCATCCTGCACCACGACGGGGAAGGGGGCATTTTTGCCCTCCCCAAGCTCAGGAGGCTTTCTTCAAGTCTCTGGGAGGGTGAAAATGGCCTCCCCTGGGCTCTGGAGGCCCTCCGGAGGCCAGAAACAGGCCCATCTCCAGACTTCCAGAAGGAGGCCCATTTTTTGCCTTCCCAGAGCTTCTGCGCAGGCGCTGCACTTACCTGGCATCCAAAACGGGCCGCGTGGAGACTCCTGGCAGGAGCAGGGTGGGCGGGGCCAGCCAGTCTTTGTAACTACCGGTTCAGTAAACCAGATGTAAAATTAGCATCTGGTTCACCTGAATCGATCCGAACTGGCTGAATCTCACCCCTGTGTACGCTAAATAAATAGATAACTATCCCTTCCATTTACGCAAGCTCATTTATGGAATCATTTTGTACTTCGGTTGTGTTTCAGGTCTCGTACTAAAACGCCCTCCTCCATTTAAGAAATGGGACAGAAGAAAACGCGGCTCACTCTACTATCCAGTTTGGGCCAAGGCTTGGCAATCTGGTGGGTTACCGAAAGGGGCAACAACCAGGTGATCTTTGTAGTTCCAGATCTGGTCATTACTCGGTGAAATAAGTTTGACCTCTCTTTGGGTGTTTTTTTTTTTTTCCTTCCAAATTTGCAAAGTAGCCATGCTAAAAAAATTAGTAGACAAAAAACAAAAGTGCAAAGCTTCAGGCCAGACAGAGGGATGATCTGAAGAGCGCAAGAGAGGAATTTGAGAAAAATCAGGCCTTAATTGTTGGAAGGATTCTTTTAAAAATGAAAAATGGCCTCTAAAGAAATGGCCCTGCTCCCCGTTGCCAGAAAAACTTTACAACCATAAATTTACATTTCTGTTTGCATAATTGTTATTATTTAAGTGTCACAAGATGTAAACTCATCTGCTCGGTTAGCAAAACATGGTCTTAATGTGCGTCTGTAGGGGGTGAAGATTTAGGCAACTGGTGGTAATGGCTTTCAGAGGAAAAAAAAATGCTTTATATGGAATGGAAATTATTACAAAGATTTTTTAGGAAAATTATAAAGTCCATGTCCCCAAAAGTTTACACCACGCCTTTTCTTTGCCCCACCAATTTACTGCTCTGCATTGCTTTCTCATTCTGATCCTCCTATCAAAAAGATCAAGATCACGCAAAGTGATAATACTACTTTATAAGGCCTTGGTAAAATCACACTTGGAATACTGCACCCAATTTTAGTCACTGCAATATAAAAAAAGATGTGGAGACTCTAGAAAGAGTGCAGAGAAGAGCAGCAAAGATGATTAGGGGACTGGAGGCTAAAACATAGGAAGAACGGTTGCAGGAACTGGGTATGTCTGGTTTGATGAAAAGATGGAGTAGGGGTGACATGATAGCAAGGTTCCAATATCTCAGGGGCTGCCCCAAAGAAGAGGGAGTCAAGCTATTCTCCAAAGCACCTGAGGGCAGGAAAAGAAGCAATGGGTGGAAACTAATCAAGGAGAGAAGCAACCTAGAACTAAGGATAAATTTCCTGACAGTGAGAACAGTTAATCAGTGGAACAACTTGCCTCCAGAAGTTGTGAATGCTCCAACACTGGAAGTTTTAAAGAAGATGTTGGATAACCATTTGTCTGAAGTGGTGTAGGGTTTCCTGCCTAAGCAGGGGGTTGGACTAGAAGACTCCGAGGTCCCTTCCAACTCTGTTATTCTATTATTCTGTTTATCAACACTGAGTTTCTTCCCAGCAGAAAACAGAAACCATTCCCCTCTCTTGGTCGGGAACGACTAGCATATATGTGCGAGAGGAACCTTTACCTTTACCCGTAAATATTAGAAGTTGAAAGATTATTACTATGTATGCGTAAATAGTATCATTAGTATTATTATTATGCCTAAAGTAAATTGACCTGGACAATACACTGTTCACCAAGCACCTATGGATGTTAAAAGAAAAAATATAAATAAAAATTTAAAAAAAGAAAAAAAAATGAACCGTCTTGTCTCTTGTCCAGTAGCGCCAT
Organism: Pituophis catenifer annectens; assembly: GCF_029215685.1. NCBI lineage: Eukaryota > Metazoa > Chordata > Lepidosauria > Squamata > Colubridae > Pituophis > Pituophis catenifer. The sequence continues at coordinate 11,849,891 of NW_027256896.1, read as the reverse complement.
CGTTACCCACCCCATGGCTATGCTTACTGTACGAAAGCCAGCACTGATATCCTGATCCTTTTAAGGAAAGCTTTTATAGCCTGTTTACTAGAACTGACAATATTTCTCAGGATCTGTTGAGTTGTTGCTTTAGTCTCGTCGTCGGGATATGTTTTATGGCTCTGTTTATTAATGTGGTATATATATATTTTATGTTACTGGATTGTAATAAGCTTCTGGCTGGGGACCAAGGTATAAATATACAAGATTTGTGCAAGGGGAACCTAATATGGATGAATGTTTGTTGTGCTTTTTACACATGTGGGCTCCCTTGAAATGAAGAGTTGTTTCCCCAACTCATAAGGTTTGGTTTAGCGGTTTTAAAGCACCGGGCTAAAAAGCAAAAGGCTGCGAGTTCAAGTCTCGTCTTAGCTGTGAAAAGCCGGTTGGGTGACTTTGGGCCGACCCTTGTCTCTCTTTCCCCAACCCACATCACATGTTGTGGGGAAAATACGAGGAAGAAAATAGGATATGTTTGCCGCCTTGAGTTATTTGTAAAATTAATAAAGGCGGGATATAGTCAATCAAACAAAGAAATAGATACATGATACATATATACATAACACACATATGTACACATATATACTGTACACACACACACCATACATAATGGTTTTTTATTTATTTATTTATTTATTTTTAATTTGATTTATATGCCGCCCTTCTCCAGAGACTCAGGGCGGCTTACAATGCGCTAAGCAATAGCTTTCATACTTTTGTATATTTATACAAAGTCAGCTTATTGCCCCCACAAACTGAGTCCTCAATTTACCTACCTTAGAAAGGATGGAAGGCTGAGTCAACCTTGAGCCTTGGCGAGATTCGAACCTGCAGTAATTGCAGGCAGCTGGTCTTAATAACCAGCTTAATAACAGGGTGCCTTAGACCGCTGTACTACCAAGGCTCTTGCCTCTTTCCCTGGGTTTTTGTGCAGATAATTTTGTCCCTGTTCTAATTAAACAGAAAACGGCACAGATAGCAATGGCAATAGCACTTAGATTTATATACCGCTTCACAGGGCTTTTACAGCTCTCTCTAAGTGGTTTACAGAGTCAGCCTATTTGCCCCCAACAATCTGGCTCCTCATTTTACCCACCTCGGAAGGATGGAAGGCTGAGTCAACCATGAGCCTGGTGAGATTTGAACTGCCAAATTGCAGTCAGTCGGCAGTAGAGGTGGTATTCAGCAGGTTCTGACCAGTTCTGGAGAACCGGTAGCAGAAATTTTGAGTAATTCGGAGAACCGGTAAATACCACCTCTGGCTGGTCCTGCCCCCATCTATTCTCTGCCTCCCGAGTCCCAGCTGATCAGGAAAAAATGGGGATTTTGCAGTAACCTTCCCCTGGAGTGGGGAGGGAACGGAGATTTTATAGTATCCTTCCCCTGCCACGCCCACCAAGCCACGCCCACCAAGCTATGCCACACCCACCAAGCCACGCCCACAGAACCGGCAGTAAAAATTTTCAAAACTCATCACCGGTTGGCAGTCAGCAGAATTAGCCTGCAATACCGCATTCTAACCACTGCACCACCTCGGCTCAATGCACCTCTCAATGATATGACTCATTGGCCACTGCATGTAGGAATCTTCTTAGGCCTCAAGCGTCAAATGCTGGCCAACATATCAGATAAGGATATGGAGCTGGAGCTCCATATGGAACTGCTGAATAATGTATATAGACTTTTCTATATACATATACAGCAGGGACATTTGCAAGAGGAGGATCAAAAAAATGTGAAGGTGACTAGATTGAAGACCATGCAGTCAAGACCATGATTTTTGGCTATATCTGAAGAGGCCCATAAATCAACAGATTGGGTTGCTCTGATTTTTGGGATATTAGAAACTGGATTTCCTGGCTCATGGCATTAGCTGGAGAGACTGTAAAAGCTACTCGATTGATTTTTTTTTTAAAAAATCACAACCTCTATTTCCTAGCAAAGGGAGGGAGGGAGGGAGGGAGGAAAGAAGGAAGAGGGGGAACAAGAAAGAGAAAGAGAGAGGTAAGGAAGGAGAGAAAAAAGAAAGAAAGGAGAAAGAATAAAAGAAAAAGAAGGAAGGAAGGAAGATGAGAGAGGTAAGGAAGAACAGAGAAAGAAAGAAGGAGGGAGAAAGAAAGAAAGAAAAAAGAGGGAGAGAGGAAGGGAGGGAGGAAGGGAGGGAGGAAGGAAGATGAGAGAGATAAGGAAGAACAGAGAAAGAAAGAAGGAGGGAGAAAGAAAGAAAGAAAGAAAGAAAGAAAGAAAGAAAGAAAGAAGGAGGGAGAGAGGAAGGAAGGAAGGGAGTGAGGGAAGAAGGAAGATGATGATGATGAGGAGGAGGAGGAGGAGGAGGATTATTTAGACTTATATGCCGCCCTATCTCCGAAAGGACTCAGGGCTGAGAGAGGTAAGGTAGAACAGAGAAAGAAAGAAGGCGGGAGAAAGAAAGAAAGAGGGAGGGGGGAAGGAAGGAAGAGAGGGAGGGAGGGAGGGAGGGAGGAAGGAAGATGAGAGAGGTAAGGAAGAACAGAGAAAGAAAGAAGGAGGTAGAAAGAAAGAAAGAAAGAAAGAAGGAGGGAGAGAGGAAGGAAGGAAGGAAGGAAGATGAGAGAGTTAAGGAAGAACAGAAGGCCGGAGAAAGAAAGAGAGAGAGGAAGGAAGGAAGGAAGGAAGGAAGGAAGCCATAAAGATTTCATTTAAAAATATACTTATGAAAAACAGGAAATGCTTTCTGGAATTGGTAACTTAATGAGCATTTTTCTTTAAAGTTTCCATTTCTTACAAGTACTCATTCCAGGTTTCACAATGATTTTGACTCCACATTTCCATAAACACAGAAAAATGGGGAAACAGCCACCAGGGTTCATCTGATGTGGCTAAAAGTTGAGGTTCCTAATAGGTTTCCAGACAAGTTTAAACACACATACACACATAAAGGCAGTCTTAGCTTGGCCTCCTCATTTGATTCCCAAGCACTGCATGGAACATCTTAACCCAGGATAACTTGGGTTGGATTCAACCTTAGTAAGCTTCCAAAAGAAGTTCTTCTATAAGGATTTTCTTAAAAAAACCAAAAACACCAGAAGAATAAAACAGGAAATACATATTTCTGCCCTAATCGGCAGCATCTTAATGCTACAATGCATCCTTACATTTGGAGAGCTGCCTGCAAAAATGTAGACGGCCACTAGTGGGCAGCCTAGAGAGCTGATCGTATCTCTTTGCTGCCATCTAGCAGCGGTCTAAGTGGAACAGCCCAGACTTAGCCCTGTTTTCATCTGCTGCTTTTAAGGCACGATGGCTGGCTCACTGGTTACTAAGGCTGGCAATTTATCCAAAGTCAGTTTCATGGCATCCGGGATTTGTTCATTTTTTTTTTCCTGGTGATTTCACACTGGCCGCCTGTGCTCTTAGAATGTGCCTAAAGCAGGAGAGCAAAATGAAGAAAGGGCCGGGGAACAGATTCCTTTGCTGTCTTGTATGTGTGCAGCAGATGGGACTCCTGCCTTCGTGATGGGAAAGGCAGAGACTATTTTTACATCAGTAAAATGGCAGCATATGCAAAGACCAGGAACAGAGCAGAGCAGAGAAGAGAAGGAAAAACAGTGAAATAAGTGTGTGTGTATATGTATAATGTGAGTGTGTATATGCGTGTGTGCATTTATCTATCTATCTATCTATCTATCTATCTATCTATCTATCTATCTATCTATTATCTATCTATCTATCTATTATCTATCTATCTACCTACCTACCTACCTACCTACCTACCTACCTACAGTATCTATCTACCCTGTTTTCCCCAAAATAAGACATCTCCTGATAATAAGCCCAATCGGGCTGTTAAGCACATGGCAATAAGGCCAAGCGCTTATTTCAGGGTTCAAAAAAATATAAGACAGGGTCTTATTTTCGGGGAAACACAGTATCATATGTACATATATGTGCATATATGTGTATGTGTATCTATCCTATCCTATCCTATCCTATCCTATCCTATCCTATCCTATCCTATCCTATATCTGGAATTGGGTATTTCTAGTTTAATGAAAAGAAGGACTAGGGGAGAAATGATAGCAGTGTTCCAATATCTCAGGGGCTGCCACAAAGAAGAGGGAGTCAAGCTATTCTCCAAAGCACCTGAAGGCAGAACAAGAAGCAACTGGTGGAAACTAATCAAGGAGAGAAGCAACCTAGAACTAAAGAGAAGTTTCCTGACAGTTAGAGCCATTCATCAGTGGAACAACTTGCCTCCAGAAGTTCTGAATGCTCCAACACTGGAAGTTTTTAAGAAGATGTTGGATAACCATTTCTCTGAAGTGGTGTAGAGTTTCCTGCCTAAGCAGGGGGTTGGACTAGAAGACCTCTAAGGTCCCTTCCAACTCTGTTATTCTGTTATACTTCATCCTACCCTACCCTACCCTACCCTACCCTACCCTACCCTACCCTACCCTACCCTATATCTGGAATTGGGTATTTCTAGTTTAATGAAAAGAAGGACTAGGGGAGACATGATAGCAGTCTTCCAATATGTCAGGGGCTGCCCCAAAGAAGAGGGAGTCAAGCTATTCTCCAAAGCACCTGAGGGTAGGATAAGAAGCAACTGGTGGAAACTCATCAAGGAGAGAAGCAACCTAGAACTAAGGAGAAATTTCCTGACAGTTAGAGCAATGAATCAGTGAAACAGCTTGCTTTCAGATGTTGTAAATGCTCCAACCCTGGAAGTTTTTAAGAAGAAATTGAATAACCATTTGTCTGAAATGGTATAAGGTTTCCTGCTTGAAAGGGGGTTGGATTAGATTTCCAAGGTCCCTTCCAACTCTGTTATATCTCATCCTATCCTATCCTATCCTACCCTATCCTCCCCTACCCTATCCTCCCCTACCCTTCTCTATTATGGTACCTGTCTTCTAGAACAGCACCTGCTGGCCTTAAAATCTTGGCTCTCCTTTAGACCTTGAGTTATGTCGATGGGAGGTCTCTTTTGTCTATTCTTCTCTTTGCTCGGGAGGGGGGGATGTGGGGGAGGGAAGTGGCCGTGGTTCTTACCAGAAGAAGGGATCTTTTGGATTTTATTTTGAATTGTATTACAGGGATATATTCAGCTGTCCTGAGTTGCTGGAACTCATGAAGGCTGGGCTTAGACTTTTGATTCATGACCAAAAAAAAAAGTGGAAGAGATTATTGGATACGTGTGCCGTGTTTAAATCATTTCATACGGAAGACCGTATTGCAACAGAGGACTTTTTTAACGGAGAGGTGGCCTGAAGGCCCAGGATGACTCATGGACACAATGGAACATCCATCGCAAGCGACGGCTTGATAAAACCGATGCTGGATGGGCATCAGAGGAACTTAAGCAATGCAAGCTTTGGGCAATTCTGGAGCCATCTGTCGCATTTCCTATCCGAGTCTGCTTTAAACTTTCTCAGAGCCTGTGTGCAATAATGAAGATTTGGAGGCTGCCTCTCTTGAAAGCCGGAGAACTGCCCAAAATTTGACCTTTGTATAAACAGGTGCCTTTTGCAGCAAGCTTCACCCATCACAGGGTCTGGCTACATCCCAAGAAGGCATTAATAAGAAGACAGGTGAGTGAAGACCCCCTTGTCCGAAGGAGAGGAAAACAGCTGCTAAGGTTGGCTTTGACAAGAGGGACTTATCTGGGAAGGCTGGAGGGCAGGAGGCTGAAAGAGAAAGCTACTTTTTCAAAGGATCCGTTGGCATCCTTCATTGCCTTCCATTAATCCTGTGTCGAAATCCACCTTGCAATCTCTCTGGTGTTTTTTTTTTTATCCTGCCTGCTGATGGAGGGTTCTGTTCTCCTCTTGATTTCTTCTCCTAGCGCTTAAGGCTGCGAGGAGGAGGGGCACCAAAATATCAAGAGAGTCAAGATGGCTATCACGAGTCCGTCCCCCCCCCGCCTTCAGATGCACCTGCAAAATACTCTTAGCTTTCTTTTCCACTTCCTTTGGTGTGGTTTGGAAGCTGAGTTCATGAGAGGAGGGAAAGGGTAGGTGGGCTCCTCTCCTTCATTTTCCCCTTCCGCAAAGAAGGACTTGTGGACTAAATGTAGGAGACTCTAGAAAGAGTGAAGAGAAGAGCAGCAAAGATGATTAGGGGACTGGAGGCTAAAACATATGAAGAACGGTGGCAGGAACTGGGCATGGCTAGTATAATGAAAAGAAGGACCAGGGGAGACATGATAGCAATCTTCCAATATCTCAGGGGCTGCCACAAAGAAGAGGGAGTCAAGCTATTCTCCAAAGCACCTGAGGGCAGGACAAGAAGCAATGGGTGGAAACTGATCAAGGAGAAAAGCAACCTAGAACTAAGGAGAAATTTCCTGACAGTTAGAACAATTAATCAGTGGAACAACTTGGCTCCAGAAATTGTGAATGCTCCAACACTGGAAGTTTTAAAGAAGAGAGTGGATTGTCTGAAGGTGTAGGGTTTCCTGCCTAAGCAGGGGGTTGGACTAGAAGACCTCCAAGTTCTCTTCTCTTCTCTTCTCTTCTCTCTTCTCTTCCTCTCCCTCTCCCTCTCCCTCTCCCTCTCCCTCTCCCCTATTCTATTCTATTCTATTCTATTCTATTCTATTCCATTCCATTCCATTCCATTCCATTCCATTCCATTCTTGTAGATATATATATATATAAAAATTGCCATAGCTAAGAGCTCCTGGCTTTGGCTTCCATGAACTTTCTTGAAATATTTTCACCAGCCCAATTTGGCATCGGCTTTCTCTGCCTGTCTCTGTTTGCACAATATGAAAGAGAAAGACAGAGCAAGTTTTGCACATCTGGTTTATTTCTCCTGCCTTTTTTTCCCCCTTTCCTTTTGTGTTTTTGGACCTGAATATTTTTGTTTTAAAGAGAGATGTAACTTAATTAGGTGTTACGGCTACAAGCCTTTTTCTGGTGAATTCCTTCAGGACCGTTCGTGCAGGAGCCGAATTACGGGGTGTGACACAGAGCGTTTGGAGAAACTGTGATGGGCTGGGGCACCTGGCCAGCACTGGGAGAGCAAAACTGGCATGAGAAGTGGGCACGATAGCCCATAGCTATGTAATCCACATATTCACGTGCCGATGGAATCACTGCCATCACAATGAAATGGCAAGGAAGGTTTATGATCCTAGAACAGGGGTGTCAAACTCAAGGCCAGTGGTGGGAGTCTACCGGTTCGCACCGGTTCAGTAGAACCGGTTGTTAAGTAGTTAAGCAGTTCGGAGAACCAGTTATTAAGAGAAATCTCCTTTTGTTTTTTTTCCACTTTACAGGGTTAATCCTGTAACTTCAAGGCCCAGGGGCCAGATACCTCACACAGAGTATTTTATTTATTTATTTATTTATTTATTTATTTATTTATTTATTTATTTATTTATTTATTTATTTATTATTTATTTATTTATTTATTTATTTATTTTATTTTATTTTATTTTATTTTATTTTATTTTATTTCCAATTTATATACCGCCCTTCTCCCTGAGGACTCAGGGCGGTGTACAGCCAGAATTAAGAACATGAAATACAAATATTAAAAAACAATTAAAATACTTATAAATTGGGCCCCAAAATTAAAAATCACAAACCAATTAAAACATTTAAAAATTTCTTCTTAAGCCAGCCCGGCTTGCTGGAAAAAGTGGGTTTTAAGGGCACGGCGGAAGGCACTGAGGTCTTGGATTCTCCTTATCTCTGGGGGCAACTGATTCCAGAGGGTAGGTGCCCCCACAGAGAAGGGTAGTTAGATCTGGCCCTCCGCGCCTCTGCCAGCGAAAATGGAGCTTGGGAATAGCAGTAGCAGTAAAAGAGTTGGAAGGGAACATGGAGGTCATCTAGTCCAACGGAAGAGACCTGTACTAGGGATTCGAACCGCCGAACTGCCGACCTTTCTGATCGACAAGCTCAGTGTCTTAGCCACTGAGCCACCTAGTCAGGCTGGGCGATAGCACCTAGTCTTATATACCGCTTCATGGTGCTTTACAGCCCTCTCTAAGCAGATCAGCTGGGACTCAGGAGGCAGAGAACAGATGGGGGCGGGGCCAGTCAAAATTTTTACTATCGGTTCTCTGAACTACTCAAAATTTCCGCTACCGGTTCTCCAGAACTGGTCAGAACCGGCTGAAACCCAGCTCTGAACTGGATCCAAGATATATAATTTATCCATTAAAAAAAAAAAGACAATATTTCCTACTCATCCCTCCCCTGAAAAAAAAAATGATATAGCATATTTTCTTTTGGTGCCGATTTCAAGAACAGACACGCTTAACTTGTTTATAATTTACTTTTTTTTTCTCCCCGCCCCTTTTTTTGGCCTTTGTTATTGATTTGTTTTTGTTTCCTTTGTTCTTGTTGCGTCCTCTTCTTTTTAAACTTTTGTTTATAGTTTGTGGTGTTTTTTTTTTTTTTGTATTCTGGGCAGTAATTAATTGATGTCTTTCTCTGTGTTTGTGTATTTTTTCCTCCAAACTTGCCATAAAACAAATAAAGTTAAATAAATAAAGGAAGCAAAGGAAAGCCTAATGACCTTGTACTTAGTCAAGATTCCTACTCAGCAAATTCTGCTGCTCAGCCTAAGGTCTCAGTTTGAACTAGGGTTGAATTTATGTATGTATGTATGTATGTATGTATGTATGTATGTATGTATGTATGTATTTAGCAGGGATATATTAACTTTGCTCATTTGCTTATTTTTAATGCTTGTTTAAGGTTGGATGTATTCATAGGCACCAGTGGTGAAATCCAAATTTTTTTACTACTGGTTCTGTGGGTGTGGCTTGGTGGACGTGGTATGGCTTGGTGGGTGTGGCTTGGCGGGCATGGCAGGGGAAGGATAATGCAAAATCCCCATTCCTTCCCCACTCCTGGGGGAAAGATATTGCAAAATCTCCATTCCCTCCCCACTCCAGGGGAAGGGTACTGCAAAATCCCCATTCTCTCCCCACTCCAGGGGAAGGATACTGCAAAATCCCCATTCCCTCTCCACTCCTGGGAAAGGATACTGTAAAATCTCCATTCCCTCCCCACTCCAGGGGAAGGATACTGCTCACATTTGCGAACCGGTAAGGAAAGTAAGTGACTACCACTTCTGGCTAGGAGCTTAAAGCAAAATCAAAGGGTTGAAGTAAAGAAATAAAAATTGAACTAATAAAGTAAAATAAAATGAAGGCTATCCCTCCCTCCCTCCCTCCCTCCCTCCCTCCCTCCCTCCCTTAAGAGGAGGCTACTGGATGTAAAGATTATTTTGAAAATGTATGGAGGGTGGATGATGGACAGGAGTAAAGAGAAAAGCAAAGTTTGGGGTTGTCTACAAGGAGGGGCAGCTTGAAAATGGGGGCGTTGGCTGGAAGAGTTGGAACACCTGAAAAATGGAACTCGTGAAACAAACAGAGCTCTGTTTCTACGTCCTTCAAAGAATCCGACACACCTGCTGTGAGCTTAAAGCTTGAGAGATGAAATGGCTGGTTGTATTGGGTGGGGGGAAGGGAAAGAAGGGGGAGGGAGAAGGGGAGGAGGAATGTTTTCCCAGGACCAGAACTCCATCACGGCCACCTCAAGGTATTTTCCAAGGTCAAGAGGCCCCTCTGTCTTCTATGGATAGAAGCCAACTAGCTGGGACTAAGAACCTTCAACTCTGACCAGGGATTTGAAGAGTTAATGGTCCAGTATCTTCTCTGAGCTCCCTAATATTTTCTGTTCTCCTTGGCTCCCTCACTTCCTTGGATCCACCAAGAGCAGGGGCCTCCAAACTGGGCAATTTTAAGACTTGTAGACTTCATCTTCCAGAATCATGCTGGCTGGGGAAGTCTGCAAGTCTTGAATTTGCCAAGCTAATTTTATGGGGGTCTCCAAACCTGGCAACTTTAAGACTTATGGACGTCAATTTCCAGAATCATGCTGGCTGGGGAATTCTGGGAGTTGAAGTCTGCAAGTCTTGAATTTGCCAAGCTAATCTTGGGGGGGGGGGTCTCCAAACTGGGCAACTTTTAAGACTTGTGGACTTCAACTCCCCATGATAGCAGGGGAATTGAAGTCCGCAAGTCTTAAAAGTTGCCCAGTTTGGAGACCCTTATCCAGGAGGAATAACCGAGAACACAAGGCCCGATGCTTTTGACTAAAGCCTAAATCTGAGTGAGGAGTGATGTTGACCTGACTTGCTCCATCCAAACAGATCGCAAGTAGGGTTTATTTACTAAAGCAAATTCCATTTCTAAATGTCAGCATGTTAAGAAAGCAGCAAACCATAGAGAACAGAACATAACAATTGTCTGCAAAGGGAGTGAGATGGAAGACGCTTGGGCGACGTCTCTGCCAAATTGGGTTATTCAAAACACTCAGTTCTCTGACACACATGTCAACAACAAACAGCAACTGGATTTGAAGAGTTGACTAATCCCTCTTGGACAATGTAATTCTCTCATTTCAAGAGTCTACAGGCAGCTGCTCATAATCTGCTTGGGGAACTATCCAGAAAGCGTTCCAGTGGTGTATTTTGATTCCTTGGGCCTCGTTAGAAACGACTCCTCATCTGCACTTCTCTGCTGATTTGTTTGAGATTGTTTCCTTGCTCTCATGTGGAAACAAAGCTTATTGTGAATTGAACCTCATTCCGTTTAAAGAAAAAATAAAAATCTAAAGTTGGTAGTGAGGGCTGGCCCAACCTGATTTTGATCCAATGGAGACCAAGGAAAGCTTCCTTGATTCAGGGTCCGGAACCTGCACTGCATATCGGACATTAATACAATTGAGTGAGTCGAGAGATACTTCACGAGAAGAGTCCTCCACTCCTCTGCTCACAACAGAATACCTTATGCCACCAGGGTTGAAATTCTGGGCTTGGACAATTTAGAACTACGCCGCCTTCGGTCTGACTTAAGCGTACTACACAAAATTATCTGCCACAATGTCCTTCCTGTCAATGACTTCTTCAGCTTCAACCACAACGATACACGAGCACACAATAGATACAAACTTAAGGTAAACCGCTCCAAACTCGATTGCAGAAAATACGACTTCAGCAACAGAGTGGTCAATGCCTGGAATGCACTACCTGACTCTGTGGTTTCTTCCCCAAACCCCCCAAAACTTTAACCTTAGACTGTCTACTGTTAACCTCACCCCATTCCTAAGAGGTCTGTAAGGGGCGTGCATAAGAGCACCAGCATGTCTACCGTCCCTGACCTACTGTCCCCCATTTATTCGTACCCATTTCCTGTATTCATAATCATGTTTATACTTATACATGTAATCTTATATATGCTTAACAAAATAAATAAATAAATACAATAAAGCTCTTGCCCAATAGGTTCCTTCAAATTATAGTTCTCGGAATGCCACATCAGAACAAGACTTCTTGGACTCGGAATCCAAAACATGGTTGATAAAGGTTGGGAAAGATTGGTGAAACTTTATGCTTTCTTCTGCTGAACCAAAGGTGTTTTTTTTTCCAAGAAGCAACTGGACTTTCTTTCTTTTTTCCTTGAGGACATTTTGCTTCTCATCCAAGAAGCTTCTTCAGTTCTGGGATGAGAAACCAAACATCTTCAAGGAAAAAAGAAAGAAAGGAAGTCCAGTTGCCTCTTGAAAAAAAGCATTTTTGGGACAGCCATGACCTGGATGACTGAGAATCTACATAGACGTTTTCCTTTCTCTGAAAATAAACTGAGATAGCAAGTTTGAGCCAAAATAGATGAGTTGCAGATAACCTGGTTAAACTAACTGTCTGAACCAACTCCACACTAAGAACTAGAGCTGATATATCACACACACGTACACATTAAATACCATATTTCCCCGAAAACAAGACCCTGTCTTATGTTTTTTTGAACCCTGAAATAAGCACTTGGCCTTATTTTCATGGAGATCTTATTATTTGGGGGCGTGTGGAGTGAGACGGGGCTCCTCTTGCCGTCTTACCTGATTTCCAGCTCTGTCTCCCTAACCCTAACCAGAGGAAATGACAGAGACCGGCTGTGCATGTGTTTAAATATTTTCGGGAATGGCTTATTTTCGGGGTAGGGCTTATTTTCATGGGAGGAATTTTTTTCAGGGAAGGGCTCATTTTTGGGGGAGGTCTTATTTTTGGGGAAACATGGTATTATCTGGAAGATAATGGAACTTTTGTCCAAAAACATACCGGGAACTTTTTAATAGGATGCATTAGTAAAATTAATAAAAAGCAGGCCTGCGCTTTTTCTATACTTTATCTAATTATCACTTTGAAACTAAAATAACATCTCCTTTCTCCATTTCACCACGAGATGTACACTCTGGGTTGTTTGCCTCCATTTCCATATGGATTTTGTGGCTGGCGAAGCTCTCACAAGAGCCCTTCAGTTGCCTTGGAGATAACGCACACTTGTTCAGCCAAGTTCCAACCATATTCGAATTGCAAAGCTGGCTGCTGGACCAGATTTTGCCTGATCAAAGTAGCAGGGGTTGTTAGCAGTGTTCCGATATCTCAGGAGCTTCCACAAAGAAGAGGGAGTCAAGCTATTCTCCAAAGCACCTGAAGGCAGGACAAGAAGCAATGGGTGGAAACTAATCAAGGAGAAAAGCAACTTAGAACTAAGGAGAAATTTCCTGATAGTTAGAGCAATCAATCAGTGGAACAACTTGCCTTCAGAAGCTGCAAATGCTCCAACACTGGAAATTTTAAAGAAGATTTTGGATAACCATTTGTCTGAAGTGGTGTAGGGTTCAAGGTCCCTTCCAACTGTTATTCTATTCTATTCTATTCTATTCTATTCTATTCTATTCTATTCTATTCTATTCTATTCTATTCTATTCTATTCTATTCTATTCTATTCTATTCTATTCTTCTATTCTATTCTATTCTATTCTACTCTACCCTACCCTACCCTACCCTACCCTACCCTACCCTACCCTACCCTACCCTACCCTACTTTACTCTAACCTAACATCAGGGCAAAAAATGGTCCAGGAATTAAGAAAACATTCATGAAATACACGCTCCAAGGAGAAGAGCCACACTAGTAACGAGACTGGTTGGTTGTTCCTATGCAGCCTCTCTTTGTGATTTTGACATTCCTCAACTTACAAATGTTTGTTTAGTGACCATTTGATGTTATGATGGCATGGAAGAAAGTGACTTCAACTGTCAGATTTCCCCAAGTTCAGACATCTTGAGCTTGAGAAACTCTGGTCTAAGGAACAGAGTTGGTTATCAGCACTTAGCAGACTGTTAAAAGAGCCCTGGTGGTGCAGTGGTTAGAATGCAGTATTGCAGGCTGACTCTGCCCACTGCCAGCAGTTCGATCCCGGGTTCAATCCTGAGGTGGACTCAGCCTTCCACCCTTCCGAGGTCTGCAAAATGAGGATCTCGGCAAAATGAGGACCCAGATTGTTGGGGGGCCACATGTTGACTGTGTAAACCGCTTAGAGAGGGTTGTAAAGCATTATAAAGAGGTGTATAAGTCTAAGGGCTATTGCTATTGCTACCGTTAGTTTTTTTCACCATGGTGAGAAGTTGGCATGGTCTATCTTCCATTTCTTATACCCAGGTGGGAGGGTTACAAAGGATAGACAAGAGAGAGAGAGAAAATCCTTGGGAACATTTGGCAGAAAGCAAAAGACATATATTTGAACAAGGAGCAGGGTGTGTAAAGAGAAAACCACAGATAATTCCACCGGCTACTTAGCAGACTTCCTTTGCTGAATTTACCAAAGTCACTCATTCAGTCTGTTTTATATTTTTCCAACCAAAACTCTTGTAAGAACCTTCGGTATACATTCTAACAAAATTTGCATGTTTTCTTTTTGGGATGTAACCTGGAAGGACGATTTATTGAAACCGATCCCTCGCTCCCACCCTTTTCCTGACGTATTCCTTCTTTGATGTCTTTCACTGTGGTACCTAACAGCCCAGACGTGGGAGGACGTGGTAGTTTTAGCATAGACTAGAATAACAGAGTTGTAAGGGACCTTGGAGGTCTTCTAGTCCAACCCCCTGATTAGGCAGGAAACCCTACACCATTTCAGACAAATGGTTATTCAACATCTTCTTAAAAATTTCCAGTGTTAGAGCATTCACAACTTCTGGAGGCAAGTTGTTCCACTGATTCATTGTTCTCACTGTCAGGAAATTTCTCCTTAGTTCTAAGTTGCTTCTCTCTTTGATTAGTTTCCACCTGTTGCTTCTTGTCCTGCCTCTTCTTTGGGGCAGCCCCTCAAATACTGTAAGACTGCTACCCTGTCACCCATAGTCCTTCTTTTCATTAAATTAGAAATATCCAATTCCAGATATAGGATAAGATAGGACAGGACAGGACAGGACAGGATAGATACACATACACATATACATGTAGATATGATACCGTGTTTCCCCGAAAATAAGACCCTGTCTTATATTTTTTTGAACCCTGAAATAAGTGCTTGGCCTTATTGCCATGTGCTCAAAAGCCCGATTGGACTTATTATCAGGGGATGTCTTATTTTGGGGAAAACAGGATAGATAGATCCTGTAGATTGATATATAGATAGATACTGTAGATAGATAGATAGATAGATAGATAGATAGATAGATAGATAGATAGATACTGTAGATAGATAGATAGATAGATACTGTAGATAGATAGATTGATAGACAGACAGACAGACAAAAATCTCAGTTCCCTGAGATATTGGAAGACTGCTGTCACGTCTCCCCTAGTCCTTCTTTTCATTAAACTAGATACACCCAGTTCCTGCAACCGTTCTTCATATGTTTTCACATCTCCACATTGTCTCCACATCTTTTTTACATCATGGCGACCAAAACTGAATGCAGTATTCCAAGTGTGGCCTTACCAAGGCCTTATAAAGTGGCATTAACACTTTGCAGCAAGCTTTGCATGATTTTCTGCTCCACCGTCTCTCTAGATGTTGGGAATGCTTTATAACACCCATCTTTTTTAATGCCATCCCTAAAGTTACAAAAATAGGACCTCAAAGCCTAAATTATAAGACCCTCCCTGGAGGTTGAGTCTTCCTTTTTTGTAGCCCAGGAGAGTTGATCCATGGATTATCTTCACCTATATCCTAATAATGCTCATTAAGAGGCAATATACAGTGGTAAGCCAAACATAAATGTACCATTCAACATTAATCATTACCATTTGGCAGATGGTACAGGACAATAAAAACAAGGACAAATAGGCTGAAAAACAGCTTCTAGCCCAGAGCAGTAACTATGTTGAATTCTACTGTATAGTAAACAGTTTGCTTGATGGGTTAATCCAGAGGTCTTCAAATTTGGCAGCTTTAAGACTTGTGGACTTCAACTCCCAGAATTCTCCAGCCAGCTGCCAAGTTTGAAGACCTCTGGGTTAATCCTTCCTGAAGACCTCTGCAACACTCCAAAGGAAGGAAGAAAATGCCCCTCTACACCATCCTGTCAGGTGCCATTTTGTTTTGCAGTGTTTTATCAATGGGCATAAGTTTAATCTTTGCGGCAGGTAATATTACTGTAATCAATAAATGCCTCCATAGTGGCAATTCTTAAACGTCATTCCACTGCTGGTCCTTATTAGCTTTGCAGATGTTTTCACCTAAGCTTCTTCCATTGTAGCAGTCTGTAATTCTTTTGCAGAAAATGGCACAAATGTTTGCGTTTAAATTGTGCATGGTTTTTCCCCGAGAACCCGTACGTTTGCACTTGTTTGTCCCCTCGTGCATGAGAAGATACGATGGGAATTAAGAACATTCGAGCCCTCGGAAAGCTAACATGTGGCTGACCCAAAAAGTATGCTTGTTTGTGAAACTTTTTGTGTGTGGAAAAAAGGACTAGGGGAGACATGATAGCAGTATTCCAATATTTGAGAGGCTGCCACAAAGAAGAAGGAGTCAAGCTATTCTCCAAAGCACCTGAGAAAGAGTGCAGAGAAGAGCAAGTGTCAGGTTTCGAGGTCGTCTCAAATAAATTGCATTTCAAACAAAGTCTTTGAAGAAAAACTCCTATTTATTAAGCACGACATTCTAAATCCAACTCCATCGAAGCCAACACTGACTTCCAGACCCAAAACCCTGCCTTTCCGTTCCCCACTCCCCTGCACTCATTGGCCATCTTCCAAGTCATTCTACCCCTAATCTACTGCTCCAGCTCAAAGGAATTTCCCCCCTCCCATTCCATCTCCTAGGGGATATTATCTCCAGGGAAAATAAGTAGGTGAAAAGTCAAACGTCCCTTTCCAGACGCCTCCGCTTCTCCTTCTTATGTCAGCACTAGAGTAAATGCAGCTTGAAGTGCTGACATCAAGAGGATTAGGGGACTGGAGGCTAAAACATATGAAGAACGGTTGCAGGAACTGGATATGTTTAATGAAAAGAAGGACTAGGGGAGACATGATAGCAGTCTTCCAATATCTCAGGGGCTGCCACAAAGAAGAGGGGGTCAAGCTATTCTCCAAAGCACCTGAGGGCGGGACAAGAAGCAATGGGTGGAAACTAATCAAGGAGAGAAGCAACCTAGAACTCAGGAGAAATTTTCTGATGATGAAAACAATCAGTAGATGGCTTGCCTTCAGAAGTTGTGGGTGCTCCATCATCCCCCCCCCACCAAGCCACACCCACAGAACCGGTAGTAACAAATTTTACATTTCACCATTGCTCCAAAGTCCCTTCCAACTCTGTTATTGTATTCTATGTCTTTGTCTCTGCCAGGTTTCAGAGAGCAAAGGGTTTTGGTCCTGCCTGGTATAAAGGAAATTTGCTGACAGGGTTTTTTTCCCCCCCTTTGGAGGAAAATCTGAAAGAAAGAAAACAATCTACGGACGCTTTGTTGAGTTCTTTGGTCACTTTCCAAAAATAAAGAGGATTTAAAACATTGTTTTACATTGAGGAAAAAAAAAGTAGTTGAAGGAAACCTGGCCCTTTCCATCCTTCCAGCAAAATCTGGTGATAGATTTAGTTTTAGCATGGAAATTTCAGCAGATGTCTATGGAAGGGAACCAACAGAAAATATCTGCTGAGCATTGATTTGAGTGGGATGATGGATTGAGAGAACAGCAACAGGAGAAGGTTGGGCGTCTACGGTTAGTAGGTCACTTATGGCCCACAAGTTGGTCCAATTTCAACGGCAAAAAATATAGCAGCGCAATTTCATCGTGGATTTTCAGGAAAGAATACAAAGAAACAGGGGCAAAATTCCACCCAGCCAAACTGTATCGTCTTCTTCGCAGTTGTCTCACCTCTATTAATTCATGACATCACTGCCATGTTCCTATTTTGACCTTGGCTGCTCAGAAAAATTCTGTGCAAATGAAGAAACATATGAAGAATGGTTGCAGGAACTGGGCATGTCTAGTTCAATGAAAAGAAGGACTAGAGGAGACATGATAGCAGTATTCCAATATCTCAGGGGCTGCCACAAAGAAGAAGGAGTCAAGCTATTCTCCAAAGCACCTGAGGGCAGGAGAAGAAGCAATAGGTGGAAACTAATCAAGGAGAGAAGCGTCTTAGAACTAAGGAGAAATTTCCTGACAGTGAGAACAATTAATCAGTGGAACAACTTGCCTCCAGAAGTTGTGAATGCTCCAACACTGGAAGTTTTTAAGAAAATGTTGGATGACCATTTGTCTGAAGTGGTGTGGGGTTTCCTGCCTAAGTAGGGGGTTGGACTGGAAGACCTCCTAGGTCCTTTCCAACTCTGTTATTCTATTCTAAATACCCTGGAGCGCGTCTTGAACAACAGTTGCGCTCTACATCACCCCACAACTAAACATTTTGGGATTCCTTTTGCCTGCAGAAACTATAAGTAAATCAGGGTAAGGGAAGGAGTGGCAGAACCTGGGGATGGAGTTAAAAAAGGAATCATCCTAGAATTTCTATGTAGTCACAAGTGAGTAAAATTCAACCCCCTTTGAATTCTGTCGACTCTTGTCTAACGTCTAGCAGGTGCTAACCCTTAGTGGAGAAGATTCCGGTGTGTAGGCATGAGTAGAAATAAATCAATTTAATTGGACTTTCACATGTGGACCTGATTTTTTGCACCTGACATTCAGTTCCTATCTTGACTTCTACTCTACCCTACTTTTGAGGAGGTTCCATATGCCTCTTCCAATTTCCTATCATACTCTCATTCTCAATCCTCTCTGCATTCTCTTCTCCCCCTCTCAGTTTTGGGAAGGGAGAGATTCCTAAGCCTTTTCCATATGTCTCTATGAAACCTGGGTTTTCCTGAACCTGGTGGCATCTCCCTACTTCATCCCTGTGGTGCAATTTTATGAATACCACAGAGGTGGTATTCAGCTGGTTCATGCTAGTTCAGACGAATCGGTAGCGATGACTACCTCCCACCTGCCCTGGCGTCCTATTTAGTCACGTTTTCGAGTCCGGGCGCATGCACGGAAGCAATGGTGGGTTTCAAATTTTTTTACTACCAGTTATGTGAGCGTGGCTTGGTGGGCGTGGCAGGGGAAGGATACTGCAAAATTCCCATTTCCTCCCAATCAGCTGGGACTCGGGAGGCAGAGAATAGATGAGGGTGGGGCCAGTCAGAACTTTTATTACCAGTTCTCTGAACTATTCAAAATTTGCACTACCAGTTCTCCAGAACTGGTCAAAACCTGCTGAAATCCACCTCTGCGCGGAAGGCACGTGTGCGAACAGAGTGCACACGCAGAAGGCCAGGCGCATGCACGAAAGACTCATGTGTGCGCAAAGCGGCGAACTGGTGACAAGAATATTTGAAACCCACCGCTGATTGAGACCTGTTTTTGGAAGAATATGTTTGCCATTGGTATGCAGAATACAATAATTCCCTCATTCTGTTTCTGTTCCTCGCTGTATCATGCATTCCATTCCTTTGGAATGTTAAAGAAGGGAATTTCTAAAATTAATTCCAGAATTGAACATGCATACTTTCTTAAGTTCTTGCAACTTCCCCCCCCACCCCTTGTTTCCTGAAAGAGCATATGTGATTGACAAAACACACGTAAACAAGTGAAATCTAAATATAATTATTCACGCAATTTTCTTGAAGAATTTTGGGCCTCAGGACTTCTTTGCCTGCATAATTGTACCAAGACCTTGGGTGAAACTTCACTTGAAAGAAATCTCAATGCACAGTCCCACCAAAATGCTCTTTTTGTAAGGTTTCATCAATGTGTAAATTCCTGCCGTTAACCTAAGGATGGGAAGGTTCAAGTTACTTCCATTCCATGCCAGTTTTACATCTGTCTCCTGTGCAATGCTTCCTAGAACACGCTATGAATTAGGTTGGCTCTATCCAACATCTTCACCAGTAACACAAAAAATGTTGGAATGGGAAAAAAAAACCAAACAAACCCACAAATGGAAGGAATGAAAAGTTTCAACATCATGAAAAAGCTGCATACAGATCATGTATGAACTTGGGAAGAACAATGAAAGCATCCATGGATGTTGATGAAGATTCTCAGTCATCCAGGTGGAGTTGAATCATTGCAACTGGACTATTTTTTTTTTTTGTTAGAAGTTATGTTTATATATAGCACCACAGAGCAAACAAAGAGTACAGTCACCATGTGCTTTACTACTCAACTGTAACAGGAAATGGGAAACTCTATTTAGAAAGAAAGAGCATAGAGTATATACCATAGATCCAAACTTGTAAACACTGCCATCTACTGGCTGAATACTGCTGCTGCTACTGCTGTAGTTGCTGCATACGAGTACATTCCAACAATGAATTTCAACATTTTTGTTGTTAGTTTGAGAGACGTTTCGCTGCCCATCCAGGCAACTTCATCAGTCAGAGTAAACCAGTTAGGTAAGGAGTTGTTGGAATGTTATCAATCCCTGCCATGCTAACCTCGGGGGTTTCCTCTCCAAAGTGCATTGCAATATGTTGACAAAGATTCTCAATCATCCAGTTGCAATGATTTAACCTTGAGACAACTTCATCCTTCATCCATTGTTGGTTTATATGCCATCAAAAGGCTACCAACTCTTAGTGACCACATCTTTCCCAAGAACAGAAGTGTCAAGATTTGAGGAAAAAGTTGAAAGAAGTGGAATTTAGAAGTATAGTGACTCAGAATACGGTCAGTGGTGGGATCCTCCCAGTTTAACAACCAGTTCGGGGATCGCTGTGTGTGTGCGCGCAGCTTGAATAAATCTTCACTTCCTGGTTTCTTCGGAGGAGTAACACAGCTGATTCGTGTGGCAATCTGCTCTACCATGCTAATCAGCTGAGAAGATTGTCATGTGTGTTGGATCTGGTCTTTGGGTGTTAAGTAAATTTCGTTGTATGGGTATACTGTGTATACACGTACAATGACAATAAAGTTGTTATTATTATTATTAAGATAAAGGTAGGAAAATAGCGCGGGTGGGCCCATTTATCGTCGGGCGAACTGGTTCGTTCCCAGCTGATCGTCGGAGCTACCAGTTCGCCCAAACCAGTCCTAACCGGTAGAATCCCACCCCTGAATACGGTACTCAAACATGCAATTCAATGGTTACTTACCTGCTGGTTCCTCAGTGCTGGTAACCACCGATGTTGGGTTGACAACAGGGATTTCTGGGGAGGAAAAGTGAAAAGCTTTCTTAGCTGACTTGAGTTTTCTTTCAAAGTTTGCATGAAAGTTAACCCCAAATTTGATAAACCACGGGCTGATTTTTACAGCTGAGGTGGTTAGAGTGCAGTACTTCAGCTGATTGCTAGCTGCAGTTTGGCAGTTCAAATCCACTGCCTTAAGGTGGACTCAGCCTTCCATCCTTCCGAGGTGGGTAAAATGAGGACCCAGATTGTTGGGGGCAAGAGGTTGACTCTGTAAACCGCTTAGAGAGGGCTGTAAAAGCACTATGAAGCGGTATATAAGTCTAAGTACTATTGCTATTTAAAAGAGACTGATTTAACAGTAACAGATGCTTGGCAGGTGGACCCCGCTTTACTAATTTGCAATCCCAGTGGCTGGACTCACATAACAAACTTATACTACCAGTCAGTGGTGGGTTCCAAATTTTTTTACTACTGGTTCTGTGGGTGTGGCTTGGTGGGCGTGGCATGGCTTGGTGGGCATGACTTGGTGGGTGTGGGAAGGGATGGATACTGTAAAATCTCCATTCCCACCCCACTCCTCTCTCCCTCCCTCCCTCCCTCCCTCCCTCCCTCTCTCTCTCTCTCTCTCTCTCTCTCTCTCTCTCTGTGTGTGTGTGTGTGTGTGTGGCATGTGTATATGGGTGTTATATATGTGTATGGGTAGATATATACTGTATTTTTTGGAGTATAAGATGCATTTTTTCCCTCCTAAAAGAGGCTGAAAATTTGGGTGCGTCTTATACTCCGAATGTAACCTCGCCCATCTTCCTTGCTGCAGAGGTTGCCACTGACAATGGCTTGCGTTTTTGGGCTCCGCGCGTCACCTTTTCAGCTTCCAAACGCTCCATTTGAGAGCCCTTCAAGGCTGCAGGGATCACCAAAGCACATCGCTGCCGAAAACGCGACATGTTTGGAGGCTGAAGACATGAGGCGCGGTGTCCAAAATGGCTACCCGGAACAGCTGCTGCCTTCTCTTACCCCTTCCGCGTTTCGCCTGCTTTAGTCACTGGATCTCCTTCCAACGATCAGCTGTGCTTTAAAAGCTGTTTTTTTTAGCCCCAACCAGCTAGCGAAGTAATGTGCTGAACCTGACCAGGCTAAGGACTAGCCAGATGAATACCTGGTAGGCAGAATTTTTTTTTTGTATTTTCCTCTCCAAAAACTAAGGGGCATCTTATACTCCGAAAAATATGGTATGTTTTGGGGGGGAGCAGGCAACAGAATTTCACTTTTAACGTGGGCCAGTGTGCTCACAGTAAAAAAAAAAAGACAATAAAGGTTATCTTATCTTACTCACTAATGCAGGGAGCTACAGGTGAGCGACTCTGTTGAAAGCCTTTGGCGCAACGATTGCACGTTAAGCCGGTGACACCATCTTTGCATGGACATTGCCCGGTGGTTTGGTTGCAGGTTTTTCCAGCTGCGCCGACAGGGTGGCAGTCACATGCTAAAAAGTAAAAGGGGAGGGGGAGGAAGAAGAGGGGAAAAGCTTAAAAACTAGAAATTGCAAGGGTATATAACACACACACACACACATTTCATAATACTGCATACCAGGAGAGGCAGAGTTATGTGCAAATAGACCCTTGATTCAAAACACATGTTGGCTGTGACGAACAGATCCTTCAAATGTCCCAATTCTGGCTCAGAATTTTAGCCTGCTGCCTTGTGCAATTGTACAGGTAACAAGATTCTTTATGCCCACGATCCTGGTTACAGTAGTGGCCAAAATTGTGGAAACCTTTTGGGGAAAGTGTATTTTCTAAAACTAGCTAATAACACCACATTTTTTTGGAGTAGTACCATAAAATTATATATTTTATAATTTTTAAAAAGATAATTTAATCAAGAATGTAATGCAATAACTTTGATTTAGGATTTGCTATTAGAATAAAGAAGAAAAGTGAAACATGTAGAAAAAACGAGATATACAAAAATGATCACCATGGAAACAACGAGATATACAAAAATGATCCCCATGTCAGTTAAGGTTAACGACCTTCTAGGCCCTAAATTCTGAACCCTTAAAAATTGCCCTCTCCTTTCCCCCCATTAACTTAGATGCGCTATTCTAACTAGCATGGATAGCATCAGGGGTGGGCTTCAGATCCTTTAGCAATGGGTTTGCTGCCCTGTTGCTGGGTGAGCGTGGCCATGGTGGGCGTGGCTTAGTCAGCCACCTGCATCACAGCAGGGGGTGGGGAGGTGGGCAGCATTTTTCGCCCTCCCTAGGCTCTGGAGGCTTTCCTTGAGCCTCCGGGAGTGAAAACAGCTTCCCCCGGGCTCCGGAAGCCCTCCGGAGGCTGGAAACAGGCCTGTCTCTGGACTTCCAGTATCTCCAGTAGGCCCATTTTTTGCCCTCCCAGACCCTCCGTGCGGCCCCTGCACTTACCTGGAATGATTGTACGGGCTGCATGGAGACTCCTGGGAGGGGCGGGGCGGGGTGGGAAGGGCGGGGTAGGATTGGCATGGCCAGCCAGGGGTGGCATTTGGGGGTTTGCCAAACCCCAGCAATCCTTGGCTAGAGGATCGCTCAAACCCTGCCGAACCCCCAGGAGCCCACCCCTGGATAGCATAGGGTGCTAAGGCTCATTAAAACGAAAGAATTACGGCTCTGGGAAGGAGGGAAAAAGAAAAAAAAGAAAGATGAAGGGTAGGTTTCCTTCCAATGGAGAATTTTTTAGCTTTGCCAAAAAGTTTAAAAAAAAAAATAGGGGAATAAAAGAGGCCTGGTTTATGTCATGGGGGGAATTTCAGAGGGAGGGTTACATTTATTTATAATGCTCGGCTCATTTTTATTATCTGAGAACTGAGCATCCAGGGTGGTTTCTGCCTCTTAAGACTCCGGGGGTTGATTAACAATTCTGGACAAGTCTTGGCCCAAAAAAAACCCCCCACTCGATTCCCCCTTTGCTGTGAAATATGGCTTGTTACATTGCCATTAGCATTACATACTTCATTGTGTGGAGATAAAACATGGCCGTATCAGGATTCTTGGCATGTTCCCGCTGCAGGTAGAACTAACATTTCTACTGGAGCCCAGTAAATATATCGAAAGGGTGTGATTTCTCCGTTGTCGTCCAACAACATTAGATGCCGAGGAGCGGATCTCATCGGGAAGGACATTCCTTCTCTTTGAAAGAAAGCACACCACCCCCAAAGTTGAAAGAGATTTATATAGGCTGGATTAGCCGCGGAGATGCAAATTTGGAAATAATTATCATAAATTGCAGAGAAGTGGAAGGCATGTTTAGCGTAGTTGAAGAACTTGTTCTGAGTTCCCTACGTCTCCCTAAGCCACCCAGGTCTGTCTGGCTTGTTTGTTTTAGTTCTAGTGTGTTATACAGAACTAACTAATTGTGGCTTGTAAACCATGGTTTACAATTTAAGCTCACGCCGACTGCTTCAGAGACTCCATCCAGCCACCTCCTTCTTTGCCGTCCCCTTCTTCTTTTGCCCTCCACTGTTCTCAGCATTAGGCTCTTTTCCAGGGAGTCCTTCCTTCTCATCAGGTGGCCAAAGTATTTGAGTTTCATCTTCAGGATCTGGCCTTCTAAAGAGCAGTCAGGGTTGATCTCCTCTAGGACTGACCAGTTTGATCGCCTTGTAGTCTAAGGGACTCGCAGGAGTCTTTTCCAGCACCAGAATTCAAAGGCCTCAATTTTTTGGCACTCAGCCTTCCTTATGGTCCAACTTTCACAGCCATCCATTTCAACTGGGAAAACCATAGCCTTGACTATACACACTTTTGTTGGCAGGGAGATGTCTCTGATTTTTAGTATGCTATCTAGATTTGCCATAGCTTTCCTCCCCAGGAGCAAGTGTCTTTTAATTTCTTGGCTGCAAAGAACCCTGAATTTGAGGATTCTATTCAAATACCCACTTATGCTAGATTTTACTTGGCCTCATCCAGTGGTGGGATTCAGCCAGTTCGCACCACTTCGGGAGAACCGGTTGTTAACTTTCTGAGCAGTTTGGCAAACTGGTTGTTGGAAGAAATCATTAGGGCAGAGAACCGGTTGTTAAATTACTTGAATCCCACCACTGGCCTCGTCATGCCGAGGAACCAAACTACTCATGGTTTATACCTTAGTGTGTGGTGAAAAATCCAGGTTTGTCTATTACTTCATGGTTAAAACACCTCGGCTTAGTCTGCTGGATAGCCCTTCTAAGGTGCCTTCAAGGGCACCAGAAGAGGACAGGTGGTCTAGCTTGACCATCAGTTCCTCCAAAAACACAGCAACTCTGTTCCCAGAGGGAAAAGCTTCCTGCAAGGCTCCAGCTTCAAAGCATGTTGTGACTAAAGGACAACTCAACCTCAAACTGAGGACTCCGCCACCCGCTGCCATATGTTATCCCAGCTGAATCCCTCAAATACCCTCATCGGAAACATGTCCATTTCCAACGCCGGCCAAGATCTGATAAGGCCCATTGCATCTGTTCCCCATTTAGAAGCTGCAAGCTTGTTTCTCTCTGTGTGTTTTCAGGAAGACCCCTTGCATTTGGGCTATGGTACTCAGGCAAAATCCCATCTGGTGAACATTAAAGAAGCGATAACATCTCTCTTTGGGAGGGTAGAAGGGTGTGCATGTGAGCGTGCGTTTTTGTTTGGTTTGGGAATTGCGTTTGACTGTTACACACTGATGGAAAACATGATATGAATCTTCCCCCTCTCCCACCTCCATCTTCCAACAGGCACTGGGCCAAAACGGGTTGATGGGATGCTCACGGCTTTTAAGTGTAACTCTTCCTTTTTCCCTCCATTAAGGACCACCACCAATGGGACTTGAGAGGTTCTGTGCTAGGAAGGGTAGAAGGCAAGAGATGAAGAAGGCAACTAGTAGTAAGGTAGAGGAACACAACGTGCACCATTGGAGGACTTGAAAGAATAGGTTAGGGCAGTGGTGAAATCCACATTTTTTTACTACCAGTTCTGTGGGCGTGGCTTGGTGGACATGGCAATGGAAGGATATTGCAAAATCTCCATTCAAACCCCACTCCAGGGGGAGGATATTGCAAAATCTCCATTCCCACCCCACTCTGGGGCCAGTCAGAAGTGGTATTTGCCAGTTCTCCTAACTGCTCAAAATTTCCGCTACCGATTCTCCAGAACCTATCAGAACCTGCTGGATTTCACCCCTGGATTCGGGACAGATTATCTCAGAGAAGATCTACTGATCGGGTTGCTAGGAGTCCAAAATGACTTGATAGCATGTAATGAAAACCAGAAATTGGTACAGCAGAGAGATAGAGACTAACTTGGAAACTTTCATCCTGAGATCAGTGGTGAAATCCAATTTTTTTTACTACCGGTTCTGTGGGCGTGGCTTGGGGGGGTGTGGTGTGGCTTGGGGGGCATGGCAGGGGGAGGATACTGCAAAATCTCCATTCCACCCCACTCTGGGGCCAGCCAGAGGTGGTATTTGCCGGTTTTGGGTGCATTTTTATTCTTGACTGATTTATTACTGGCAGTTTGCTAATTTTATTACTGATTCCTATTCTCTTTTAATGCTGATCTTATCTGTTTTATCCAATAATTTCAACTGTTGTAAAGCCTCCAGCGTTTTGCTGTCTTGTTTTTATTTATTTTTTTTAAAAAATACTACGCAGAAACACTTATCTAAACATTCTATTATAAACCAATATAACAAATCATAGAAATATGGAGAAGATCTTGGCGGAATGTATGAATGATTCAACTTAATATGCCTGCATTTGTTACTTATATTAAAATGGCCAAAGGGCAATCAATTTGATATGAATGTTTTTAAAATCTTCTCATTCAACTGTTTTAAAAAACATTTCTTCAAAAGTCCATGTTGTCTTTAGCCAATCTGTTATAGATTAAACCAGGGGTGGGCTTCAAAATTTTTTAGCAAGGGGTTCTCTGCCCAGTTGCTGGGTGGGGGTGGCTAGTTGGTCACCTGCACCACAGCGGGGGGTGGGGGTCTTGCCCTCCCCAGGCTCCGGAGGCTTTCCTCGAGCCTCTAGGAGGGCAAAAATGGCCTCCCAGACTTCAGAGGCCCTCTGGAGGCCAGAAACGGGCCCATTTCTGGCCTTCCCAAACTTCCGGTAGGCCCGTTCTTTGCCCTCCCTGAGCCTCCATGTATGCCCTGCACTTACCTGCATCCAAAATGGGCCACTTGGGGACTCCTGGGAGGGCAAAGGAGGGGATGGGTGGGAGGGGCCATCCAGGAATGGGATTTGGGGGTTCTCCGAACTGCACAGAATCTTAGCTAGAGGTTCTCCCAAACTCCTGCGAACCCCCATGAGCCCCTCCCTAGATGAAACCTCTCAGTTGGTGAGAATGGGAAGAACTAACTTTATTTTACCGAGTTCGTTTATGAAATGAGAGTAAGTATGGAAATGTTTCTCAAACCTGGTGATGGGCAGGCGAGTTCCCAGATTGTCCCAAGAAGCTTCTTCAGTTCTTTCGAGAAAGCACCTTTGAGTCAACCATGACCTGGATGACTGAGAATCTCCATAGACATTCAGTTCCCAGGATTCCCCAGCCAGCCAGGTTGGTTAAGGGATTCTGGGAGCTGAAATTCACCTCTTTTATCTTGTCAAAGTTGAGAAATACTGCAATACATTTTAACGGTTAAGGACCCAGGTTCTAATCTGGACTTGAGTATTGGAAGCCAATTGGGTGACATTGAGTCAATCCTTCCTACTCGGTCCTAATCAATTTATTCATTGATAGTGATTAATAAACTAATAATGCTATGTGTTGATTTCTTGATATGGTCTCACACACACACCAAATTTCTCCCCACTTTTCATGTGTGGATTGTCACCATCTCACTTTTTTATCATACACTACAGATACCCCCCAACAGTGGAAGAATTTTCGGGAGGGGGGGGAAATTTGGAAAATCTGAATTGAGTGTAATTAATTTCAGATGTTTATTACTTTTAGTTTTTTTTAAAAAAGGTAAAAATTTCCCTGTCTTATCTGACTCTAAGGCACCGTGATCATCTCTGATTCTTGGCTAAGGGAGCCAGCATTGTCCGAAGATATTTCTGTGTGGCCAATATAACTACATGCCGAGGCACACAGAATGCTGTCGCTTTCCCACCAAAGTGGTACCTATTTATCTACTCGCATTTGCAGGAGCTGGAGCAAGAACCGCAGCTCGCCCGTTGCGAGGCGAAACAAAGTTTAAAACCAGGAGGAGAATAGACCATGTTTAATGGAGTGGATAAGCATCTAAAACAGACCAAATTCTTGTCGGAGAAGAAGCTCAATAAATTGCTATTAATGCTCTATCCCAGTGATGGCTAACCTTTTTGCCGTCGCGTGCCAAAAGCGAGGTGAGTGCGGAGGGTCACATGCGCGTGTGCCCACACCCATAATTCAATGCACCCCGCCCATGCACGCACAACCCCCCCCCACTCTCCCCACTTTTGGCACACAATGGCACGGTGGCCCCGGTAAACCCGTTTTTTCGCCCTCCCCAGGCTCCAGAGGCTTTTTTAGAGCCTGGGAAGGGCGAAAACAGCCTTCCCCACCCCGCCGGAGGCCCTCCGGAGGCCGGAAACAGCCCATTTCCTGACTTCCGGTGGGCCCGGAAGGCTAGAAAATCAGCTGGCTGGGGCGCCCATGCGCACTGGAGCTAAGCTAGGGCAAAGCTCGCGTGCCCACAGATATGGCTCCACATGCCACCTGTGGCACGTGTGCCATAGGTTCGGCATTACAGCTTCTAACAGAATTAAAAGCTTCTCTTCGAATTATTTCATATTAAAACGCTTGCAAATAAAACACCTCCGCTTTGCTTTCATTGCTTAAATTCCAAAGGGGGAAATGAAGAAGAGTGTGGAATATACGAATGGATACTAACAAGCATGGAGAGATGCTTTCTGGCAGTAATAACTTGGAAACAGTCATTCAAAAACAAGCTGCTCCAATGGACCGATGTGGAATGGGTATCCAGGGGGTTATGTTAGCAATTAGCTTTATGAACTGATACATTTTTTAGAAATGGAAAATGACCATGGAGAAGAAGAAAAAAAACCCTGTAGTGGAAAAATCCCTGAAATTTTTTTCCCTGTCAAGAGAAAACATTGCCAAACCCACATCCCCCGTTAGAAAGGCATGTCAGCAAGAGGTAGACTTCCGGGACTCTTGATCCAGAGCTTGGGTGGGAGAGTTAGAGGGCAAAACATGCACAGGGCCAACAGCGTTACTAAAATGCCACTCGGTTCTTCAAAGGTGCCCGGAGAGATAAGAAAAGTCTTGCCGATCTAATCTAGGCCCTTATTCTTAATTCATTAAACGAGTGCATCTGTCATCGTTCAATGAAGGCCTCGGTTGGTAAGCAAATGTATCGTCCGCAATAGGTTGGGGTGGTTTTTTTCTGCCAGTAACTGGAAGTAAATGATGGTTACTGGGAAAAAAACAAAACCCATGGTACATTGCACTCAGATGACTGTGTGACATTGCAAATAGGTGTAAATGCAGGCTACTTGCCGAGTGCCCAGAATAGAATTTAGAATAACAGAGTTGGAAGGGACCTTAGAGGTCTTCTAATCCAACCCCCTGCTTAGGCAGGAAACCCTACACCACTTCAGACAAATGGTTGTCCAATATCTTCTTCAAAACTTCCAGTGTTGGAGCATTCACAACTTCTGGAGGTAAGTTGTTCCATTGACTAATTAGAAATTTCTCCTTAGTTCCAAGTTGCTTCTCTCCTTGATGAGTTTCCACCCGTTGCTTCTTATCCTGCCCTCAGGTGCTTTGAAGAATAGTTTGTCTCCTTCTTCTTTGGGGCAGCCCCTGAGATACTGGAAGACTGCTATCATGTCTCCCCTAGTCCTTCTTTTCATTAAACTAGACATGCCCAGTTCCTGCAACCGTTCTTCATACGTTTTAGCCTCCAGTCCCCTAATCCTCTTGGTTGCTCTTCTCTGCACTCTTTCTAGAGTCTCAACATCTTTTTTACATCATGGCAACCAAAACTGGATGCAATAGACTAGACTAGAATTCTTTATTGGCCAAGTGTGATTGGACACACAAGGAATTTGTTTTTGGTGCATAAGCTCTCAGTGTACATAAAGAAAAAATAAAATATATTCGTCAAGAATCATAAGATACAACACTTAGTGATAGTCATAGGATACTAATAAGCAATCAAATCATACTAGGAGACAATAAAAACTATATGTTGTAAAGATACAAGCAACATGGATATAGCCATAAGTGGGAAGAGAACGCTACTAGTAAGGATGAGAAGAAGAAGAGTAATACAGTCTTAGTAGTTAATTTGACAGTGTTGTGTGAATTAGTTGTTTAGCAGAGTGATGGCATTTGGGACACACTATCCTTGTGTCTTGTTGTTCTGGTGTGCAGTGCTCTATAGCATCATTTAGAGGGTAGAAGTTGAAACAATTTATGTCCAAGATGTGATTACATGACCACTGGAGAGAGGGCGGTCATCAGAACTTCGAATCTCAATTGTAAGTCCCTTTTGGGTGCTCCGTCATAACTTTGAGTGATCACTAAGCAACCGATCCTAAGTTGAGAACTACTTGTATAAACTCTTATAGGCAGCCTGCAACCTCCAGCCTCATGTTCA
The DNA here is from genome assembly GCF_029215685.1 of Pituophis catenifer annectens. Lineage (NCBI taxonomy): Eukaryota > Metazoa > Chordata > Lepidosauria > Squamata > Colubridae > Pituophis > Pituophis catenifer. Next base: position 11,819,772 of record NW_027256896.1, on the reverse strand, counting down.
GGGTATTCCAAATCAACTGAATTGGGTGTAGTATGTCAGGCACAAAGAATCAGGAATACTCTCCGAGTTCAAAGCACTGAAGAGTTTATTATTGCTACCTATATAAAAAATGGTGCTGGAAAAGACTCTTGAGAATCCCTTGGACTGCCAGGAGATCCAATCAGTCAACCCTAAAAGAAATCAACTGTCCTTTGGAAGGACAGATGCTGAAACTGAAGCTCAAATATTTTGACCACTAAATGAGAAGAGAGGACTCGTCAAAAATGTCCATGGAGATGCTCCGTCATCCAGGTCATGGTTGTCCCAAAGGTGCTTTTTTCAAGAGGCAACTGGACTTTCTGGTTTTTCTTTGAAGACGTTTCGCTTCTCATCCAATAATCTTCTTCTGAAGCTTTTGAAGAAGCTTCTTGGATGAGAAACAAAACATGTTCAAAGAAAAACTAGAAAGTCCAGTTGCCTCTTGAAAAATAAGGACTCATTGGAAAAGACAGTGATGTTGGGAAAGATGGAAGGCAAAAGGAGAAGAGGAAAGCAGAGGACGAGATGGTTAGATAGTGTCATCGACGCAATGAGCATGAATTTGGGCAGATGATGGAAGACAGGGGGGGCCTGGTGAGCTACGGTCCATGGGGGTCGCAAAAAGTCTGACATGACTCAGAGACTGAACAACAACAAAAATGCACAAGAATCTGATCAACTAGTGATCCAAGTTGAATTGGATTAGGGTGAACAGAATTCATGGGAGGGCTGGACATGGCTTTCTTGGCTGTGTAACAACTCTAAACTGATGTCACATTTAACCCTGCCTTCCATCTCAGCCTCCTCGTCTCCTACATCAGGGTTAGGGAATGATGGCCCTTTTATGACCTGTGTACTTCAAACTCCCAGAATTCCTGAGCCAGCCATGTTGAAGTCCACAAATCATAAAGGGGCCATCGTTCCCCACCCCTGTCCTAGATGGTGGCGCTGTTTGTCTTCACCTGTGGTGAACAGAGTGGTCGAGGAACATGAATCGCAGGACAAGGTAGGAGAAGCAGTAACTCCACCTTCTTCTGAGTTGCACTTGCTCTTTTGCACCGAAGCAAAACTGTTCGGGAGGTCGCAGTTTGCCAACAATGCACTTAAACCATCCTATTTTCCTTGCCAAAGGAGCTGCCACGAACTGTGAGCTGAGGACATTTTTGCTCCTCGAAATTCAGCTGCTGCAGCAGCTTTGACAGCTCTCCCTGGATCTTGTGAGCATTTTATGGCTTTTCTTCAGTTACGGAAATTACAGAATCTCAAGATGTGCTTGCGTTGGCTTTTCAGCCACAGCAGTTCAATTAAACCAGGGGTCTGCAACCTTAAACACTCAAAGAGCCATTTGGATCTCTTTCCCACAGAAAAGAAAACACCGGGAGCCACAAACCCTTCCCGTGCCTGACTATTTCTTGAGCGGCCACCAAACTACCATATGTAGTTGAATTAAACCTCCTGGTTTCTTCTGAAACTTTTCTTTTCTTGGATTTATCCATGGTTGGCCTACTGGGGGTTGAAAAGCTCAATAAATAGCGTGCCGGTGGGTGCTGCACATTGGTGGTTGTGACGCATATTTTGAGCCGCAGCAGATGGATGAAAGAGCCACATGCGGCTCCAGAGCCGCAGGTTGCTGATCCATGAATTAAACCAAGGTTAAACGTTTTGAAGTCCAGCATTTTTCTTACTACCGAGTACCCTTTATGCTTTAGTGGCTAGCTGGCGGGAGTGGGGGAGGAGAAGTCATAATTGATCTGTTAGGTTTAAGACAGTTTTGTCTATTTTTAGATATTCTTGAGGCATCATACAGAAGTCTTCCACCCAATGCGGCCTCGGTTTTTAGGAAGGGAATATAAAAAGCTTGCAATAGGGCTGCTTGGAGTGTCTTGAGTAGATAACGCTTCTGGCTTTGGCACAGAAAATGCATTAGGAGTCTGAAAATCTATTTTTGGCTCCGAATGCAGAAACAACAAGTGAGCCTCGGTGCCTCAGTGCCGATACTTGAGACCGGGGGGTGGGGTGTCTTGTTTTAGTTTACATCTCAATTCAAACTTGTTGAATTTTGCATTTTTCATACCGATGCTGCAACGAAAAAATGGCCATCCTGAAAACTCTGGGTTTTTCAGAATGTTGTGCAACAACTTGGCTGGCTCCCACCCTTTTCTCCTGGTAGGAAGGAAAAGCCTGCACGAAGAGGCAAGTTGATTTAGAAATGCGCAAAAATGTTTTATGTTAGAGAAAAGCATCCGCAAAATCTATTTTCTCTCTTTATGTGTGTGTGTGTCTATATGTATATGTATATATATGGTACATATACATACATACAGTATACAGTATATAATCCATCTGTCTATCAATCTTTCTAATTTTTTTTCTTTTATTTATGTCACTGTCTGTCTGTCTGTCTGTCTGTCTGTCTGTCTATCTATCTATCTATCTATCTATCTATCTATCTATCTAATCTCTCTCATCTATCACTCTCATCTCTGTCTATCATCCATCTTTCTCCATTATCCCTTTCATTTATTTCTATTTATATCGATTTCATTTCTCTCTCTGTCTCTCTCTGCCTCTATGTATGTGTGTGTATGTTTGTGTATATGTGTATATATGTATATATATGGTACATATACATACACATAAATAATCCATCTGTCTATCAATCTATCTAATTTCTTTCATGTATTTATGTCTCTGACTGTGTCTGTCTGTCTGTCTGTCTGTCTGTCTGTCTGTCTGTCTGTCTGTCTGTCTATCTATCTATCTATCTATCTATCTATCTATCTATCTATCATCTATCATCTCTCTCATCTACCACTCTCATCTCTGTCTATCATCCATCTTTTTCTATTATCCCTTTTTTTAAATTTCTATTTATATCAATTTCATTTCTCGGCCTCTCGGCCTCTGTGGGTGTGTGTATGTGTATGTTTGTGAATGTGTGTGTGCGTATATGTGCCTATCTGTCTGCCTATCTGAATGTTTTTTCTTTAAAGACAAGTTTAATTTTAAAAAATTCTTTCATCATACATATTTTATGAACAGAGTGTTGGCCGGGTCACATCTTATACATAATCAAAATCATCATTATAATATTTCTTAATCTTCCCATTTTTTCCAATATTCATCTCTTTTGTGTATGCCTATCTGAATGTTGACTATATCAATATGTGTATTTTTATCTCTCTCCATCTATCCATCCCATCCCATCCCATCCCATCCCATCCCATCCCATCCCATCCCATCCCATCCCATCCCATCCCATCCCATCCCCTGCCTGTCGATCTGTCGGTCTCTCTTTCTTTCTGTCTGTCTCCCTTTCTATCACTATGTCTCTTTATCTTTGTCTCTCACCTATCAATGTCATTTCACTCATTTATTTCTGCAGTGAAAATAGTTTCGCTGCCCCTGATCTCCAAAGATTTGAAGCAGCTTCTCCAAGGTCCTGGTCCCACTTTTTAAAAATCGTCAGTGGTGATATTACAAGAGAGAAGCCAAAGAAAATGAGGAAAAAGCCATGAGAGTCTTCTAAAATGAGGTTGGGGCAAATCCAAAGGATTCATTCTCAGAGACTTGTCTTGTGGAATCTTCTGGAATGTCTCTTCCCGTCTTACTTCCAGGAACAATAAATCCTTAGGTCCTGTCAGAATATTAGCAATAACTCCAAGAAGCTTTATTTATGGATTCCAGTGGCTTCGTTTTCTCTGTAACTGTGAAAACGGAAACGGGAAATGGCACTCTACACAACTCTCATCCAGAGTCTACAGGAGTTGAGCAGCCAATAAATTTAAACAAACAAACTTAAAGAGTAAAATTCTGGAGATCTCCCTGAAAATAGATGATGTATGTCTTGTGCTATTTTGATGGACCTATTTGTCCTCTTCAAAGAAATGCATCTGATGAACTTTCACCAACCCTTCCAGGCAGGGGTGGACTTCAAAAATTTTAGCAAGGGGTTTTCTGCCTGGTTGCTGGGTGGCCGTGGCCATGGTGGGCGTGGCCTTGTCGGCCACCTGCACCATGGTGGAGAGGACATTTTTGCCCTCCCCGGGCTCCGGAGGCTTTTCTTGAGCCTCCGGGAGGGTGAAAACGGCCTCCCCAGGCTCTGGAGGCCCTCTGGAGGCTGGAAACGGGCCTGTTTCCTGAACTTCCGGTAGGCCCGGTTTTTGCCCTTCTCAAGCCTCTGTTCATGTCCTGCACTTACCTGAATTCAAAATGGGCCACGTGGGGACTCCTGGGAGGGGTGGGGCAGGATGGGCGGGGCCGGTCATGAGTGTGATTTGGGGATTCTCTGAACTGCACAGATTTTAGCTAGAGGTTCTCCCGAACCCATGCGAACCCCCAGCAGCCCACCCCTGCTTCCAGGGCATTAAAGTCTGTGGTTAGGCCATCCACCAGACTGTATCGCTTCTTAATGGAGATGCTTTGTCACTAATACTCTACAATTACGGGCTCAGAAGATCTCAGGGCAGGACTTGCCCCAACAGACTCCAAGCTGGTGTTTCAGCTCCACAAATTAGAAGAGAGAGGAAACAGAATATAATTCAACAGAGGAAGGGAGGGGAATGTTTCTCTTAAGTATTCGCCGGGAAAGGAAGACGGCTGAAAGACTGCCAGGGGTTTATGGGATGGGGGGAAGAGTAGAGCGGGTGGGAATTGACCTAGACTTCACTTCAGACACTCTGATGCAGACAGCCTCAAGCCTTCCTGAACGAATCCCCAGCTCTGCCTTGGCACCTCACCACTTTGGACCGCAAATCAGCACTTTGTGTGTACCTGTGTGGCATAGGATTGTTTCAAGGAAGGCATTTAAATCCCGAGCAAAGAACATAAGCTGAGTAACAAGAGCTTCAATTTCCACCATGCCTGGTGAAAAGCTAAGATTGGAGCAATTGGGAGAAAGGTAAATAAATGACTTGGGGAGGAAGGCTTGACAAAGATCAGCTGACTCTTTCTAACAAGCTGCCTAGTGCACAAGGTTTCACTTATTGTGTTCTAGACCAGGGGTCTTTCAAGCTTTAAGACTTGGGGACTTTGTTGCTTGTATCCTTACGATTTATATTGATTGTCTTCTAATAGGATTTGATTGCTTATTTGTACCCTATGACTATCATTAAGTGTTGTACCTTATGATTCTTGACAAATGTATCTTGTCTTTTTATGTACACCGAGAGCATATGCACCAAAGACAAATTCCTTGTGTGTCCAATCACACTTGACCAATAAAGAATTCAATTCAATTCAATTCAATTCAATTCAATTCAATTCAATTCTATTCTATTCTATTCTATTCTATTCTATTCTATTCTATTCTATTCTAATTCTATTCTATGATTCTTGATGAATGCATCTTGTCTTTTTATGTACACTGAGAGCATATGCACCAAAGACAAATTCCTTGTGTGTCCAATCACACTTGGCCAATAAAGAATTCTATTCTGTTCTGTTCTGTTCTGTTCTGTTCTGTTCTGTTCTGTTCTGTTCTACCCTACCCTACCCTACCCTATCCTATCCTATCCTACTCTACTCTACTCTACTCTATTCTATGTAAGCAATTGTTCATATGAAACAATGTTCTGTCTGTTTTGTAACAAGAAGAGAATGTTGTCATAATGACCGTGGCTTCAATTTCTTGCTTGTTTTAACATTCTCTTCCAGTGATTCAAGCCACGCAGTCTTGAGCAACCTGAAGATTATTTGATTTTACATTCCAAAATAAAGCTGTCGTTCCTCTGGGTCCATAACAGTAGCTTGGCACAGCTACTCAGAAATACTCTGATATAGAATTTCTCTGCCTACCTCCCGATTTGATGTTCACAGATTAAGATTAAGGAGCCAGGACAATGGATGGAAGATTGAAGTCCAGTCCTTAAACAGAGATTAATATTTTCATGCTGAAGCAGACATTCCTGGAAATAGGCCGATAGGGTATGATTTGATTGCTTATTTGTACCCTATGACTATCATTAAGTGTTGTACCTTAGGATTCTTGACGAATGTATCTTGTCTTTTGTGTACAATGAGAGCGTATGCACCAAAGACAAATTCCTTGTGTGTCCAATCACACTTGGCCAATAAAAAATTCAACTCAATTCAATTCAATTCAATTCAATTCAATTCAATTCAATTCTCTTCTCTTCTCTTCTCTTCTCTTCTCTTCTCTTCTCTTCTCTTCTCTTCTCCTCTCCTCTCCTCTCCTCTCCTCTCCTCTCCTTTCCTACCCTTCCCTTCCCTTCCCTTCCATTCTATTCTATTCTATTCTCAGTCATCCATCCAGGTCATGGTTTGTCCCAGTTTCAAGAGGCAACTGGACTTCCTTAGTTTTCTTTGAAGAAGTTTTGCTTCTCATCCAAGAAGCTTCTTCAGAAAACATCAGCACAGCTCCAAATCAGAGCTGAAGAAGCTTCTTGGATGAGAAGCGAAGCATCTTCGCTAAAGAAAAACCAGAAAGTCCAAGTTGCCTCTTGGAAAAGCACCTTTGGGACAACTATGATTCCATGATTCTAAGTACAGACAGTAGGTTCTCTCTAAAATTTCTCCCCTTCTCCAACTCTTCCCCCCTTCTCTCCAGGGCCTGCAGCACATTCTTTTCTTGGCTCTACTACCTGATTTCCTTGTAACCAGAGAACGGCAGGGGCTCAAACCTGAGCGCATCTACCCACAAAACATGAGTTCCACCCTTGAGGTCTTGGCTCCAGCGTAAAACTGGGGGATGGGAAGGCCAACAAAAGAAAAGCTTGGGAGAGCCAGCTTCAAAATGAATCAATCTCAAACATAATGCCTTGTGTGCCCAGTGTATTTCTCTGTACAGGCCTACCAAGAGACCGGGGAAAATTTCACAGCAGCTGTGGTTCCAAGGAGATCCTTTTCTAGCCCCACCAGAGGAAATGACTCAGGCTTGTTTTTTCTTTTTTAATTTAATTTTTTTATTTTTTGAGAAACCGCAGACTGACAAGTTCATTGCCTGCCTGCCACTCTTTGCTGGGCTGCATTTTTATGGGTGGGTGGGTGGGTGGGTATTTTTCTCATCCCCACATGCTCTCCAGGAGAGTGTGTGGAATGAAGGAAGAGAGAAATCGAGGCAACTGTCCAACCAGAATGGCTGTAGACAGCAGAAGGGCATTTTGGGGTCACGTCCCTTGCTCCGTGGAGGACCCCAGAGACTAAAGAAATGGAAAGGAAAAGCTGTGATGGAGAAACTTCGGGGCTGACAGTTACATCAAATCATCATCATCATTGTAAAATGGTTAAGGGACTGGAGGATAAAACATATGACGAACGGTTGCAGGAATGGGTATGTCTAGTTTAATGAAAAGAAGGACTAGGGGAGACATGATAGCAGTCTTCCGATATCTCAGGGGCTGCCACAAAGAAGAGGGACTCAAGCGATTCTCCAAAGCACCTGAAGGCAGGATAAGAAACAATGGATGGAAACTAACCAAGGAGAGAAGCAACCTAGAACTAAGGAAAAAATTCCTGACAGTGAGAACAATTAATCAGTGGAACAGCTTGCTTTCAGAAGTTCTGTGCTCCAACACTGTGCTCCAACACTGAAGCTTTCTAAGAAGAGATAGGACAACCATTTGTCGGAAACGGTATAGGGTTTCCTGCTTAAGGGAAGGGGGGTTGGACTAGAAGACCTCCAAGGTCCCTTCCCACTCTGTTATTCTGTCATCATAATAATCTATCAAGCAGAGAAGAGAATCTGACAATGACTTGTATAAAATCAGCCCGGGTGGGAAGGGGAGCTGCGAGCTCAGTTTTCGCTATTACAGCCAAAAATGGAGTCTGGGAGGACACTGCAGGCCGGTCCTTCACTGTTTCCAGGATGGCTTCACAGGCCAGATCTAAGCACCTGGATCTGGTCCATGGGCCTTGAGTTTGACACCCCTGTGCTAGACTATCAACATCTTCATCATTCATTATGAATGGTGCAGACAGTGACTGTCCATCTTGGAGCACCACCATCCTTAGTGCATGTTAGAAGGCTTGGTTCCAGACCTTATTGCTGGTAGAAGAGGAGCAGGTAGATCACTAGGCTATGATCTACTAGACTATCAACATCCTCATCACTCATTATGGATGATGTAGTTAGTGAAAGGGCCACATAACTCACCACCATCCTCCGTGCCATTACTCACACCCAATGTTGGCCTTATCTTCTGTTCCTGCCATTACCTCTCACATCCCCCCTAGCTCAAAATAGAGGCACACTTGAAAAAAAAAAAGCAGTAAGGTGTGGCCAGGACAAAACCTACATTTGGGTTTCATTTCCATGCCATTTAAAACTAATTCAGCTCAACCGCAGTTTGCATGATTGCTTGCCATTCAGGCATTTAATACTTTTCTCCTCCGGTCCAATTAAAGCTGTTCCATCAGGAGCAAATTTGGATCGGTTCCAGATGCTATAACTAAGATGTTCGGGGAATACAAGTGAGGGAGGGGAGGGGGAGGATTTAGGGCCTGAAGATGGCATATTAAGAGCCAAGAGGGTTGTGTGTATAGAAGAAGGAGTGGCAGAACCTGGGGGGTGGAGTTAAAAGAGGGACTAGCCTAGAATCCCTACGTAGCCACAAATAGAATAGAATAGAATAGAATAGAATAGAATAGAATAGAATAGAATAGAATAGAATAGAATAGAATAGAATAGAATAGAATAACAGAGTTGGAAGGGACCTTGGAGGTCTTCTAGTCCAACCCCCTGCTTAGGCAGGAAACCCTACACAACTTCAGACAAATTGGTAGCCTTGGTATTACAGTGGTCTAAGGCACCCTGTTATTAAGCTGGTTATTAAGACCAGCTGCCTGCAATTACTGCAGGTTCGAATCTCGCCAAGGCTCAAGGTTGACTCAGCCATCCATCCTTTCTAAGGTAGGTAAATTGAGGTCCCAGTTGTGGGGGCAATAAGCTGACTTTGTATAAATATACAAAAGGATGAAGGCTATTGCTGAGCACATTGTAAGCCGCCCTGAGTCTCCGGAGAAGGGCGGCATATAAATCAAATTAAAAAAATAAAAAATAAAAAAAAATGGTTATCCAACATCTTCTTAAAAACCTCCAGGGTTGGAGAATTCACAACTTCTGGAGGAAAGTTGTTCCACTGATTCATTGTTCTCACTGTCAGGAAATTTCTCCTTAGTTCTAGGTTGCTTCTCTCCTTGATTAGTTTCCACCCGTTGCTTCTTATCCTGCCCTCAGGTGCTTTGGAGAATAGCTTGACTCCCTCTTCTTTGTGGCAGCCCCTGAGATATTGGAAGACTGCTATCATGTCTCCCCTGGTCCTTCTTTTCATTAAACTAGAGATACCCAGTTCCTGCAACCATTCTTCATATGTTTTAGCCTCCAGTCCCCTAAGCTTCTTTGTTGCTCTTCTATGCACTCTTTCTAGAGTCTCCACATCTTGTTTTTACATCGTGGCGACCAAAAGTGAATGCAGTATTCCAAGTGTGGCCTTACCAAGGCCTTATAAAGTTGCATTAACACTTCACGTGATCTTGATTCTATCCCTCTGTATATGCAGCCTAGAACTGTGTTGGCTTTTTAAGCAGCTGCTGCACACTGCAGGCTCATACTTAAATGGTTGTCCACTAAGATTCCAAGATCCCTCTCACAGTTACTACTATTGAGCAAGGTACCACCTATACTGTACCTGTGCATTTTGTTTTTCTTGCCTAAATGTAGAACCTCGCCTTTTGTTTTTTCCAGAAAAAAGATGGGACAACTTATTCTTCAAAGCACCTGAAGGCAGGACAAGAAGTAGTGGGTAGAAGCTTAATACAGAGAGATCCAACATAGAATTAAGGAGAACCATTGAATTCTGTTGACCCTTATTTAACTCCAAGCAAGTGTTAAGTTTTCGTTGAGAAGATTCCTAGGCTGTTTAGCAATACATTGGCTTACATGTGGACCTGCACTGTCATGCCTGACATTGTCAGATGACTAGTCGGAGTTCCCTGTTCACCCACTTCCTTATCTGTAGGTTGGCTAAATTGTCCCGGGGATGTGTCATTTCCCTTCCCTTTGCTACATCTCCAGATCTCCTGGCCTCCACAAGCCACGTCTCTTTTCTCAGTGCCAAGGATGTAGCTAGTCATATTTCCCCTCTCCAACCCCCCCCACCCCTTCCCCTCTCCACCCCCACCCCCCACCCCTGCTCCTTCCCTGTGGTATCTTCTGGCTGGAAACCAAACTTGGTTTCCAAGTTTGACTTCAATTCTGTGTTGCAATCCCTCCCAGATGGCTTTTTGAGAAACAGAGGGAGTCCTTCCAAGGTGGCGGGGCAACAAAATTCACCATGTGCTTGAGCGGAGAGCATGAACTTTTCAGACGGAGATGTCATGATAGGGGAAAAAAAGAGGCACAGATGGTGAAGCCTTGCCAGATCGCCCGCCTGGGTGATTTAACAATGACGTCTCCGTTCGCTAATAATCTGGGTGAGAAGGAAGTCCCCGTCCCGCTTCTCTCGGTCTGGATTTTTACAAGACGCTTGTTAACGTTGGAACATTTTTCTGTGTGTGGCGCACGTTTTGTCCGATTCCCTTGAGACAGATTGCGGTGTTATTTTTTTTCTAGGCCATTCAGGAAGACTGAAGAAAGGGTTCTCCAAAGCACTCAGAATGAGGCCTGTCTTCAAACAGAAACACCAAATTCTTGCTGGTTTGTAGGACACCCAGCGATGAAGCGCTGTGAACTGCCAGGAAATTTATTTTCTTGGAACCAAAACATTTGCAGTTTCTGGAAAAAAGAAAGCAGCTTGCTTTGCTGTGTAAACCTTGGCTTTTGCTCTACCAAATACCTTACAAGGGTCAGTGCTTATAAACAAAAAGCAAATAATAATGATGATTAAACAAAAAAACATATCTTGAGGTTACTGAATTCTGTACGCGTAACCGTAGAAATGGTGGTAGACTTTAAGAGAAACCCTTCCATACTTCCACCTCTTACAATACTAGACAACACAGTATCAACAGTAGAGACCTTCAAATTTCTAGGTTCTACTATATCTCAAGACCTAAAATGGACACCTAACATCAAAAACGTCATCAAAATAGCACAACAAAGAATGTTCTTTCTCAAGAAGCTCAAACTGCTCCAAAGAGCTGCTGATCCAGTTCTACAGAGGAATTATTGAGTCTGTCTTCTGCACCTCTATAACTGTCTGGTTTGGTTCTGCAACCCAACAAGAGAGACACAGACTTTGGAGGATAATTAGAACTACAGAAAAAACAGTGGCTACCAACCTGCCTTCCATTGAAGACCTGTATATACCGCACGGGTTAAAAAGAGGGCTGTGAAAATATCTACAGACCCCTCGCATCCTGGACATAAACTGTTTCAACTCCTACCCTCAAAACGACGCTATAGAGCACTGTACGCCAGAACAACTAGACACAAAGACAGTTTTTTCCCGAATGCCATCACTGCTAAACAAATAATTCCCTCAACACTGTCAAATTATTCACTAAGTCTGCATTACTATTAATCTTCTCATCGTTCCTATCACCTTTCTCCCACTTATGACTGCATCACTGTAACTTTGTTCCTTGAATCCTTATGATTTATATTGATTGTTTCCCAGTATGATTTGATTGCTTATTTGTTCCCTATGACTATCATTAAGTGTTGTACCTTATGATTCTTGATGAATGTATTTTGTCATTTTAGGTACACAGAGAGCATTTGCACCAAAGACAAGAGGTTTTCCCGAACCCCTGCAAACTCCCAGCAGCCCACCCTTGATCATACCCTTCCTTGTGGACATTGACACATTGAGGAAGCTGATGAAGGCTTGTGGGCTTCAATGGGTACATGCAGAATGGAGACCACAGCAGCCCTACGAAGGAGCAAAACTGTCACTAGTTCTCCAGTTATTTCTCCGATCCTAGTTGGCAGGCTGCCGTCTTACATTATTGCAAGTGAGGATGACTCCCTCAAGTCTGGTGCCAATTTTGTTTCTTCTTTGACCTACAAAGTAGGAGCACACCGCCCTCCTGCAGATGTTGGCAGAGCCGGATGGCTCTACTCATAAGGTGTGGCATCGTACCGCACTTTTCAAGACAGTCCCAAATGGGATGACGGGAAGTCTGAATGAAGGAAAGCCCCAAACTAGGGAATCAAAAGTAAAATCTGAGATTACATCTAGGGAAATTTTATTTTATTTATGTATTTATTAGATGTTTATCCTGCCTTTATAAGTAAATCTAGGCAGCAAACATTCATAACACTGCTCCCTCCGCCTCTTTTTCTCCACAACAACAATCTTGTGAGGTGGATTGGACTGAGAGAGAGAGCAACTGGCCCAAAGTCACCCAGTCTGCTTTCAAGCCTAAAGTGGGACTAGAATTCACCGTCTCCTGGTGATTGGCTCAAAGCCACCCAGTCAGCTTTCATGCTTAAAGTGGGACTAGAACTTGCCATCACCCGGTGATTGGCCCAAAGCCACCCAGTCAGTTTTCATGCCTAAAGTGGGACTAGAACTCACTGTCTCCTGGTCATTGGCCCAGTCATCCATCTGGCTTTCATACCTAAGGTGGGACTAGAATTCACCATCTCCTGGTGATTGGCCCAAAGTCACCCAGTTGGCTTTCATGCCTAAAGTGGGGCTTGAACTCACTGTGTCCTAGGTTAACACCTTCACCACTACACCAAATTGCTCATTATTTAATCTCAGGCTCTTTGGCTGTTCACGAGGTAGGTGGCTGAGCCCAGAGGTGTGGCTTGTATTGTGAATCTCGTTGTAGTGTCTCAGTTATTGCATTTTGATGGTTTTAACTCTGCTTTGTATTTTGTTGAATATGGGTTTGTTTATTTGTTGTTAGTTATCCCGAGTAACGTACATCAGATAAGCAGCCATATTAGTTCTCTAAATAAATAAACAAACATAATATTGATTTAATAGTTCAGTGTCGAGACCGCCTGACTCCACCACGACTCTGGGTGGCTTACAATTAAAAAATAATTAAAAAGAAAACAGAGATATCAAAGAAAAGGGAAGACAAACCACAAAGAGTGCAGCAATTATTTTATGCTGATGGAGGAATCAACGCAAAGTATAAAAAAATGGATCTAATTTTTTTTAGTCTTTTGATTTTAAACTCAGATACATAGTTTGCACCTTGATTGCACTGGAAAGAAACAGAGAGAGAGAGGGGAGAGAGAGAAAGAGAGAGATACAGAGAGAGATGAGAGAAAGAGAGAGAGAGATGAGAGAGAGAGAAAGAGAGAGAGATGAGAGAGATGAGAGAGAGAAAGGGAGAGAGAGGAGAGAGAGGAGAGAGAGAGGAGAGAGAGAGAGGAGAGAGAGAGAGGAGAGCCTAAATTGAGAGAGAGAGAGAGAGAGAGAGAGAGAGAGAGAGAGAGAGAGAGAGGGAGAGAGAGAGAGAGAGAAAGATGAGAGAGATGAGAGAGAGAAAGGGAGAGAGAGGAGAGAGAGGAGAGAAAGAGAAGAGAGAGAGAGGAGAGAGATGAGAGAGAAAGAGAGAGAGCAGAGGAAGAAGAGGAGGAAGGTAACAGCATTCCGTGCGCCTTTGGCATTGAGTCATGTTGGCCACATGACCACGGAGACGTCTTCGGCTTTGAAAGGAGATGAGCACCGCTCCCTACTGTGTTTCCCTGAAAATAAGACCCTGTCTTATATTTTTTTGAAGCCTGAAATAAGTGCTTGGCCTTATTGCCATGCGCTCAAAAGCCCAATTGGGCTTATTATCAGGGGATGTCTTATTTTGGGGGAAACAGGGTAGAGTCGGGAAAGACTAACACATATGTGTGAGGGGAACCTTTACCTTTACCTTTAAGTGGTTCCAATTCTGCTTGCCCGAGACACAGTCCAACTCATCCTGCTCGGCCTCTTTGCTGAGCCCCCATACTGGCCACGAACCCCATTCGTTCCTTACCTCGGCAGGCCTTGCGATCAGAGATAGACTTGCTCACGTCGCGGTAGAAGCCCTCTTTGCAGTAATGGCAGTGCCGCCCAGCCGTATTGTGCCGACAGTTGAGGCAGACGCCACCGCTCTTGCGTCCAGAGAGCTTGTAGAGCTCCATGTTGAAACGGCAACGCCGGGCATGAAGGTTGCAGTTACAGGCTGAAAAGGAAGAGATGGAACAGGTGAGAAGGGACGGACATTTTTCAACACCTAGCAAAAGGCTGGCTATAAAACAGCCAAGCGAGTAGGAATGTTCATGCCAACTTGAGCCTGGATAGCTCAACAGACAGAGCTCTGTAATTTAACACCAGCTGTCTGCAATTAAAGTAAGATCAAATCCCGCCAGGCTCAAGGTTGACTCAGCCTTCCATCCTTTCTAAGGTAGGTAAATTGAGGACTCAGTTTGTGGGGGCAATAAGCTGACTTTGTATAAATATACAAAAGACCTCTGTGTTCAAATTATAAGCAGCTGTGTCCTCTTTGCCGATGATGTTCAACTATTCAACACCACAGACAACTCTACTACCCTTCAAAATGACCTAAACTATGTATCTGAATGGTCAAACAATTGGCAACTTCAAATCTCTGCTAACAAATGCTCAGTCCTGCACATTGGCAATAGAAATAAGAACATCAAATATTTGCTGGAAATGATCTAAAAGTTGACCTACACTCTGTCAAGGACCTAGGAGTATTCACTTCTAAAGATCTAAGTCCCAGAGCTCACTGTAACATCATTGCAAAAAAGGCATTAAGAGTTGTCAATCTCATTTTACGAAGTTTTCTCTCTGGTAACGCTAGACTTCAAACTAGGGCATATAAAACCTTTGCCAGACCTACTGTATACTTGAATACTGTTCACCTGCCTGGAATCCTCACTGTATTTCAGACAACAATACACTAGAGAGGGTCCAGAGATACTTTGTTAGAAGAGTACTCAAATCCTCTGCTGGAAATAAAATTCCCTATCCCACCAGGCTTTAAATTTTAGGTCTGGATAGCCTCAAACTACGCCGTCTACATTCCGACCTATGCTTAGTTCATAAGATTATTTACCAAAACCTCCTACCTGTAAATGAGGACTTGAATTTCAACTGTAATAACACAAGGGCTATCAATAGATTCAAACTCAATGTAATTCGCTCTGATCTTGATTGTAGGAAATATGTCTTCTGCAATAGAGTAGTAAATGTCTGGAACACTCTACCTGATCCTGTTGTTAGTCTCGCTAATCCCCATACCTTTGACCTTAAACTGTCTCCCGTGGACCTTTCATGTTTCTTAAGAGGTCCCTAAGGGGACGTGCATAAGCGCACCAGCTGCCTACCGACCCTGTCCTACCGTCCCCATTTATATGCACTCATTCTATGTGTTGATGGCTATGTTTTGCCTATTTATATCCTTTTATTTGTGCCAATTTTTTTTCATGTGTCCATGTCTATGTCTATACTGTTACTTGTTTCCTTCTACTTGTTGATAGATAGATAGATAGATAGATAGATAGATAGATAGATAGATAGATAGATAGTAAATGATAATGATAGAAAGAAAGATAGATAGATAGATAGATAGATAGATAGATAGATAGATAGATAGATATACTGTAGATAGATGATAGATAAATAGATAGATAGATAGATAGATAGATAGATAGATAGATAGATAGATAGTAAATGATAGATAGATAGTAAATGATAATGATAGAAAGATAGATAGATACATAGATAGATATAGATAGATAGATAGATAGATAGATAGATAGATAGATAGATAGATAGATAGATGGTAAATGATAATGATAGATAGATAGATAGATAGATAGATAGAAAATGATAATGATAAATAGAGATAGATAGATAGTAAATGATAATGATAGAGATAGATAGATAGAGATAGATAGTAAATGATAGATAGATAGTAAATGATAATGATAGAAAGATAGATACATAAATAGATAGATATAGATAGATAGATGATAGATAGATAGATAGATAGAGAGAGAGAGAGAGAGAGAGAGAGAGAGACAGACAGATGGTAAATGATAATGATAGATAGAGAGACAGAGAGAGGGAGGGAGAGAGAGGGAGGGAGAGAGAGAGATGGGACTTGGGGAATGGGTCCCACCAACTTCAGAAACAGGATTCAGTTGCAGGCAGTTGGGGGGAAAAAAAACCACCCCAGCAGGCAGTCGACCAACGTGTTAGGCTTGGCAAGACCATCTCCATTCTCTTCCTTAACATGACCGTGCTTGAATCTGTGCTGCTAAAACGTGCCATTTGCACACGCTTCGCTTTCCCTCCCAAGTTGCACAGCTAAAAACTTGTCTCGCAACCGCCAGTCAGTTTTTGCTACAGCTCAATCTTTCTCTCTCTCTCTCTCTCTCTCGCTCTCTCTCTCGCTCTCAAAACTAATTACAGGCCTGAATGGTCCCTGCTGTTTGAGGGTATTAATAAGAATTTAATTGCATGCTATTGGGCTAATTATATAGCAGCTTTGCTTGCTTCCTTCCTCGCGTAAGCCCAGCCAATTCCCCCACTCCTTTCTGTTTTCTTTTTTCTTTTCTTTTTTTAAACTCACACAACTAATTAACCAATCAAGGTTCAAATAATTTGTAAATAATGGGGCAATTATGACCCAAGGCTGGCGTTCTTATGCCTTTTATGCAGGCTACTGAAATTCCCTGATGGAGCGGAGACCTGTCAATTTTCTCCGGCACGGCGTCTGCAAATTGGCTAGGAACGATTAGCCGGTGGGAGATTCTTCCTGAAATTTTAAGAGCGCCAACTTGTGCCAAACCCACAACCAAGTGGAGCTCTGCTAGCGGGTAAAGGGTCTGCTGTCTACCATCCCCGGAGATCTGCAGATGTTCCTTTCGCCAAGCCGGAGAAACCTGGTCTCGAAACAAAGCTGCCACACCCTCCACCCTCCAACTCTGTTCATAAAAGTGCTTGTGGAATGCCATGCAATGTTTATTTTGGCTCGGGAGGACCCGGCTGGGTTGCCCAAGCAAGCAGCTCTCAACGCAGAAGTAGTTTAACGAATTGCCCATCTTTTTTTTTTAAGTTTTCTATTTTTATCTCTCATAAACACATTTACATGTACAGTCATTTATCCATCATTTTTCATTCACCTTATCTTTTAACATTGAAACAGTGACATTTATGCTGGCTGGGGCACGTCGTGAGAATGGCTGATGGTCGGATTCTGAAAGATCTCCTGTATGGAGAACTAGTGCAGGGAAAGTGCCTCAGAGGGAGACCACAGCTGTGATATATGGATATCTGCAAGAGGGACCTAGAGGCCCTGGGAATGGACATTAACAACTGGGAAAACTTGACCTCCGATCGTTCAGCTTGGAGGCTAAAGACGCAGCATGGCCTTCTCCAATTCGAAGAGACACTTTTTCAGCAGGCTGAGGCAAAGAGGCAGTCCCGGAACCAGCGAAATCTGGAGGCTGGGCAGGGGATGGAATGTATCTGCCCTCAGTGTGGAAGGGATTGCCACTCTCCCTCGAATTGGCCTTTCTAGTCACCCTAGATGCTGTTTTAGGACCTCTTTCCAGAGCATGATACCATAGTCTCTTGAGACTGAAGGATGCCAATGATGAATCATGATATTTTTTAACTTTCATTTTTTTTAAAAAAAATTGATTTATATGCCGCCCTTCTCCGGAGACTCAGGGCGGCTTACAATGTACTAAGCAATAGCCTTCATTCTTTTGTATATTTATACAAAGTCAGCTTATTGCCCCCACAAACTGGGTCCTCAATTTACCTACCTTAGAAAGGATGGAAGGCTGAGTCAACCTTGAGCCTTGGCGAGATTCGAACCTGCAGTAATTGCAGGCAGCTGGTCTTAATAACAGGGTGCTTTAGACCACTGTACTACAAGGCTCTTGCATTTTTACTTTTTACTTTTTCGGGGCTGCTCTTTTACCATTCACCTTTACTCCAATCTTTCTTCTTCTCCTCCCCTTCTCTTCCTTCCTCTTTCTCCTCCTACTTTCTTCCTTCTTCCTCTCCTTCTCTTTCCTACTTCCCCTTCCCTTCCCCCACTCCTCTCTTCTTCCCCCGTCTAGTCTTCTCTTCTACTCCTCTTTCCTCTCCCTTTTCTTCCTCTCCTTTTCGCTTTCTTCTTTCTCTCCCTCTTCTCTCCTCTCTTCTCCTCTCCTCTCTCTCTACTCCTTCCCCTCTTTCTTGTTGTTTCCCTTTTCAGTTCAATCTAAAGTGGTATTGCCCATCTTCACTGTTCAGAAAGAAAGAGATGCTCAGACGGATGGCTTTGTTTGGGAGGAAACGGTTGGCAGGATGGTTTGACCTGCCAAAACATGATTTTAAGGGTGCCCCAAAAAGCTGGCACCATATTTGCATTCTCTAGTGGTTGTCTTGAAAGAATTCTGGGTTATGTGCAATTGAAACCAGATAGGATTTTACTTTGGGGATGGATGGATAAATAGTTTGGCAGGGGGTGGGTGGGTTAGGAAACTTTGTTTTTGTAGATGACAAAAACAGCGAGATTAGAAATTAAAAGACGCTTGCTCCTGGGGAGGAAAGTTATGGCAAATCTAGACAGCTTACTAAAAAGCAGAGACATCACTTTGCCAATAAATGTGCGTATAGTCAAGGCCATGGTTTTCCCAGTTGCAATGTATGGCTGTGAAAGTTAGACCATAAGAAAGGCTGAGCGCCAAAGAATTGAGGCCTTTGAACTCTGGTGCTGGAGAAGGCAATCCAATCAGTCAGTCCTAGAGGAGATCAACCCTGATTGCTCTTTAGAAGGCCAGATCCTGCAGAGGAAACTCAAATGCTTTGGCCACCTAATGAGGAGGAAGGACTCACTGGAGAAGAGCCTAATGCTGGGAAAGATTGAGGGCAAAAGAAGAAGGGGACGGCAGAGAACGAGGTGGCTGGATGGAGTCACTGAAGCAGTTGGTGTGAGCTTAAATGGACTCCGGGGGATGGTAGAGGACAGGAAGGCCTGGAGGAACGTTGTCCATGGGGTCGCGATGGGTTGGACACGACTTCGCAACTAACAACAACAGCAGCGAGATTAGTTGATGCACAAAGATGGAAAGATGTGGCTTTGTCCACAAGTTGATGAGGATGTTGGAGCTTGCTGGAAAGGCAAAATTCATTTTCTTTGTATCAGAGAAAATATTAGTGTTTATTGCTGACTGGAAACTCCTTAGAATTTTTTGTGTGAAAATAGAAAAAAAAATGATTAATGGTTGTGATGATTAGACAGAAAGATTACAGAAAGAAGAAGTCTATCTTGTAGCCACGGAATAAGAAGTAAATTTATAATTGAACATATAACTGCGATAAAGGAGTTTTTCCTTTATCTTTCTCCTTTCCTTTCTATTTTTCTTTTACTTTCTCTTCTTTCCCTCTTCCCTCTCCACCCTTCTTTCCTTTCATGATGTGCCTTTTAAATTATAAATCTGAAGTTGGAGCTGCTCCTGTCAAGCTGAAATGCAAAGAAAGGTAGGTAGATGTGACGCATAAGGGCAGGGGTGGGCTGCTAGGGGTTTGCAAGGGTTAGGGAAAACCTCTAGCTAAGATTCTGTGCAGCTCGGAGAACCCCCAAATCCCACTCCTGGCTAGCCCCACCCACTCCTCCCCTCCCCTCCCAGGAGTCCCCATGCGGCCCGTTTTGGATGCAGGTAACTGCAGGGCGTGCGTGGAGGCTCAGGCAGGGTGAAAAATGGGCCTACTGGAGGGCCTCCGGAGCCTGGGGAGGCCGTTTTCACCCTCCTGGAGGCTCAAGAAAAGCCTCTGGAGCCTGGGGAGGGCAACCCCCCTACTGTGGTACAGGAGGCTGACTAGGCCATGCCTACCTTGGCCACGCCCACCCAGCAACCAGGCAGAGAACCCCTTGCTAAAATTTTTGAAGCCCACTCCTGCATAAGGGTATTTATCAATAAACTAGAAGAACAGAGATGTTCCTTTTATATTAGTTCTTAAATTATTAGGAGTTACTGTATCAATTCTCCTTTGAAAATAGCACTTGAAAATGGGTTGATGCAAACTTGAGAGGATCATGAATTTTGAAAACAACCCAGACAAGTTATTTTTTTCCTTCCTTCCTTCCTGCCTGCCTGCCCGCCCTCCCCTCTTTCTTTCTTTCTTTCTTTCTTTCTTTCTTTCTTTCTTTCTTTCTTTCTTTCCTTCCTTCCTTCCTTCCTTCCTTCCTTCCTTCCTTTCCTTCCTTCCTTCCTTCCTTCCTCTTTCTTCCTCTTTCTTTCTTTCTTTCTTTCTTTCTTTCTTTCTTTCTTTCTTTCTTTCTTTCTTTCTTTCATGGGTTAGGTTTAGAGCAAGCAGAAGAAGCTCTGAGTATTTAGAAACCAACTATCATGAAATTTTAATAATGAAGTCTGCACAAGAAGATACAGTTGGCATCCATCATTAGTTTTGCTCAGAATCTAAGACCTTTTGGGGGGGGGGGGAAAGCAAGAAATTTATACCGCAGCGACCGTATTTTTGCAGCTTGTTTCATTTTGCAGCGAAAGAGGTTTTGGTAGAGCAGATCCACTTTTTCCAGCAACCTGATGCTCATGGAACATCTCCACTCTGCATTATGCATGCTGCTGCACCCCCAAAGCATTAATATCTCCATGGAAAAGGGGAACTTTACTGAGAGCCTTAGCAACAACCTCACACATTCACACACACAGACACACATTCAATGAGGGGGAGGGTTTTATGCAGATTCACCCTGATTGCCTTCCATTGATGGGGGTTTCCATCAGAATACCAATAGACCAGCCAAACAAAGGGTGAACTCAAAAGAGCACAAAAGAGGATCCCTTCCCCTCTGACCCTTAACCTTTAACCTTCCATTTTCCTGGGATCACCCTCCCCCCCTTGCAATCCAACAGCCCCTGTTGATAAGGTAGGGGGTGATCCATTTTAAAATACCATAAATCACTTGTCTCCACTTTATCCCGCCCAGAGTTGTTCTGTGATGAGATGATGAGCGGCCGATACATTGAATAAAAATCAATCATTAAATTAAAACCTCAAATTTTAGAAGGCTTCTTCTCCTTGGCCGTCACCCGATAAAGCTTGGGGGATTAGGGGACTGGAGGCTAAAACATATGAAGAACAGTTGCAGGAACTGGTTATGACTAGTTTGATGAGAAGGACTGGGGTGGCATGGACTAGGGCTGCAACAAAGAAGAGGAAGTCAAGCTATTCTCCAAAGCACCTGAGGGCAGGACAAGAAGCAATGGGTGGAAACTAATCAAGGAGAGAAGCAACTTAGAACTTAGGAGAAATTTCCTGACAGTGAGAACAATGAATCAGTGGAACAACCTGCGCCTCCAGAAATTGTGAATGCTCCAACACTGGAAGCTTTTAAGAAAATGTTGGATAACCATTTGTCTGAAGTGGTGTAGGGTTTCCTGCCTAAGCAGGGGGTTGGACTAGAAGACCTCCAAGGTCCCTTCCAACTCTGTTATTATATTATATTTCTCCAGGAGGAATCCAGAGCTGAGCCATGTAGAATGTGAAAGGAATTGAAAGCAAACCGATTCAAGGATAACTCTGACCAATGAGGCCTTCATCTCTGTGACTTGGAGGAGGTCACTTGGCAGAAGTAGGAGCTGTGCTTTGGTCAGCTGCAAAGTGGTGTCAAGCAGATGGCCAGAAGGTGGCACTGCAAGAACAAGTTCAGCCATTGACCCAACCAACCGATGACATTTTGCCTCTGGTCCCTTTCACTGAAACAGGATGCTAAAATGAACTGGAAGTTATACTGTCAGCCAACCTTCTCCACTTCTTAGTTGACTGGCCTTCAAAGGAGGGGATGGCATCATTGGCTGACTTTCTTCTTGAGAAGGATGGATTCCGGGACCCCTTGGGGAGACTTCACAAATGGACAGCTCCAATTGGGAAGCAAGCCCTGGAGGATGCCTTCTTCAGAGACACCATTCCAAAGAGATAGGTTCTCATGCTTTATACGGCACTGGTGAGGCCGCCTTGGAATACCATTATGTGCACCACGATAGAAAAAAGATGTTGAGACCCTGGAAAGTGTGCAGAGAAGAGCCACAAAGATGATCAGGGATCTGGAGGCTAAACCATATGATGAATGATTTAGGGAGCTATGTATGTGTAGCCCAAAGAAAGAGAAGGGTTAGACATGAAGCTGTCTCTTCCAGTAATATAATAATAATAAATAACAACAAAAACAACAGCAAAGTTGGAAGGGACCTTGAAGGTCTTCTAGTCCAACACCCTGCTTAGGCAGGAAACCCTACACTACTTCAGACAAATGGTTATCCAACATCTTCTTGAAAACTTCCAGTGTTGGAGCATTCACAACTTCTGGAGGCAAGTTGTTCCATTGATTTCTTTGTTCTCACTGTCAGGAAATTTCTCCTTAGTTCTAAGTTGCTTCTCTCCTTGATGAGTTTCTACCCATTGCTTCTTGTCCTGCCTTCAGGGGCTTTGGAGAATAGCTTGTCTCCCTCTTCTTTGTGGCAGCCTCTGAGATATTGGAAGACTGCCATCATGTCTCCCCTGGTCCTTCTTTTCATCAAACTAGACATGTCCAGTTCCAGCAACCGTTCTTCATATGTTTTCGCCTCTAGTCCCCTAATCATCTTCATTGCTCTTCTCTGCACTCTTTCTAGAGTCTCCACATCTTTTTTACATCGTGGTGTCCAAAACTGAATGCCGTATTCCAAGTGTGGCCTTACCAAGGAATTATAAAGTGGTATTAACACTTGACGTGATCTTGATTCTATCCCTCTGTTCATCCAGCCTAGAACTCTGTTGGCTTTTTTGGCAGCTGCTGCAACACTGCTGGCTCATATTTAAACAGTTGTCCACTAGGACTCCAAGATCCCTCTCACAGTTACTACTGTTGAGCAAGGTGCCACATATACTGTACCTGTGCATTTTGTTTTTTCTTGCCTAAATGTAGAACCTTGCTTTTTTGTTTGTTCAGAAAAGAGGGGGTTAACTTATTCTTCAAAGCACCTGAAGGCAGGACAAGAAGTAGTAGGTGGAAGCTTAATAAAGAGAGATCCAACCTAGGATTAAGGAGAAATTTCCTGAGAGTCAGAAGAATTAATCAGTGCAACAGAAGTGGGAGAATTTCAAGAAAAGTTTGCACAACCATTTGTTCAGGATGGTATAAGGCAAGGGTCTGCAACCTTAAACACTCAAAGAGCCATTTGGACCCGTTTCCCACAGAAAAGAAAACACCGGGAGCCACAAAAACACTCCCCGTGCCGGACTATTTCTTGAGCGGCCACCAAACTAGCATATGTAGTTGAATTAAACCTTCTGGTTTCTTCTGAAACTTTTCTTTTCTTGGATTTATCCATGGTTGGCCTACCGGGGGTTGAAAAGCTCAATAAATTGCGTGCCAGCGGGTGCTGCACATTGGTGGTTGTGACACATATTTTGAGCCGCAGCAGATGGATGAAAGAGCCACATGCGGCTCCAGCACCAGGAGAGGGTGAGTTCTAGTCCCGCCTTAGCCATGAAAGCCGGCTGGGTGACTTTGGGCCAATCACTCCCTCTCAGCCCAACCCAAATCACGGGGTTGTTGTCATGGGAAAAAAAGGAGGAAGGAGGAGCATTAGGCATGTTCGCCGCCTGGAGTTATTTGTAAAAAAAATAACGGCAAGATACAAATAAGATAAATAATTTTAAAAGATAAAAATCCTGCAGAGAGCGTGAAGCAATTCAGTCAGCCAAAGACAGTGCCAAGCTATTAAGCCATTAATCAACATATTATGACAAGTTTCACAATGGATGCCACACCTGCTTATGCCTTCAGAATCTACTGTTGGATTTGTTCTTAAGCAAAATATTTGGAAGGTAGTTATTGTTTTTTTTTTAAATGTAAATTCAACTCGGAATGAAATTCAGAGAAAAGATGGGAGCAATCCAGGTCAAGAGATGGATGCTCTGGGACTTGGTTTTTCGCTTCCGAGAAGCACAGGAGAACATAGCCAGCTGGCGAGAGCATGGTTACAAATGTGTAACCTGCTTACTGAATTGGCCATTTTCAAAAAGAATAGAGTTGGAAGGGACCTCGGAGGTCTTCTAGTCCAACCCCCTGCTCATGCAGGAGACCCTATTCCCCTTGATAGCGAATCTGTGGCAGCTGACACATGGAGCCCTTTCTGCAGGCACGCGAGCCGTAGCCCAGCTCAGTCCCACCGCACCTGTGCGCCAGGGGTGGGTTTTATATTTTTTTACTACCGGTTCTGTGGGTGTGGCTTATTTTATGGGCGTGACTTGATGGTCATGTGACAATTCTTTAGGATTTAACAGAGGTACTGGTCTACCAGGCTTTTAACTGCTTGCAGAGCTGTACCAATCTACTCATTTATTTTTGCAGGCACCGGTCTACTCTTTCGTTTTTGGAGGCACCGGTCTACTCATTTGTTTTTGGAGACACCGGTCTACCACCACACTTGCCTTTTAACACTGGTCAGCTGTAGGGTGACCTTCAGCCAGTCACTTTCTCTCAGCCCTGGGAAGGGGACAATGACAAATCGTTTTTGAAATACCTTGCCAAGAAAACGGCAGGGATTTGTTCAGGTTTGTCTCTGAAAATCAGATGCAATTGAACGGAAGGAAGAAAAGCAAATGGCATTCTAAGAAGACATTGCGAAAATAGACCCATTTAAAGTGAATATAAAGATAAAACCAGAGATTTTTCTCTTAGGTTTAATAGATAAGAGCACTTGGGGTGGGGTGAGGGGAATGAAACTTATTTATTTATTGTTTATTGGTTCGATTTAGATGCTGCCCTTCTCCAGAGACTCAGGGCGGCTTACAATGCATTAAGCAACAGCCTTCATACTTTTGTATATACCTGCTTAGTAGGGCTTTCGGCCCCTCCCCCCCCCAGCGGTGTTCTTTTTTATACAAAGTCAGTTTATTGCCCCTACAATCCGGGTCCTCATTTTATCTACCTCGGAAGGATGGAAGGCTGAGTCAACCTTGAGCCTGGTGAGATTTGAACTCGCAGTAATTGCAGGCAGCTGGCAACTAAGTGCTACTTAACAGCGCTTTAGTCCTCTGCACCACCAAGGCTTTGTGTGGTGCAGATATACACCAAATATAACTTTGATGTTATATATGCTGACAGCAGCAAGAATATACTCCATGCAGAAAAATATAAGAACATTTTGATTCACAGAACGGATGAACCGCTGCAAAAGTTGATGGAGTTAGCAGAGATGGCTCAATTGACTGCTTTGATTTAAAAAAAAAATAATAATTTTGTTTCTACTTAGAAGAAGTTTACTTTTAGACTTTGCGCTTGAGGTGGAAAAAAAATGAAACTTTGATTTTGGGTTTTGCTGACTCGACAGGTTCGCTGTTAGGGAAATGGCTAGTCTACATGAATACAATAAAAGTAAAAAGTTGAGGTTTTATGTTACTACGTTATTTGACTACAAGTTGGAAGTTGAAAGTCAATGCCTTTCTTTTTCTTTTCCCTTTTTCCCTGCACTTTTTTCCTCTTCCTTTTTTCCTCCCCTATTTTTCCATCACCTTCATTTTTCTTTGCATTTCTATATTTTATATTTTATATAAAACTAACAAAATATTTGTTTTAACATAAAAGAAAATTGACCCATGCACTAAGTTGGCAGAACACATAACAACATCCAACAGAGAGAGAGGGAGAGGGAGAAAGACAGAGAGAAGGGGGGAGAGGGAGATGGAGGGACAGAGAGAGGGAGAGAGGGAGGGAGAGGGAGAGACAGAGAGAGAGAGAGGGAGAGGGAGACGGAGACGGAGAGAGAGAGAAAGTGAGAGGGAGGGTGGGAGAGAGAGAGAGAAGGAGACACACACAGAGAAAGACAGAGACAGAGGGAGAGGGGGAGGGGGAGAGGGGGGAGAGAGAGAGGGAGGGAGAGAGAGAGACAGAGAGAGACAGAGAGAGAGAGAGAGAGGGAGGGAGGGAGAGAGAGACAGAGAGGGAGGGAGAGAGACAGAGACAGAGAGAGAAAAAGAGAGAGACAGAGAGAGAGAGAGGGAGAGACAGAGAGAGAAAAAGAGAGAGACAGAGAGAGGGAGAGAGAGAGACAGAGAGAGAAAGAGAGAGACAGAGAGAGAGGGAGGGAGGGAGAGAGACAGAGAGAGAGAAAGAGAGAGAAACAGAGAGGGAGGGAGGGAGAGAGAAAGAGACAGAGAGGGAGGGAGAGAGACAGACAGAGACAGAGAGAAAAAGAGAGAGACACAGAGAGAGGAAGAGAGAGACAGAGAGAGAGTAAGAGGGAGGGAGGGAGGGAGGGAGAGAGACAGATAGAGAGAGAGAGAGGGAGAGAGAGAGAGGGAGAGACAGAGAGAGAAAAAGAGAGACAGAGAGAGGGAGAGACAGAGAGAGAGAGAGAGAAAGAGGGAGGGAGAGAGAGAGAGAAACAGAGAGCAGGAGGGAGGGAGATACAGAGAGAGAAAGAGGGACAGAGAGAAGACAGACAGATAGACATCACAAATACACAGAGACACAATTTATCATGATTAAAACTCTCCAAGTCTAATCTAGACAGCTTGTGGCTAGAAACACGGAGACCGTGAGTTCTAGTCCTAGCTTTGGCCCAGAAACCAGCTGGGAGACTTTGGGCCAGTCCTTCTCTCTCAAACCTGGGAAGCAAGCAACCGCAAAACACTTCCAAAATCTTGCCAAGATAACTGCTGGGACTCACCCAAGGGTGGCGGGGTTACCAGGAGTCAAGACTGACTTGACGGCACCCCTCCACCTCAAAACCCATAATCCAATCCACTCTAACCAAACTTTTAATCTTAACCAAACGGTTAAGTGAGAATGTTAGGCGAGAATGTAACCTCTGGTTTGGAATTAACCAGCCTCAGTACTTTTAATGTTTTCCTTTGTATTTTTCTCCACGGGCATTTCATTCCCTGAATCAATGGCCTGAGGAAAGACTTAATGGAGGGTTCTCAAACTTTAGGTCACGATCTCCTTCCTCTGGAGGTCGTGGAGGTCATCCCGGCCACGCTTGCTTTGCCACAGGGAGAACACTGCCAATAACGCAGCCCTGTTTTGCCTCCACAAGCTCCCGGTTTTGAAAGTGGACAAAATCATGGGCGAAATACAGAATGACCAGAATTGGAGATTTTCTAGTTCAACTCCTTGCTCAAGCAAGAGCCTGGGGGCAGAGTCAAGAGAGGAATCAGCCTGGAGTCCTTACGTTCCCATAAGAGATCTAAGTCCAAATCCATCTTGAATTCCCTTGACTCTTCTTATCTAGCGCCAATGTAGTGCTGAATATTGGTTGACTAGATTCTTGTGCACAAGGGGTGAAATCCAGCAGGTTCTGACAGGTTCTGGCGAACTGGTAGCGGAAATTTTGAGTAGTTCGGAGAACTGGCAAATACCACCTCTGGCTGGCCCCAGAGTGGGGTGGGAGTGGAGATTTTGCAGTATCCTTCCTCTGCCATGCCCACCAAGCCACGCCCACAGAACCAGTAGTAAAAAAATCTGAATTTCACCACTGCTTGTGCATAAGGTAAAGGTAAAGGTTCCCCTCGCACATATGTGCTAGTCGTTCCCAGCTCTAGGGGGCAGTGCTATTCTCCGTTTCAAAGCCGAAGAGCCAGTGCTGTCCGATGACGTCTCCGTGGTCATGTGGCCGGCATGACTCAATGCCAAAGGCGCACGGAACGCTGTTACCTTCCCACCAAAGGTGGTCCCTATTTTTCTACTTGCATTTTTTAGGTGCTTTCGAACTGCTAGGTTGGCAGAAGCTGGGACAAGTCACGGGAGCTCGCCCTGTTACGCAGCACTAGGGATTCGAACTGCTGAACTGCCAACCTTTCGATCGACAAACTCAGCGTCTTAGCCACTGAGCCACCGCGTCCCAGTCTTCTTGTGCATAGGCATGAGCAATGGATCAAAAGATCTGGAACTGAACGTGTGGCTCTGATCCTTTGTGCCTGACAATTAGCCAGCCGTCCTCATGCTTTGGCAAGGAGTATATTTATTTATTATTTTATTTTATTTATTTTGTCGCATTTCTATGCCGCCCAACTCCCAAGGGACTCTCATATGCTGATGAATCCTAGCCTGGCCTTCTAAGAGCAACTAAAACGATTAAAGGCCTGAAGGCTAAAACATATGAAGAACGGTTGCAGGATGTGGGTTTGGCTAGTCTAGAGAAAAGGAGCACTAGGGGTGACAGGATAGCAGTACCCCAGTATTTAAGGGGCTGCCACAAAGAAGAGGGAGGAAGGGGTCAATTTATTTTCCAAAGCACCTGAGGGCAGGATAAGAAATAATGGATGGAAACTAATCAAGGAGAGAAGCAACCTTGAATTAAGGAGAAACTTTACCCTTAACCCTAATCTTAACAGTGAGAACAATTAAGCAGTGGAACTGCTTGCCTCCAGAGGTTATGGCTGCTTCATCACTGGAGGTTGTTAAGAAGAAGAGGGTGGACAGTCATTTGTCTGCAATGATATAGGATCTCCTGCCTGAGTAGAGGGTTGGACTGGAAGACCTCCAAGGTCTCGTCTTGTCTCCTCTCCTCTCCTCTCCTCTCCTCTCCTCTCCTCTCCTCTCTTCTCTTCTCTTCTCTTCTCCTCTCCCTCCCCCTCTCCCCTCCCCTCCTCTCTTCTTCCCTTCCCTTCTTTCTTCTCTCTTTCCTTCACTCCCACTCCTTTCCTTTCCTTTCTTTTCCTTTCCATTTCCATTTCCATTCTTATACTTATTTTTTCTCTTCTCTTCTTCTCTTCTCTTCTCTTCTCTTCTCTTCTCTTCTCTTCTCTTCTCTTCTCTTCTCTTCTCTTCTCTTCTCCTCTCCTCTCCCCTCCCCTCCTCCTCTCCCCCTCCCCTCCTCTTCTTCCCTTCCCTTCTTTCTTCTCTTTCCTTCACTCCCACTCCTTTCCTTTCCTTTCTTTTCCTTTCCATTTCCATTTCCATTCTTATACTTATTTTTTCTTTTTCTCTTCTCTTCTCTTCTCTTCTCTTCTCTTCTCTTCTCTTCTCTTCTCTTCTCTTCTCTTCTCCTCTCCTCTCCCCCTCCCCTCCTCCTCTCCCCTCCCCTCCTCTTCTTCCCTTCCCTTCTTTCTTCTCTCTTTCCTTCACTCCCACTCCTTTCCTTTCCTTTCCTTTCTTTTCCTTTCCATTTCCATTTCCATTCTTATACTTATTTTTTCTTTTTCTCTTCTCTTCTCTTCTCTTCTCTTCTCTTCTCTTCTCTTCTCTTCTCTTCTCCTCTCCTCTCCTCCCCTCCTCTCCTCTTCTTCCCTTCTTTCTTCTCTCTTTCCTTCACTCCCACTCCTTTCCTTTCCTTTCCTTTCCTTTCCTTTCCTTTCCTTTCCTTTCCTTTCCATTCCATTTCCATTTCCATTCTTATACTTATTTTTTCTTTGCCTCCTCTCTTTCTTCTCCTCTCCTCTCCTCTCCTCTCCTCTCCTCTCCTCTCCTCTCCTCTCCTCTCTTCTCTTCTCTTCTCTTCTCTTCTCTTCTCTTCTCTTCCAATCCATTTCCAATTCCAATTCCAATTCCAATTCCATTTCCATTTCCAATTCCAATTCCAATTCCAATTCCAATTCCAATTCCAAATCCAATTCAGAATAGAATAGAATAGAATAGAATAGAATAGAATAGAATAGAATAGAATAGAATAGAATAGAATAGAATAACAGAGTTGGAAGGGACCTTGGAGATCTTCTAGTCCAACCCCCTGCTTAGGCAGGAAACCCTACACCACTTCAGACAAAACTCTTTAAGAAGAGTTTTTCTTCTTAAAAACTCCCAGTGTTGGAGCATTCACAACTCCTGGAGGCCAGTTGTTCCACTGATTATTCCTATTCCTATTCTCAGCCTGGCCCATTTTGACCCACCTTTCCCTTGCCAGCAGAGGGGCTTCCAACTCTAAGTGGGCCTTCTGAAGGGCCTGGTTCTGGCTCTGCAGACCCTGCCCGATGCGGTGGGCCTGGCCTACAGGCAGCAAACCTCCCCTGCCATGGGACAGGAAAGGAGGGGCATCTTTTAATTGCTCCTAATTGCCGGGCCTCTTCCTGCTGGCCAGAGAGATGTCCCATTTGAAAGACACAGAGGGGGAAATGCTTGGGCAGCTAATCCGGCTTTCAGCCACTAAGCCTCTTTGGAGGTGTGTGATTTAGGAGCCCTTTCACACAGCAGCAACAGCACAAAGACCCGAAAAGCAAAAAGGGGGAAAGGAGGAGATGGGGCCGAGAGGAGAAAGTTTCACACGGCAGGCTGGCTCGGCTTAGCTGCCTTTGTGGAGCTGTTCTCCTTGGGGATGTCTGAAAGAGTCACGGCCTGCCTCTCTCCCTCCTTCCCTTTCTCTCCAAACCTTGGCTGACATTCCTATTTCACTCCATCTGCCAAAAGGTGGGCTCCCCATCTACCCACCCACCCCAAATCAAGCAAAGGAGGCTCAAGAGCAGCGGTGGGTTTCAAACATTTTTACTACTGGATCTGTGGCTATTGCATCTGTCTTTGGGTTGAGAGCAGTAGTGAGTTGCCCCGGTTCAGACCGGTTCGCAAGAACCGGTAGTAAAATCGACGAGAGGCTCCACCCACTGACCCGGACGTCATCATTCAGTGGTGGGTTTCAAAATTTTTTACTACCGGTTCTGTGGGTGTGGCTTGGTGGGTGTGGCATGGCTTGGCGGGCGTGGCTTGGCTTGGCTTGGCTTGGCGGGCGTGGCAGGGGAAGGATACTGTAAAATTTCCATTCCCTCCCCACTCCAGGGGAAGGATACTGTAAAATCTCCATTCCGTCCCCAATCCAGGGGAAGATTACTGCAAAATCCCCATTTCCTCCTGATCAACTGGGACTTGGGAGGCAGAGAATAGATGGGGGTGAGGCCAGTCCAAATTTTTACTACCGGTTCTCTGAACTACTCAAAATTTCCACTACCGGTTCTCTAGAACTGGTCAGAACCTGCTGAAACCAACCTCTGCTCAAGAGATATCTCCCCCAGATATGAGCTTGGCTGGGTGGTGTAAAGGTAAAGGTTCCCCTCGCACATATGTGCTAGTTGTTCCCGACTCTAGGGGGCGGTGCTCATCTCCGTTTCAAAGCCGAAGAACCAGCACTGTCCGAAGATGTCTCCATGGTCACGTGGCTGGCATGACTCAACGCCAAAGGTGCACGGAATACTGTTACCTTCCCATCAAAGGTGGTCCCTATTTTTTCTACTTGCATTTTTTTACTTGCTTTCAAACTGCTAGGTTGCCAGAAGCTGGGACAAGTAACGGGAGCTCACCCCATTACGCGGCACTAGGGATTCAAACCACTGAACTGCCAACCTTTCGATCGACAAGCTCAGCGTCTTAGCCACTGAGTGTCCCACACACAGTCTAAAAAAACACAAATGACCAGATGACCGCAAGGAATATAAACCTTTCCATTCCGTACCATCATCCAATCAGAGCTGAAGAAGCTCCTTGGATGAGAAGCAAAATGTCTTCAAAGAAAACCCAAGTGTCTTCAAAGAAAACCCAAGAAAGTACAGTTGCCTCTTGAAAAATGCACCTTTGGGACAATTCTGACCTGGATCTCCATAGACATTCACACAGGTCAATAGATGTAACCCAGGTCAACGAAAGCTCTAATCAACAGTTCATGTGACATGATCCAATGTTTAAATTAGGGTTGATCTTGGTTAGCGTATATATGCGGGTGGGATACAACCCAGCCTGTTTCATTAGTATAGGATTGAAAAGATTGAAAGGGTTAACTCAATAACTGAGTTCATCATGCTGTGAGAATACAGCCCTCAGATCTGGGTTAATATCTACCTGTTCTTTTACTTGTGGTTTGGGGTTGCATTAGAGCCAACCTGCACTAAGTTTCCAGTTGAATCAGTTCACTGGTCCGGATGGCTCACCGAGATCAAAGGTGATGTCAAGAGACAAGGATTGGGTAGCTTAACTGAACAGAAGTTATTCATTGACTTATTCCATTCATGAATATGCCATTCATCTTTCTCTCCA
The DNA here is from genome assembly GCF_029215685.1 of Pituophis catenifer annectens. Lineage (NCBI taxonomy): Eukaryota > Metazoa > Chordata > Lepidosauria > Squamata > Colubridae > Pituophis > Pituophis catenifer. The sequence continues at coordinate 11,787,870 of NW_027256896.1, read as the reverse complement.
GACTGTTGGGCCATTCTGCGACATTAGAGTGTCAAACCAATGTTGCTTCTGCTTCATAGCAAGATCAAGGGAGATGAGGAACATCAAGAGCTTCAAGAAGTTTGCAAGTGAGAGAAAACTGGTTAACTCAAAAGGACAATCTTCCTTTTTTTTTTTTTTTTGGGGAGAAGGTTTTCTTGCTTCTTCTAGGTATGTCTAGTTTGATGAAAAGAAGGACTAGGGATGACATGATAGCGTGTTTCCCTGAAAATAAGACCCTGTCTTATATATATATTTTTTTTTGAACCCTGAAATAAGCGCTTGGCCTTATTGCCATGCGCTCAAAAGCCCAATTGGGCTTATTATCAGGGGATGTCTTATTTTGGGAGAAACAGGGTAGCAGTTTTTCCAATATCTCAGGGGCTTCCATAAAGAACACGGGGTCAACCTATCCTCCAAAGCAGCTGAGGGCAGGACAAGAAGCAATGGGTGGAAACTAATTATGGAGAGAAGCAACTTAGAACTAAGGAGAAACTTCCTGACAGTTAGAACAATTCATCAGTAGAACAACTTGCCTCCAGAAGTTGTGAATGCTCCAACACTGGAAGTTTTTAAGAAGAGATTGGACAGCTACCTATCTGAAAGGGTTTCCTAGTTGAACGGGGTTGGACCAGAAGACCTCCAAGGTCTCTTCCAGCTCTATTTTGATTGATTGATTGAAACCTGTTCTTCTCAATGTTATTTCAGAAAGCAGGTTGGCCAAAGGGTGAGAAATAGAGAGGGAGGGAGGAAGAGAGGAAGGAAGGAAGGAAGGAGGAAGGAAGAAAAAGAGAGGAAGGGATAGAAAGAAAACATGACTTGATCTCAGATTATAGTGCTTAGAGCATCAATTGTCAATATCACTGCACTGCAGGGAGGGGATCTAGCTATATGAATAAATAGAACCAAGGAAGGAAGGAAGGCTGATATTAATATAATAAGCCAGTTATTCAAGGTAGTTCTTTAAAAAAAAAAGATTTAGGCTACCTACTACAATATTTGGCCTTCCCTCCCTATCAGTTTCCCAACGGTTCTATTTTCGACATGGAGATATATATATAAGAGTTTTTCTATCCAAGCACCTGGTCTACCCCAACATGTGGGAGGGAGCATTCGGCTTCCCTTTCGCCTTTCAGCTCCAATCCAGGAGCCCTCAAGCAGTCGCATTCATGACAAACCATTTTTTATACCAAATTTATAATATATAAAATTCAAGATGGTAGCCCCAAACATGTGATCGATGCCCCATTCTTTTCAATATGCACTGTGGACACCTCTGTCTTCCAGGAGAACTAATAACAGGTAGTCCTCCACTTACAACAACTCATTTAGTGACCGTTCAAAGTTATGACCGTTTTTCACAGTTACCGCCTTTGCAGCATCCCCAATGATCACGTGATCAAAATTCAGACGCTTGGATCATACTTATGACCATTGCTGTGTCCAAGGGTCACACAATCCCCTTTTGCGACCTTTTGACAAGCAAAGTCCATGGGGAAGCCAGATTCACTTAATAACCCGAGTTACTAACTTATCAACTGCAGTGATTCCTTTAACAACCGTGGCAAGAAAGGTCGCAACATGGGGCAAAACTTGCTCAACAAATGTCTCAACTCAACCACAGAAATGTTGGGTTCAATGGTGGTCATAAGTTGAGGACCAACTGTAGTTCTGACTGCAGGCCCAGACGAGGGCTCTGCGCCGGAGGCAGAGATCGGGCCAGGGCCATCTGGGAGTGATGGCAGCAGAGAGGCAGAGGAACAGGAGGAGTCTGTTCCTAGTGCACGCATGCGCAGAGCTGCCAGAAGGCATGAGCAGCTAAAGCAAAAAGGACGACTCAGGAGTAAGGCCAGGAGATGATTGGCCCCTCCCATAAGGCTTAAAAGAGCAGCAAAGGCTCTTGGGCTCTTTGTAGGAAAGCAACATTGCTAAATCTGTTTTCCAGTCGGCTTGTTTCCGAACTTCATGGGGCTTTGCCAAGAAAGGCCTTTGGCAGAGTGCCAAAGAAGATAAAGGTTTGTGATAAGCCAGAAGGACTTTTTCTGAAAGACTTGTTTTGGAATTTATTTGGACTAAGCTGGGAATGAAGTCATTCTCAGCTGTTATAATAAAATAGTTTTGTTTGAGACTAATTGTGTCCTGTAATGACTAAGTGAGCCGAGGTCACAACAAGATGAACCAGAAGGCTGAGAAAGAGGATGGGGAGAAAAACCCCTCTTACCTAAACATTCGTTGGCCTCCCTGGCTGTGGCCCTCTGCCAGGGACGATCATAATGGAAAGGTTTGCAGCGATCACACTCGGGCCCTTCGGTGTTGTGTTTGCAGTCGCACACCAGCTTGCCTTCCTTGTCCTTCACACAGCGCGAGGCGTGCCCGTTGCACTTACACCGTCCGCCAACCTGGAATTCCCCCACGGCATAATAATAGGAAGATGAGCTTCCTCCACCGTCCTCATCCTCGTGGTCCCGTCCTCCGAGTTCCCGGAAGAGATGAGGACGGCTGAAAATGACCCGGATATCGGTAGCCGTCACCCAGTCTTGAAGGACAGGGCTGTTGTCAAAATCTTGAGCTGACGGACGCCCATCCAACGTGCTGAAGGCTATGAGCCCGCCAGTCAAGGGGTAGAGATCGGTGTGGGCCATCCGTACACAGGGCCTCCTGCTCGTTCTGCTTAGTGACCGTGGCCTTGTTGGGCTTCCCGTAGATCTTCCGGCATTGGGACGAATAGTATTGATAAGGCACCCAACTCTTGCCGTAATCCATGGACTTAAAAACAGCAGCCGATTCCGGACGGGGCGAGCAGAACTGGAGGCTGACGTAGATGACCTCAAACTTCTTGGCCAAGGAGAGGGTGAGGCTGACATTTTGGGGAGAGTGGTGCAAAGTCTCCGAACGCCAGCAAGTCATGTTGGCCGCCGTGTTGAGGTCCGTGAGATAGGATGCCGGGTGAGCTTTCCGGGGGTCTGACGAATCGCAGTGGCGGGTGGGGGGCTTCCCACATGTGCTGGAGGCATGGACGTCCCTGCCAAAGGCCGCATTGACAAACTCTGGGATGCAACGGCGAGGTGCCCCTTTTTCGTCGTAGCAAGGATCCGGTGGGATCTGCTGCATGGCAAAGGGGTTAACGCCCTGGAGAAGTCCACCCTACAGAGAATCAGGAGCAGGCATACAGCAGCTACGGAGCCCATCCTGTCGCAGGGCTTCTGGAGTCCCCAAAAACAGCTTCTCTCTGAAGGGAAAGCAAAGAAAGTGTTGGAAACAAGAGTCAGTTTTCCAGGGACGGTGGGAGGAAGAAAGAAAAGGAGATGCCCAGGAGGTATGAGGAGGCTGAATGGGGGAAGGTGGACTAGAGAAGATCAGGCTAAAGACTTGCAAATGTTTGAAAAGGGGCCTGGTGGAGAAATAGATCACCTGCTACTGCATGGCTAGGAGCAAAAAAAAAAAACCGTGGACTGAAGTTCAGGTGAAGGAAGGAAAGGAAGGAAGGGAGGGAGGGAGGGAGGGAGGGAGGAAGGAAAGAAAGAAAGAAAGAAAGAAGAAGAAAGAAAGAAAGAAAGAAAGAAAGAAAGAAAGAAAGAAAGAAAGAAAGGAGGGAGGGAGGGAGGGAGGGAGGGAGGGAGGGAGGGAGGGAGGGAGGGAGGGAGGGAGGAAAGAAAGAAGGAAAGAAAGAAGGATGAAAGAAAGCAAAGGAAAGAAGAAGAGATGAAGGGAAGGGAAGAGAAATGAGGGAGGAAGGAAGGAAGGAAGGAAGGAAGGAAGGAAGGAAGGAAGGAAAAACAAAAGAGGAAAAGAAAGGAAAGGAATGGAAAGGAAAATAAACAGAAAGAAGGAAAGGAAGGGAAGGGGAAAGGGAAGGAGAAGGAAGGAAGGAAGGAAGGAAGGAAGGAAGGAAGGAAGGAAGGAAGGAAAAACAAATGACGGAAAGGAAATAAACAGAAATGAAGGGAGGGGAAGGGGAAGGGAGGGAGGGAGGAAGGAAGAAGGATGGAAGGAAAAACGAAAGAGGGAAAGGAAATAAACAGAAATGGGGGAAGGGAAGGGAGGAAGGAAAGAAAGAAGGGAGGAAAGAAGGAAAGAAAGAAAGAAAGAAAGAAAGAAAGAAAGAAAGAAAGAAAGAAGAAGAAAGAAAGAAAGAAAGAAAGAAAAAGAAAGAGCAATGCCACCAGGTTCAGCCTCAAGGAATCTTCTTCCTTTATATCTCCCCTCCTGTCCTCTTTTTTTTTGGGAAGGAGGGGGAGCCCCTCTTTCCATTCCTCCCCAGCTCTCCATCTTCCAGTTCTCCCCAACCTTCCGATGTCCCCGGGGATGGCTGAGTGTATTTCCCGCCACATGCCGGGTGAAAATTCAAAGGTTTAATTAGCTCCTAATGCGCTCAGTGGGAAAGCTGGTCAGCTTGTAAATCTTGCCTCCAACATCAAAGGCCGAGGGGGAAGGTGTGAACCCAGCAGGACTGAGCCAACCCCACTGGGCCACCATTGTCTCCAAGGACCGATGCTTGTTCCCACCCATCGCAAAGCCGGGGCAAGAGTTTAAGCTCTGAAAGGGATGTTAATCAAGCAATTTCCCGCCTGGCTGCTTCTCCTCCTGGGTTTCTTGGAAGTGCTGGTCCCCGGAGCTTAGCTTACACAGGCAAGAGGAGAATAACGGGAAGGCCGGGGCCGAAGCAGAGTTGGCTGGCAAGCATCCTGCCACCTCCACCCTGTTTGTAATCTGGGCCCGGCATTAATTCTAGGCTTGGGTCTCAGGAAAGAAAATCAATTTAAGGGAGAATTTTTAATCTAATTTTTTTTTAAAAAAAATTTAATCTATAAAGTTTATCTAGGGATTTAAGGAAGATCATTTATACTTTTTAAACTTTTTTTTTAATCTATGAATTTCAGGAAGGGCTGTTTAAATTTAATCTCTATTTTTTTTTTTTATCTATGAATTTCAGACAGAAAGACTAAACATTTAAGGTTTACCTTGCTCACTTTTTTAAATCTATGAATTGAAGGAAGATCTATTTACATTTAATGTATCCATTTTTAACCTTTTTTAATCTATGAATTGAAGGAAGGACTGTTTAATCTCTAATTTGTTTTATATATGAATTTCAAAAAGAAAGATTTACATTTAATGTTTACATTTTTAACTTTTTTATCTATACATTTAAGAAAGAATTCTTTCTTCTCTTCACTTCCTTTCCCTCTCCTCCCCTTCTTCATCCCTTCCTTCCTTTCCTTTCCTTTCCTTTCCTTTCCTTTCCTTTCCTTTCTTTCCTTTCCTTTCTTCCTTCCTTCCTGCCTGCCTGGCTTTCTTTCTTTCCTTTCTTTCTCCTTCCTTCCTTCCTCTCTTCCTCTTTTTCTTTCTTTCTTTCTTTCTTTCTTTCTTTCTTTCTTTCTTTCTTTCTTTCTTTCTTTCTTTCCTTCCTTCTTCCCTTCCTTCCTTCCCTTCCTTCCTTTCTTCCTCTTTCTTTCTTTCTTTCCTTTCTTTCTCCTTCCTTCCTTCCTATTTCTCTTTCTTTCTTTCTTTCTTTCTTTCTTTCTTTCTTTCTTTCTTTCTTTCTCTTTCTCTTTCCTTCCTTCTTCCTTCCTTCCTTCCTTCCTTCCTTTCTTCCTCTTTCTTTCCTTTCTTTCTCTTTCCTTCCTTCCTTCTTTCCTTTCTTTCTTTCTCCTTCCTGCCTTCCTTCCTTTCTTTTCTTTCTTTCTTTCCTTTCTTTCTCCTTCCTTCCTTCCTTCCTTCCTTCCTTCCTTCCTTCCTTTCTTTCTTTCTTTCTTTCTTTCCTTTCTTTCTCCTTCCTTCCTTCCTTTGCTTCCTTCTTCCCTTCCTTCATCTTTCTTTCTTTCTTTCTTTCTTTCTTTTTTTTTTTCTTGGGTTAGGTTTAGAGCAAGCAGAAGAGGCTCTGGGTATATAGAAACTATCATGAAAATTTAGTAATGAAGTCTGCACAAGGAGATACAGTTGGCATCCATCATTAGTTTTGCTTAGAATCTAAGACCTTTTGACACACAAACACACACACACAAATACACACGTTCCCCCCCCCCCCCCAGAGTCCAGACATAACATAGTTTGATCAATTACTCAAGCAAATCCTTGTGTCACCGGTGCAGAATTTCATACTGAAATACATAGATCGAGTTTGTAGGCTAAGCAAATCCCTCCGCAACCTGAATTCCACCACACCGTCAAAGAGGGGGAGAACCAAAGGGGGACCGATAAAAGGGGCAGCGGCTGCCCTCCTTTCCGACCTTTGGCATGCCGACAGGTTCTCTCCCCCCCATCGCCCCCCCCCTAAATTGGAGAAGGGCACCCTCAGCTGCAGAACTTCCCAATGCTGGATGAGTTAGATGCCTCCGCGGGCCTCTGAAACGCTTCCAAGTTTTTCCCCGAGATGGAAAGAGGCGGAATTAGATACACTTGCTTTCATATTAAAGGAGCGAAGGGACGCTCAGAAGGATAGGAAGAGAGCCAAAAAACTAAAACCACGACCTGCTTGCAAGCCTACCCTGCCAAAGAAAAGGGAAAAGAAAGAAGGATGCTTGAAATATTAATTTCAAAATACACATTTCCCCTGGAAGCCAAGAAAGGGTGAGGGAATTCTTTCCACTCAGCTGTCAGAAGCCGAGAGCCACACAATCTCTTCGTTTCCAGCAGACCCAGCAAAGACGGAGGGCATTCAACTTTGCCCCCCCCTCCCCCCCCGCCATCTTGAAACGGGGCAAAAAGGCACAGGAAGCTGATCCTCCCCCACTAACGGGGCCAAAAGCAGAATAACAGAATTGGAAGGGACCTGGGAGGTCATCTAATCCAACCAGTGGTGAAATGTAAAATTTGTTACTACCAGTTCTGTGGGCGGGGCTTGGTGGTGGTGGGGGTAATGTGACTGGGTGGGCGTGGCCAACTTTTTCTTTTTTTACTTTTAAAAGCATTTTTTCTACAACCTTAAGAGGTTGCAGAAAAAAAATGCTTTTAAAAGCCTCTGACGATTAGGCTTCTCAGCTGGGATCGTCAGAGGCTATTAAAGGCATTTTTTTTCCCTACAATCTCTTCGGCTGAAGAGCTTGTAGGGAAAAAAAATGCTTTTAAAAGCCTCTGACGATCCCAGCTAAGCCGCGCGATCATCGGAGGCTTTTTTTTTTTTTTACTTTTAAAAGCTTTTTTTCGGCCAAAGAGGTTGTAGAAAAAAATACTTTTAAAAGGGAAAAAAAAAAGCCTCTGATGATCGGTTGGCTCAGTTGGGCATGGGGAGGTCAAGGATTTTTGCTACCGGTTCTCCGAACTACCCGCCGCCATCGCTACTGGATCAGGCGATCCGGTCCAAACCGGGAGCATTTCACCCCTGAATTCAACCCCCTGTTCAAGCAGGAGACCCTATTTCATTTCGGACAAAAGGGCTGTCCAATCTCTTTTGCGACGTTGGAGCGCCCACAACTTCTAAAGACAAGCCGTTCCGGTGATTAATTGTTCTGTCAGAACATGTTTTCTACATTCAAGACCGTTGCAACATCCCCACGGTCACCTGATCAAAATTTGGAGGCAAGTTGGCAACTGGCACGTATTTATGACGGTTGCAGTGTCCCCCCCCGAGTCACGTGAGTCACTGCTGGAGGATCGCAGGCGTTTGGGAGAACCTCTAGCTAAGATTCTGTGCAGTTCGGAGAACCCCCCCAAATCCCACTCTTGGCTGGCCCCGCCCACCACGCCCCTCCTCTCCCAGGAGTCCCCACGCGGCCCGTTTTGGATGTAGGTAAGTGCAGGGCGCATGTGGAGGCTCAGGAAGGGCGAAAAAACAGGCCTACTGGAAGTTCGGGAAAGGCCTCCGGAGCCTGGGGAGGCCATTTCCCCCCTCCTGGAGGCTCGAGGAAAGCCTCCGGAGCCTGGAGAAGGCAAAAATGTCCCGTCCCCCCTGCCGTGGTGCAGGAGGCCAACTAGGCCACACCTACCCAGCAACCGGGCAGAGAACCCCTTGCTAAAATTTTTGAAGCCCACCCCTGACGTGATCTCCTTTGGCAACCTTCTGAAAAAGCCAAGTCCATTGGGAAGCCAGATTCACTTAGCAAAACGTGTGACTAACTTAACAGCTGCAGTGATTCACTTGACAAGAAAGGCTGTAAAATGGGGCAAAACTCACTTAAACAACCTCCTTGGTTTAGCCATGGAAATTCTGGTCCCAATTCTGGCTGTAAACCGAGGGCCACCTGTATTTGCATCCCCCTCCTTCTATTTCCATGTACATATACTTGGGGTACATTATTTTAAACGTATGGCCCAGTGATGGCTAACCTTTTTGCCGTCGCATGCCAAAAGCAGAGGGGGAGTGGGGGGGGTGTCGCGCGCATGCACGCCCACACCCATAATTCAATGAACCCCACTCCCCTGCGCATGCAGGTGCAACCCCCCCATGCTTCCCCCACTTTCGGCACACGATAGGCCGGTGGGCCTGGTAGGCCCATTTTTCGCCCTCCCCAGGCTCCAGAGCCTTTCTAGGAGCCTGGGGAGGGCAAAAACAGCCTTCCCCACCCCACACCTCTGTTTCCCGAATTCTGGTGGGCCCAGAAGGCCCCCAAATTAGTTGGCCGGCGTGTGCAGGTGCGCCGGAGATGAGCTAGGGCAACGCTCATGTGCCCACCGATATGGCTCCGGGTGCCACCTGTGGCAAGCGTGCCATAGGTTCGCCATCACGGGTATGGACAATAGCCTGACTAGGTGGCTCAGTGGCTAAGACACCGAGCTTGTCAATCAGAAAGGTCAGCGTTTCAGCCTTTCGAATCCCTAGAACAGGTCTCCTGCGTGATGACTTCCAAGGTCCCTTCCCACTCTGCTACTGTTAAACTCTGGGTTACGTGCCTTTAGCCAGGTGAAATACCTCCATTTCGGCAAATTAAAGTGCTATCTTACACTTCCCTTGACATGCTCATTGCAGATTGGATAATTAATGCTTGCTGAACGGTATCACTTTAATAACGGCTTTCAAAAGTGCCGGGAGCTGGTTGCCTCTTGACGGTTAAAAGTGGAGTAATTGGATTATTGGGGGGAAAAAGAAAGAAAAGAGATTTCGGCAGCTCATCCAACCTCAACAGAAAAGAACGTTTCCGGTTCTGGCTTTGCAGATACTCGACGATATCCTGACCTCTCTTGCTGCTTTCAAAAGACAGCAAAGTCTTGGCATTCTCCCTCCTGCTTTTCATCTTTGCTAGGATTGAGAAATCACCTCTGCTTTCGCTGTCCAGTGTGCTCTGGGAACGGTCCATCAAAAAAGAGCACACAGGATGTGTGCTGAATGGTAACTTCCGGACACATTTGTCTTATATGTCTCAGGTAGGACTAGAACTCACCGTCTCCTGGTGACTGGCATAAAGTCACCCAGCTGGCTTTCAGGCTTAAGGCAGAAGTAGAACTCACCATCTCCTGACAACTGGCACAAAATCACCCAGCTGGCTTTCAGGCCTAAGGCAGAACTAGAACTCACCATCTCCTGACAACTGGCACAAAGTCACCCAGCTGGCTTTCATGTGTAAAACGGAACTAGAATTCACCATCTCCTGGTGACTGGCACAAAGTCACCCAGCTGACTTTCAGGCCTAAGGGGGAACTAGAACTCACCGTCTCCTGACAAATGGCACAAAGTCACCCAGCTGGCTTTCAGGCCTAAGGGGGAACTAGAACTCACCATCTCCTGACAACTGTCACAAAGTCACCCAGCTGGCTTTCAGGCCTAAGGTGGAACTAGAACTCACCATCTCCTGGTGACTGGCACAAAGTCACCCAGCTGACTATCAAGCCTAAGGGGAAACTAGAACTCACCGTCTCCTAGTTTTCAGGCCAGCATTTTAACCGCTGCCCCAAACTGGCTGAAAACTGGGTTTTCAGAACCTTTTGCCCAGAAACACGCAAGTCCATCAGCATCCCGTTAACCTGTCTCCATTTTACACCAATATTTGGAGCAACCGATGACGTAGCTTCTACTACGGCTGTCGAGCGGCTCCTGCGGCTCCCCTTTTTGCTATTTGATCCTCACAACAAGCCTGCAAGATGCTAAGTCAGGTTAAGGGGTTGTGATTAACCCAAGTTGACCCAAACCCCAGAGCTTCGAACAGCTGAGCGGAAATATGAACTTCAAGAGCCCCCAAACTCCACACCAACTCTCTGTTACGTTCGAAGAATGTGGCTTGGACAACCCATTCTCCAATTGCAACGTTTCGTGGCAGGGTGCAGATGCTTTCAAATAAGAATACTTAGCTGGGTTATATATTTTTTATACGATAACGTTGAAGCCAGCCCTCTGTTTTGAGTCAGGGAAAGACCAGGTTTTTTTGGGGTGGAATATCTTCATAAGTATTTTAGCCTTCCCTCTCGGGACCCGTGGAGGAACCCCCCCCCAAAAGGATTGATTCCATAACTTCACTCTCTCCTTCGGGTGAGTCATGCTAAGTCAATATTTTCTCTCGTAACAAAGCAGTAGCTCTCTCTCCCCCCACCCCACCACCGTTTTTTTGATGGAATCCCTCCGTGGAAGGGAGGTTGAATCGGCAGTAGACGGGTGCACAGCCTGGAGCTCAAATCATTCCAGCTGCTTCGGTTCCCACTTCTGTTGATATTACCCTGGCCTTGACCACCGGCCTATGGACAGAGGCCAAAAGACCAGCACTGCAAAGCCTCACGCCAGGGTGGATCTTTTTTTGGAGAACTAGCTTTGAAAAAAGTGTGTGTGAGCACAGGTGTGTGTGTGGCTTACGGGTGAACAGAAACAGGGGGAGTCTGTAAGAAAATATTTGGTTGTCCCCGTTTCTTTCTTTTCTTTCTCTTCCTCCTCTTTCCCTCTTTCTCTTCCTTTCTCCTCATTTTTGCTCGTCTTCCTCCTTTCTCCCTCTGTCTCTTTTTCTTTCTCTTCTTGCTCTCTCCTCCTCCTGCTGCTCTTCTTCCTCCTCCTCTCTCCCTCTTTCTCTTTTTCTTTATTCTGTCTCCTTCTCCTCCTCTCTCCCTCTTTCTCTCTCCTTCTCCTCATTCTCTCTCCTCCTCTTCCTCTCCTTTTCCTCCTTCTCTCCCGTTCTCCTCCTTCTCTCTCCTTCTTCTACTTTTTTCCCTTCTCCTCCTCTCCTTTTCTTTCTTTCTCCTCATTCTCTCTCCTTCTCTTCCTCTCTTCCTCTCTTCCTCCCTCCCTCCCTCCCTCTCTCTCTCTCTCTCTCTTCTCTTCTTCTTTCTTTCTTTCTTTCTTCTTTCTTTCTTTCTTTCTTTCTTCTTTCTTTCTTTTTCTTTCTGTCTTTCTCTTTCTTTCTCATTCTGTCTCCTTCTTCTACTCCTTTCTCTTCTCCTCTCCCTTTTTCTTTCTCCTCATTCTCTCTCCTCCTCTTCCTTTCCTCCTCCTCCTCCCCCTCCCTCCTTTCCTCTTTCTTTCTTCTTTCTTTCTTTCTTTCTCTCTCTCTCTCTCTTTCTTTCTCATTCTGTCTCCTTCTTCTACTCCTTTTCCTTCTCCTCTCTCCCTCTTTCTCTTTCTTTCTCCTCATTCTCTCAGCTCCTCCTCTACCTCTCCTCCTTTTCCTCCTCCTCCTCTCCTTTTCTCCTCAATCTCTCTCCTCTTCCTCTCCTCCTCCTTTTCCTCCGCCTTCTCCTCTCTCCCTCTTTCACATTCTCTCTCCTTCTTCTACTCCTTTTCCTCCTCCTCCTCCTTGTTCCCCTCATTTTTTCTTCCAGCTCCTCTTTAATTTTAGATTCTCTTTTAATTTCCTTTCCCCACCTCCCAATTCCATCTTCAAACCATTTCTCATTTGCAAATTTCCACTTTTATAATCACAACATAGTACATTATTAGATCCTTTCTAGAAGGAACCAATTATATATAAAGCCTCCAGAGCCCACGGAGGGCAAAAACACACACCCCCCCCCCATGGTGCAGGAGGATGACTAGGCCATGCCCACCACGGGCACGCCCACCCAGCAACCGGGCAGAGAACCCCTTGCTAAAATTTTTGAAGCCCACCCCTGTCTTAAATCCACTTATCTAACTTGCTAATGACCTGGAAGTGGCTCAGAATCTTCATACATAGGAAGCAGAACTGAGTTTTTCCCTGCAAGCCTGCAAAACTTGATAATTATGATCAAATCAAATCTAATTTATTTAAATACAGTCAACAAACAGCCAGGTTAAAAAAAGAAGAAGTAAAAACTCAAAAACACTAACCGAATGCACCAAATACGATTTGATTTGATCATTAGGAAATGTTACTGGCTGGGAGCAAATAAGAATTCTTACGATTATTATAATAATCTTTATTATTTTTGCAACAATGCCAACTGGATATATTTAGAACTTCTACATTGGAAAAATGTTCTTTAAAAACAAGAATGGAACAAAACCAATACTATTTTTTTTTTTTTTGGCCTTATTATTTTTGCAGCAAATCTTTCAAAATCCTTTTGATGAGCCGTGTTACTAGACCTCATGGAAAAGACATTTCCTTTTGCCGGTCTTGTTATTGATCCTATGTCTCGTAATATAAATAGGCATACCTAATTTTCTTTGTATTTAGGTTAGCCCAACCTTAGGCTGGATACACCCACTTTTCCACAACGAATTAACCACATCAGTCAAGAGGTGGGTCTGGAATTCGGGCACCGCTCCCAGAGTCGAGTTTTCATATTATTTTAATGGTTAAAAGGAGAAATCCAGAACAAGAAAGTTTAAGTTAAACAGCCTCCATCTGTAGGGAAATTGGCTTTTCTCTCTCTCTCTCCTTAGATTCTTAAAAAAAGGATCTAAGGAGAGAGAGAGAGAGAGAAGCCAATTTTTTAAAAAAATACTTCCTACACTTTTTAAATCATTACTTTGCTCAATGGCTCAGTGGCTAAGACACTGAGCTTGTCGATCGAAAGGTCGGCAGTTCAGCGGTTCGAATCCCTAGTGCTGCGTAACGGGGTGAGCTCCCGTTACTTGTCTCAGCTTCTGCCAACTTAGCAGTTCGAAAGCAGGTAAAAAATGCAAGTAGAAAAAATAGGGACCACCTTTGGTGGGAAGGGAACAGCGTTCCATGAGCCTTTGGCGTTGAGTCATGCCGGCCACATGACCACGGAGACGTCTTTGGACAGCGCTGGCTCTTTGGTTTTGAAACGGAGATGAGCACCGCCCCCTAGAGTCAGGAACGACAAGCACATATGTGCGAGGGGAACCTTTACCTTTACTTGCTCATATAGCTGATGGCCCTAAATGCTATCTATTGATTTCATTGCATTGTTTAGCAGGAAGAAACGTCATAAGGACTATTTTTAAGAGGCAACTGGACTTTCTTGTTTTTTCTTTTGAAGACGTTTCGCTTCTCATCCAAGAAGCTTCTCCGGCTCTGACTGGATGATGGGGAATGGAAGGATTTATATTCCATGCAGACAGCTGATCATTTGCATCCTTTTAGAGAGTCGTTGAGGCCACCTGTAGGTTTGTCTGTGTCCTGAGGGTCACCAGAATAGTGAAAATGGGTGTGGAGCCTTCTTGGAACTGCTGAAAGGACTGTGCTGGGGAGCTGTGGTTTCTGCAGGATGTTTTCTCCGCTGTGTCCCTGTCTTGTGGAGCAGCAGTTCCAAAAAGGCTGCACACAGTAGTAGTTCCAAGAAGGCTCCACACCCATTTGCACTACTTGGGTGACTTTGAGGACACAGGCAAACCTCCAAGTGCCCTCAACGAGAATGCAAAGGACCAGCTGTCTGCAAGGAGTATCAATCCTTCCATTCCCCACCATCCAGTCAGAGCTGAAGAAGCTCCTTGGACGAGAAGCGAAAGGTCTTCAAAGAAAAACCAAGAAAGTCAAGTTGCCTCTTGAAAAAAAAGCACCTTTGGGACAACCATGACCTGGATGACCGAGAATCTCCAAAGACATTCATAAGGACTACTTTCTTTTTTTCTTTTCGCCTGATTTGTTCTCTTTTCCCCTAGCCTGGTTTTGTTGGACAACCACTGGTCTGAAATTGTAGAGGGTTTCCTACCTGAGCAGGGGGTTGGACTAGAAGACCAACAAGATCCCTTCCAACTCTGTTATTCTATAGTCATATATTTTCATATTATCTATCTCTCTATCCATCCATCCATCCATCCATCCACAGTATCTATTTATCTATCATATCTATCTATCTATCTATCTATCTATCTATCTATCTATCTATCCATCCATCTACAGTATATCTATCTATCTACATCTATCTGTCTGTCTGTCTTTGTCTGTCTGTCTGTCTGTCTGTCTGTCTGTCTGTCTGTCTGTCTGTCTGTCTATCTATCTATCTATCTATCTATCTATCTATCTATCTATCTATCCATCCATCCATCCATCCATCCATCCATCTACAGTATCTATCTATCTATCTATCTATCTATCTATCTATCTATCTATCATCTATCTATCCATCCATCCATCCATCCATCCATCCATCCATCCATCCATCCATCTACAGTATCTATCTACCTACCTACCTATCCATCTATCCATCCATCTACAGTATCTATCTATCTATCTATCTATCTATCTATCTATCTATCTATCTCCATCTATCCATCCATCCATCCATCCATCCATCCATCCATCTACAATATTGATCAATCGATCGATCTATCCATCCATCTACAATATCTATCTATCTATCTATCTATCTATCTATCTATCTATCTATCTATCTATCTATCTATCTACAGTATCTATCTATCTATCTATCTATCTATCTATCTATCTATCTATCTATCTATCTATCTATCTATGCACACAAGTGCATAGACTTACAACAGTTCATTTAGTGACCATTCAAAGTTACAATGGCACTGAAAAAAGTGACTTATGTCCATTTTTTCGCAGTTACCCCTGTTGGTGCATCCCCCTGGTCATGTGATCAAGATTCAGATGCCTGGCAACTGACGCGTATTTATGACGGTTGCAGTGTCCCAGGGTCATGTGATTTCCCCTTTTGTGACCTTTTGACAAGCAAAGTCAATCCAGATTCTCTGAACCACCATGCTACTAAGTTAACAACTGCTAGCGGTCCACTTAAACAACGGTGGCAAGAGAGGTCGTAAAATGGGTTTTTAAAAAACCTCACTCAACAGATGTTTCACTTTGCAACAGATATCCTGGGCTCAATTGTAGATTGAAATTAATAACTGCCTTTATATTTGTCAGTCTTCGATAGCTTTTCCAAATAAGGCAAAAAAATAAAATAAAATTGGAATTGGAAGCTGGAAACTGGAAGAGAGGGAAGAGCCAGGGTTAAGGGCCTCTGTTTCAGAGTGCAAGGAAGGCTCTAGAAGACCTCCAAGGGTCCCTTCCCTCTCTGTTATTCTGTGCTTGGAAGACATAATCTTGATCTACGAGCATAGAGGAAGGTCAACAGATGATTCTTCCCATCTGGAATCTCTCTCGAGTTTCTGGTATTGTTTATAATTCTGTTATTGTCCTGCCTGTCATCTTTTATTAATAATCAACCACAAACTCTCTCTTATTTTTGAAAGCTCTTGGCACGCCGGCTGAATTGAGCATTCAGCGAACACCCCAACTTTCGTAGGCTTGTCTCATTACATATTCTTCTGGATAATGGGTGGCCCATGTTTTGGGAAAACAGGGCTCGGATCTGAAACCTTGCATGCCAAATAATCCTTTTCGGTGGCTTGACTGACTTGCAAAATTCGGCCTTTCCCAATCGTGGTTGCTTTTAGTATTCCCAGGGCAAAACAAAAAACACCAAAAAAAAAAAAAACTGTGTTATAGAGCAAAAATACATTTCTCTGTCCATGGAGGGTGGAAAAAAAATGTAGGTTTTTCCAAGCACAAAGCATGCAAGAAGCAGCCAATCTATTATGCAATTATGCCTATTGTAAACGCTACTATAAAATTATCTTCAGATGGGTGTGAAGAGAGGGTGACATCCCAGATCTTACGGGGGTGGGGGGGGAGAGGGAATTAAATATCCTCTGCCTCCTTCAAGTTTGAGAAGATTGTTCTGGGTTTATGATGTTAGGTACATGATTGAGATTAAATATGAGCCAGCCGGGTGCAGCAGCTGCCAAAAAAGCCATCACAGTTCTAGGCTGCATAAACAGAGGGATAGAATCAAGATCAAGTCAAGTGTTAATACCATTTTAAAAGGCCTTGGTAAGGCCACGCTTGGAATCCTGCATCCAGTTTTGGTCGCCATGATGTAAAAAAGATGTGGAGACTCTAGAAAGAATGCAGAGAAGAGCAACTAAAATGATTAGGGGATTGGAGGCTAAAACATGAAGAACAGTTGCAGGAACCGGGTATGTCTAGTTTAATGAAGAGAAGGACTAGGGGAGACATGATAACAGTGTTCCAATATCTCACGGGTTGCCACAAAGAAGAGGGAGTCAAGCTATTCTCCACAGCACCTGAAGGCAGGACAAGAAGCAACGGATGGAAACCCATCAAGGAGAGAAGCAACCTAGAACTAAAGAGAAATTTCCTGACAGTGAGAACAATTAATCAGTGGAACAACTTGCCTCCAGAAGTTCTGAATGCTCCAACACTGGAAGTTTTTAAGAAGATGTTGGATAACCATTTGTCTGAAGTGGTGTAGGCTTTCTGGGGGGTGGGACTAGAAGACCTCCAAGGTCCCTTCCAACTCTGTTATTCCATTCTATTCTATTCTATTCTATTCTATTCTATTCTATTCTATTCTATTCTATTCTATTCTATTCTATTCTATTCTATTCTATTCTATTCTATTCATGACATTGATATGGGTATGTCTAGTTTAATGAAAAGAAGGACTAGGGGAGACATGATAGCAGTGTTCCAATATCTCAGGGGCTGCCACAAAGAAGAGGGAGTCAAGCTATCCTCCAAAGCACCTGAGGGCAGGACAAGAAGCAACGGGTGGAAACTCATCAAGGAGAGAAGCAACTTAGAATTAAGGAGAAATTTCCTGACAATTAGAACAACTAAGTGAGGCATTGGTTAAATTAGTTTTGCCCCATTTTATGACCTTTCTTGCCACAATTGTTAATTCAATCACTGCGCTTGTTATGTTAGTAATACAGTTGTTAAGTGAATCTGGCTTCCCCGTTTGCTTGTCAGAAGGTCGTAAAAGGAGACCCTGCAACCGTCATACATGTGAGTTGGTTGCAGAGCGTCTGAATTTTGATCCCGTGACCACGAGGATTGCCGCAATGGTTGTAAGTGTGGGAAATGGTCAGAAGTCCCTTTTTCGGTGCTGTTGTGACTTGAAACGGTCACTAATCGAACTGAATTGTAAGTGGAAGACTATCTGTATCGATATTGTGATCTCTAAGCCACTGCTTCTCCTTATAACATTTTTGACCACTTAAAAATGTCATCCTTTTGCATCTCTAGCTTTGCACCAACAAAATCCAGGCTAGGGGAAAAGAGAACAAATCAGGCAAAAAGAAAAAAAAAAGGAACTAGTCCTTATGAATGTCTTTGGAGATTCTCCGTCTTCCAGTTGCCTCTTAAAAATAGTCCTTATGAAGTTTCTTCCTGATAAACAATGTAATGAAATCAACAGATAGCATTTAGGGCCATCAGCTATATGAGCAAGTAAAGGTAAAGGTAAAGATTCCCCTCGCACACATGTGCTAGTCGTTCCTGACTCTAGGGGGCGGTGCTCATCTCCGTTTCAAAGCCGAAGAGCTAGTGCTGTCCAAAGACGTCTCCATGGTCATGTGGCCGGCATGACTCAATGCCAAAGGCGCACGAACGCTGTTACCTTCCCACCAAAGGTGGTCCCTATTTTTTCTACTTACATTTTTTACGTTCTTTCAAACTGCTAGGTTGGCAGAAGCTGAGACAAGGAACGGGAGCTCACCCTGTTACGCGGCGCTAGGGATTCGAACCGCTGAACTGCCGACCTTTCGATCAACAAGCTCAACGTCTTAGCCACTGAGCCACAGCGTCCCTCATCGATTCTACTTAGAAGCAATTTTGAAAAGCGTTGGTCTTAGAACTCTCGTTTTACCTCAGAAACGCTGTATGACATCCCGCTCTGTGCAACCCTGTCTTTTGCGGGGTTTAATTTATTTATTGCAGCTTTGCGGAACAACTTTAGGAATTTGTAAGCTCTGAGAGGTCGTAACTCTCCTCGGCAGTTGGACAAGTTTTGAAAGCTTTATTAACTCACGAGGCTTGCCAGGATTTGGGCCTCAGGATGAAGTCGGGAGGCATAAGACATCGCAATTTTATTGAGGCAGACCTAGGTCAGGTCAAGAAAATGACAGGAAATTCTGTATACAAGGTTTGAGTTTTATGGAAGAAAAGAAGGACATGATGTACAAACCGTAATAATATAAATACAAACTTGTACTAACCTGCATTTTCCTAATTTGGGGTTATCGGGGGGGTTTTTTGGGGGGGATCATGGATGTTGGTTGATTTTAGAAGTTCTAAAAGAAACTAGATATCAAATCTCAGTGTTGCAAGACAAACAGCTAAAACCACCACCCTTCGTGTGTCTTTAGTGGTTGTAAAACCCACTGGCAAGATTTCAATTTTTGAGACACAAAAAGTATTTGCACTATTTGCACATTTAACTAAACACGGTATAGTGGCCACTACAAACAGTGATCGATACCAAAACATTGCAAAGAACATAGGACATAGATTCAATTTTGCAGCTACTAAGATTGCTGGCCGAGCAGGTACAAAGATAGCCAGGGAAATGTTTGAAGCTGGGAAAACGGGTCCCTCGTCAGGTAACAGGAGTGCTAATTTACCACCAGCTTATCAGGTACTTAGGAGCCAAGGACTTGGCAGCACAAGGAAACAACAGCCAATAGCCAGCCATCAGATTAAGAGTTGGAAGGGATCCACCCAAGGAGACCCTAAACCATTTCTGAAAAATGACAGTCCAGTCTCTTCTTGAAAGCCTCCAGTGATGAAGCTCCCACAACTTCTGAAGGCAACTTCTGCTCCATTGGTTGATTGTTCTCACTGTCAGAAAATTCCTCCTTATTTCCAAGTTGAATCCCTCCTTGATCAGTTTCCACCCATTATTCCTTCAGGTGCCTTGGAAAACAGGATGACCTGCTCCCTCTCTGTGGCAGCCCCTCAAATATTGGAAGACTGCTATCATGTCCACCCCGGTCCTTCTCTTCACTAAACTAGCCATCAACACACCAATCAACCAATAGGAAGCCACACCCAACCAGGCACCTTTCCTTTCTTTCCTTCTTTCCTTCCTTCCTTCCTTCCTTTTTCTTTCTTTCTTTCTCTCTCTCTCTTTCCTTTCTTTTCGCTCTCTCTTTTTTCTTCCTTTTTCTTTCTTTCTCTTTCTCTTTCCTTCCTTCCTTCATTTTTCTCTCTCTTTCTTTCCTTTCTCTCTCTCCTTTCTCTCTCTCTCTCCCTCTTTCTCTCTCTCTCTCCCTTTCCTTTCCTTTCCTTTCCTTTCCTCCTTTCCTTTCCTTTCCTCCTTTCCTTCCTTTCCTTTCCTTTCCTTTCCTTTCCTTTCCTTTCCTTTCCTTTCCTTTCCTTTCCTTTCCTTTCCTTTCCTTTCCTCCTTTCCTTTCCTTTCCTTTCCTTCCTTCTTTCCTTTCCTTCTTTCCTGAAATCTTATTTGATCTGGCTGCTTTCCTCTTGAGCCCAATGCCAGCTATGAAACATCTTGGGCTTCATTCAATAAACTGGATGTGCCAAGAACAGAATTTACCTCTGGATATAGATAAATCAGTCCATGTGCCCTTGGGGTAAATACGCATCAAACTGACCAATAACGAAAGGCAAAATGGGAGAGTCAAACGGGCAGGAGAAATTGGCTCAGATGGGTCAAACATCCGCAGTGGGATGCTTGCTTGGCACAAAGGCTTCCTGGATCAGAGCCCTTTAGAGAAATCAGTCTTGGGCAACTGCGAAACATACCCCAATTCAAACATTGTAGAGCTGTCGCCAGTCTGGATAGACAGCGTTATACCAAATGTGGACGGCATTTGCATGCAATGGCACCAAAATGAGACGCAAAGTGATAGCAGACATATAAGTCCCTGTTTCCGCTGCCGAGAACAATAGGAAGTTGAGTGTGTTGTAGGAACATCAAAAAGGGATTAACTGATCTAGTTAACTAGCTTTAAGTGGGTTAAATTTATCCCCAGGCAGGCCTAGGCTTGCATGGAATTCAACAAGTTTCATTCGAATCCCTGGAAGTCCAGATCCCATTGGTCAATTGTCCATTTTAGCTGTCCTAAGTCCTCCAAGAAAGAAGAGCTGGAGAGATAGATCTCTTACTAATAACGATCTCTCATTAATAATGATCTTACTAATTATCTCTTTGGGAACAATTAACCAGTGAAACAGCTTGCTTTCAGAAGTTGTGGGTGCTTCATCATGGGAGGTTTTTAAGAAGAGACCGGACAACCACTTGTCTCAAAATCTACAGGGTCTCCTACTTGAGCAGAGGGCTGGACTAGAAGACCTCCAAGGTCCCTTGCTGTGATGTCCCGTTGCCTGGAGGCTGTGCGGATCTGGATGGGGAGAAACAAGCTCAGACTCAACCCCTCCAAGACCAAGTGGCTGTGGCTTCCGGCGTCCCGGTATAGTCAGCTGGTACCATCACTGACAATTGGGGATGAGATCTTGCTCCCCACAGAGAAGGCCCGCAACTTGGGTGTCCTCCTGGATTCACGGCTATCTTTAGAAGATCATTTGACGGCCGTGGCCAGGGGTGCCTTTTATCAGGTTCGCCTGATCCGCCAGTTGTGTCCCTTTCTGGATTGGGACACCTTGCGCACGGTCACTCATGCCCTAGTTACCTCCTGTATGGACTACTGTAATGCTCTCTACATGGGGCTCCCCTTGAAAAGCACCTGGAGGCTCCAACTGGTCCAGAATGTAGCCGCACGGGTGATTATGGGTGCAGCTCGTTACGCCCATGTAACACCTCTCCTACGCGAGCTGCACTGGCTCCCTGTGGTCTTCCGGGTGCGATTCAAGGTGTTAGTTATCACCTTTAAAGCGCTCCATGGCTTAGGACCTGGGTACCTACGAGACCGTCTTTTGCCACCAATAGCCTCCCACCGACCAGTTCGTTCTCACAGGGAGGGACTACTCAGGGTACCGTCAGTCAAATTATGCCGACTGGTGACTCCCAGGGGGAGGGCCTTCTCTGTGAGGGCTCCAACCCTTTGGAATGAACTGCCCCCGGAGATACGAAATATCCCTGATCTCCGTGCTTTCCGCCATGGAGGGGAGAAGAGAGGAGAGGAGAGGAGAGGAGAGGAGAGGAGAGGAGAGGAGAGGAGAGGAGAGGAGAGGAGAGGTGAGGAAAGGTGAGGAGAGGAGAGGGGAGAAGAGAAGAGAGGAGAGGAGAGGAGAGGAGAGGAGAGGAGAGGAGAGGAGAGGAGAGGTGAGGAAAGGTGAGGAGAGGAGAGGAGAGGGGAGGGGAGAAGAGAAGAGAAGAGAAGAGAAGAGAAGAGAAGAGAAGAGAAGAGAGGAGAGGAGAGGAGAGGAGAGGAGAGGAGAGGAGAGGAGAGGAGAGGAGAGGAGAGGAGAGGAGAGAGGTGAGGAGAGGGGAGAAGAGATGAGAGGAGAGGAGAGGAGAGGAAAGGAAAGGAGAGGAGAGGAGAGGAGAGGAGAGGAGAGGAGAGGAGAGGAGAGGAGAGGAGAGGAGAGAGGTGAGGAGAGGGGAGAAGAGATGAGAGGAGAGGAGAGGAGAGGAGAGGAAAGGAAAGGAAAGGAGAGGAGAGGAGAGGAGAGGAGAGGAGAGGAGAGGAAAGGAAAGGAAAGGAAAGGAAAGGAAAGGAAAGGAAAGGAAAGGAAAGGAAAGGAAAGGAAAGGAAAGGAAATCCAGTTGCCTCTTGAAAAAAGCCCCTTTGGGATTGACTTGAAGGCACACAAACACACACTCCTGCTGTCCTACATCTTGCAGAGGGAGGGAGTTGAGAAGATGGACCTTCTACCTTTCCAGATGCAATGGGAGGACATTAGAAGGAACTCCAAGCTGTTTAACCTGAAATGAATCCTGTGATGGATCCCATTTCTTCTCCCAGTTCAGGAGAAGCTCTTGGCTGAGTCACAACGCGTGTTTCTTGGCTCCCTATTCCTGCAACAGGATGGCTCAGGCATGCATAAACTCAACACCCTCCTCAACCCACGCAAACCACAACTGCTGTCATGAATCCAGGGGCCCAACTGACTCAAGCTTGGCTCACTGGTTTCCTAGGCCAAAACCGCCTCCCTATATGGCACCCGGAGATATGATTTATCTGCACTCCGCAATGGTTCATCCTCCTTCGGTGCCATTGCTCTGGTGCCTTGTTTCGTCATGTTGCACCCTGTGTAAACATAGGTTGGTTGAACTGCATGGACGCAGAATGGGTTACTCAAGGTTAGCAAAGGGAATTAGCACGTGGGTTAGCCCATGCTCGTTGTCCAAAGACTTAGTCTACTTAATCCCATGCTGGCTGAGAAATTCTGGAAATAAGGGGTCCTTGCAGGAGTAGTATTCACTTACCTTCGCTACCAATTCACAAATGTGAGCAAGCGTCACATTCTCAAATGTGACCTCCACGCATGCACATAGCATCAAAAACGGGACGTTATCAGGTGTGAAATGCTCCCAGTTCAGACCGGATCGCCCGATCCGGTAGCGATGGCAGCGGGTGGTTCGGAGAACCGGTAGCAACTGGTGCGCTCCCCCCCATCATGCTCAGCTGAGTCGCACGATCATCAGAGGCTTTTTTAAAAAAACTTTTAAAAGCATTTTTTCTACAACCTCTTCTGACGAAAAAATGCTTTTAAAAGTAAAAAAAAAAAAGCCTCTGATGATCGCGCGGCTCAGCTGGGATCCTCAGAGGCTTTTCAAAGCATTTTTTTCTGCAACCTCTTGGCCGAAGAGGTGGTAAAAAAAAATGCTTTGAAAAGTCTCTGACCATCCCAGCTGAGTTGCCTGATGGCAGAGAGGCATTTTTAAAAAAGCCTCTCTGACGATCCCAGCTGAGTTGCCTGATCGCCAGAGGCTTTTCAAAGCATTAGAAAAAATGCTTTGAAAAGATAAAAAAAAAAAAGTTGGCCATACCCACCCAGTCACATTACACACACACACACACAGAACTGGTAGTAACACATTTTACATTTCACCCCTGGACATGATGATGTCCGAGCGGGTGGGTGGAGCCTCCTGCAGCTGCCGCTACCAGTTTGCCCAAACAGGATAAAACCGGCTGAATACCACCACTTGGTCCTTGATGCTTTCTGAGCTTGGTAGCTTTCTTGTAGATATTTTATTACCAAACTAGGTAATATCATCAGTATTAGAAGAGAGTGGGGGTTGGCTCTCTGGTTATAAACTATACTTCCACCAATACTGGTAGGGAAAGCCATTGTAGATAAAGAGAAAGCAAATCCCGCTCCCTTCTAGCACTGATGATGTTACCTAAGTAGGTAATGAAAGGTCTGCAAGACCTTTCAAGCTCAGAGAGTACCAAGGACTCCACAGTTAGAATAGGATAGAATAACAAGAGTTGGAAGGGACCTTGGAAGTCTTCTAGTCCAACCCCCTGCTCAGGCAGGAAACCCTACACCACTTCAGACAAATGGTTATCCAACATCTTCTTAAAAACTTCCAGTGTTCGACAATTTACAACTTCTGGAGGCAAGTTCTCCCACTGATTAATTGTTCTAACTGTCAGGAAATTTCTCCTTAGTTCTAGGTTGCTTCTCTCCTTGATTAGTTTCTTCTTGTCCTGCCCTCAGGTCCTTTGGAGAATAGCTTGACTCCCTCTTCTTTGTGGCAGCCCCTGAGATATCGGAACACTGCTATCGTGTCTCCCCTGGTCCTTCTTTTCATTAAATAGAATAGAATAGAATTCTTTATTGGCCAAGTGTGATTGGACACACAAGGAATTTGTCTTTGGTGCATACGCTCTGTGTACACAAGGAGAATAAAATACATTCATCAAGAATAAAAAGATACAACACTTAGTGATAGTCAAGCTATCAAACTGTACTAGGAAACAAATATAAGCAATATAAATTGAAAGATACAAGCAACATGATTATAGTAATAAGTGGGAAGAGCTAGATACTAGAAAGGAAGAGAAGAATAATAGTAATATAGTCTTAATGAATAGTTTGACAGTGTTGAGGGAATTATTTGTTTAGCAGGGTGATGGTGTTTGGGAAAAAACTGTCCTTGTGTCTAGTTGTTCTGGTGTGCAGTGCTCTAAAGCGTCATTTTGAGAGTAGGAGTTGAAACAGTTTATGTCCAGGATGCGTGGGGTCTGTAGATATTTTCCCAGCCCTCTTTTTGACTCCTGCAGTATACAGGTCCTCAATGGAAGGCAGGTTGGTAGGAACAAATGTCCCTGCCCCCTTCCTTCTCTATAGTCATGTAGACCAGGGGTCCCCAACCCTCCTGGGCCGCGGCCCACTACCAAGCCTTGAACCTTTCGTTATCTGGCCACAATCAATTGTACACATCCCCACTCATACAAGCAGCAGGCAAATGTGTGCACTGGCACAAAACGGAAGCTGTGCGTGCATGCATGTTTGCCCGCTGTGCACACGGAACCGTCCCCTCTTCACCCCCGTCCCGTCTCCCCCATTGGTCCCCAAAACCGAAACAGTTTGTGGAACTCTGCCGTAGACGAGATCCTGAGAGGTATCTTTCTCAAGATGGAGTGCCTGAAATTCAGCTAGTCTGCAGAGCGAGCGAGCAAGCTGCTGCCTAGCGGCGAACCTGAAGGGGAAGAAAGCTGTTCTGCGATGCACCAGCCATAAGCCTTTTGCTATGCTTAATAGCATCCAGCTTCGCTGCTTTTGCAAGACTTTAATCCCAGCCTTAGTCATCCTAAACCCCTTCACACATTCCTGCCGCATTGTTTGACTGCCTCACGTGTTCTCTCGGAAAGGGCCCCGGCTATGCAAAAGAGCTTTGTTATCCCTGCTCCGAATCCCACATGGGGAAAGCTGTGTGTGTGGGTTCGGTGTTTAGCACAGCTTCTGTTGTCCCTGTTTTGCTCCAATTCCAGCTTGGAAGGGTGCCATCTGTTTTCTCCAAAGAAGGCTGCCCGTCACCCGTGTCTCAAGAATCGAGGAGGGAGCTTGACGGGGAAAACACTGAATCTCTCTAACTCTTTTAACCACGGGGATGTGTCTTTTTTTAAAAACAACAACAACAATAACAAAACTGGTGGATCCCAGTCGTAAACTGATCCCAGCAGATTTGAGGCAAAGTTTTGTGGCTTTTTTTTTTTTACGTTTGGCTCGAACACCCACCAAGAATGTCATGCGGAGCCAGAGAGCTCGCAAAGCAAGCTCAGACGTTCGGCGAACTTGAAAGAGATTTTAGCTGGCATTGCAAAGTTGGCACATCGATGCCGATTGCCAAGTGGAACCTGTGTACACCGATCCAATTGTCTAACTTAAAAATTGGGCAAGGCAAGGCAGGGCGGGAGGAGAGACAGGAGAGGAGAAATGGAAATGGAATGCAGCTTAACTCTGGCTCACAAGGATATACTAATATTCATACTTCGTCAACGATTAGCAGCTTTTCAAAGGTAGTCCTCGACTTACAACCTTTTAGCGACTGTTTGAAGTTACAATAGCACCCAAAAAAGGTTATTTACGGCTGGTGTTCACGCTTTATTTGTATCCCACCTTTATTATTTTGACAAATAACTCAAATGAACAATCATATCCAGCACACCTTCCTCCTCTTATTTTCCCCACAACAAGAATCCAGTGAGATGGGTTGGGATGAGAGAGAAAGCCTGGCCCAAAGTCACCCAGCCGGCTTTCCTGCCTAAGATGGGACTAGAACTCCCAGTCTCCTGGTGATTGGCCTGAAGTTACCCAGCCGGCTTTCATGCCTAAAATGGGACTAGAACTCCCAGTCTCCTGGTGATTGGCCTTTCTTTCCCTATCCTTCCTCACTTTCCTTTCTCCTTTCCCCTTCCCTTCCTCTAATTTGCTTTTGTATTTTATAATACCTTATATAACAATTAAAAAAAAAACTATTATATGAAAGAAATTTGCCTTTTAGATCAAAAACTATCCAAAAGAGGGTGGGAATATTTTGAACAGAATTGCAGGATGGCGAGGACAATTCTGTGAATGAAAGCTGAGGTGAATTTGTCTTTTTCCTCCTTATCAGGGATTATTTGATGTTTTCTGCTTCTTAGTCAGTATTTATTGTTTGCTGATAGGGCCAATGACTCATCCCTAAAATGCAGACTGGTTCTGGGTCCTAGATGAGCAGGATATAAGGAAGTATATCCGGATTTATGACTGTGGCATTTTTTAAAAAGAAATTCCCAGACAGGAGACACACACACACACACACACACACACACACACACACACACACACACACAGAGAGAGAGAGAGAGAGAGAGAGAGAGAGAGAGAGAGAGAGAGAGAGAGAGAGAGAGAGAGAGAGAGAGATCTTTTAAGCCAACTTTTTTCCAGTGATCAGGACTCTTAGTGTCTGCAAAATATTGGTAAAAAAAAATCACCCAAAAATCATTTTAAGCCAGCAGGAACAGTTTGCAATCTGTTGCACATATTTTCATGTGGTAAAGTTGCCAGTAATTGGGGGCGGGGGTGAGTGGGCAGGAGGAGCTGAGCTGTACCTTCTCTGTCCTAAAAACCTTCAGAATGTTTCATCCATTGCTCTAAAAGATAAATCTTTGGAATGTCCACTTGTGAATTCCCAAATAAAAATCCTGCTCCAAAAAAAAAACTCAGTTTCTGGGGACTTCGATGACGGGCCTGTGACATTTTCTGTGCATGGATACAGAAGGGGTTGCCATGATGAAAAACGTTATTCCACCCATTCTCATCAGTAGTGAAATCCAAATTATTTTACTACTGGTTCTGTGCGCGTGGCTTGATGGACGTGGCGGGGGAAGGATACTGCAAAATCTCCATTCCCACCCCACTCCAGGGGAAGGATACTGCAAAATCCCCATTCCCTCTCCACTCCTGGGGGAAGGATATTGCAAAATCTCCATTCCCACCCCACTCTCCGGCCAGCCAGAGGTGGCATTTGCCGGTTTTCCGAACTGCTCAAAATTTCCGCTATCAGTTCTCCAGAACCGATCAGAACCTGCTGGATTTCACCACTGCATCCGCTCCAATATTTCCTTTAGTCTACAACCCTGGATTTCCTTGTGGTCTCCTATCCAGAACTGATTTTGCTGAGCTTTTTTAAGACCACTAATTGCAGTAAGGAATCTTAAATATGGGGTCGAGGGCTCCACTTTGCTTCAATCAACACTTCATCCAGGGAAAGACCCCTTCAAGCTCCATATCTCTCCCTTCCCATACCTTCCCCTTCTGCATCTCAGAACAAAGACTCTAACTACAATAAACTCATTTTTTTAAACGACACAAGCTTAGCAGATTTTTAGACTAAGTGTTGTGACCCAGGCCCAAGTAGGTAGTAATCAACGCAAACAGTTCCAAAACAAACAGACTTTATTAGAACAGCTGAGAATTAACTCATTCTCAGCGTAGTCCAAATTAAATCAAAACAAACTCTTCATAACACAAATTCTTCAGTCTAATCACCAACCTTGGTATAATTAGGCAAACTGCCGAAGGCTTCTCTTGGCAAAAGTTCAGAAGCAGAAGACGCCGACCAGAGATAAGTACAGCAAGACAAGAAACAAATCTATCAACGTTGTTTTCTAGCAAAGAGCCCAAGAGCCTTTGCTGGTCTTTTAAGCCTTATGGGAGGGGCCAATCATCTCTTGGCCTTACTCCCGAGTCGTCCTCTTTGCTTTAGCTACTCTTGCCTTTTGGCAGCTCTTCTCATACATGCACTAGGAACAGGCTCCTCCTGTTCCTCTGCCTCTCTGCTGTCAGCCTCTGAAGGCTCCGGAGTCTGCACATCACTCCCCGATGACCTTGGTCCCATCTCTGCCTCTGATGCAGAAACATCATCTGGGCCTTCCCCAGCCTCCAGGACTGGCCCATGTTCTTCCTCAGCCTCATCGTTGTTCAACTCCCCTGCCAGCTCTGCAGGCTGCTGACGGACCACAACACTAAGAAGCTTGGCAAAACTGAAAAGCAGATCCTAAAACTGAACCAGCAGGCAAGTAAGAGGCGTCTCTAATTTCTCAGCAGACCCTGCTAATTAGTTTATATAAATCTGGTACAGGTAGCTCAGAAGATGAGCCAAGCTGTATATCTGGAATAGAAGATGCTGTGGGAAGAAAAGCAGGTCCCTTTTTCTGCTCAGCTTCCAATGCTAATCAGCAGTTTCAGTTTCAAGAGAAGGACAGGACCGCAAGAAATCGTTGCAAGGGACAATTGATAAGGATAGCTAAGTACTGTCAACAGTGTGCACTCAACTAGCCATAATCCTGCCCACTTTTTTGCGACGGGGGGGGAGGAGGAAGAGGAGGAGGAGAACAAGAAGAAGAAGATCCTGCCTATATTTTTATCAGGAGGAGGAGGAGGAGGAGGAGGAGGAGAAAGAAGAAGAGGAAGAGGAAGAGGAAGAGGAAGAGGAGGAGGAGGAGGAAGAAGAAGAAGAAGAAGAAGAAGAAGAAGAAGAAGAAGAGAAGAAGAAGAAGAAGATCCTGCTTACTTTTTTGTGAGAAGAAGAAGAAGAAGAAGAAGAAGAAGAAGAAGAAGAAGAAGAAGAAGAAGAAGAAGAAGAAGAAGAAGAAGATCCTGCTTACTTTTTTGTGAGGGGGAGGAGGAGAAGAAGAAAGAAGAAGAGGAAGAGGAAGAGGAAGAGGAAGAGGAGGAGGAGGAGGAGGAAGAAGAAGAAGAAGAAGAAGAAGAAGAAGAAGAAGAAGAAGAAGAAGAAGAAGAAGAAGAAGAAGAAGACCTTTAGTATTGACAAACTCAGCATCAGTCAATCGCAAAAGGCAGTTTTACTTGCAGCAGCTTACATTCTGCAACAATACCTTGAATACTAACAAGCAGCAACCTTTGCCTATCCCAGGTCCTTGAGAAAGTCTCGATAGGTAGATAAAAAATGTCAGATCCACTCTAAACATCTGGCCGATTGCGCAACCAACCATAATCTATAACATTATGGGGGAACGAGGAATGGAAGTTCACAAAAAGCAAGCTAATTGCCTGAAGGCCTACAGCTCTCCAGACATTTGGACAGCTGTTGGGGGAATCAGTGGACATGTAGTCAAAAAAGTCAAGACAGCTGGGAAAGGAGCTCCATCTTTTTGTTCACCTTCTCAAGCATCTCCTTGGAGATGCTGACACACAGTTGGGCCTACTTTGCCAAGGAACTATCGTTATTCTTTCACATCCCCCCTTTCAACCATTTCAAAATAGATGGAGGATTTGTAAAACATTATTTTTTTGCTCAGCCCTTGGGGGGAAAATAACCAGTCCCACAACTTTGGGCAGGAAATAGCCTCTCCTCCAAAATCCAAGGGTTGGCCAAAAGTTTGAACCAAGAGAGTTCTGGAGAGCAGAAAACATGTCTTGAGTGTCCCATTCAATGGATGAAGGAAGCCAGTAAGAAGAAAGAGAAGGACTTGGGATAGGCTCCCAAGATGGCGGCCAACGGAGGAGGCATTGTTACATCTGAGGAGAAAAGTTGCTATTAAACCAGGAAAGAACAGTCAGAGGAGAAGAGAGAACAGAAACAGAGAGAAAGGGTAGAAGAGCAACCCCGAATATAATTAAAAAACATTTTTTTTCTTTAGAAAATACATGTATATATGGGATTAATTATGGATAAGAGAATGTACACTTACAATATATTTATAAGAAATAAAATAAAAAAACTTTTTTCAAAAAAATAATAATAATAGAAACAGAGAGAGAGAGAGAAAGAAGACAGGAGAAAGAAAAAGGAGAGGAGAGGCAAGGGGGAGAAGGAGAAAAAATACATAAAACAAAGGCACACCAAGAATCAGCTCCTATGAGGCGACTCTTATAAAGTCCTTCAGCTCACACATTAAAAGGTAAAGGTAAAGGTTCCCCTCACACGTATGTGCTAGTCGTTCCCGACTCTAGGGGGCGGTGCTCATCTCCGTTTGTAAGCTGAAGAGCCAGCGCTGTCCGAAGACGTCTCCGTGGTCATGTGACCGGCATGACTCAACGCCGAAGGCACATGGAACGCTGTTCCCTTCCCACCAAAGGTGGTCCCTATTTTTCTACTTGCATTTTTTATGTGCTTTCGAACTGCTAGGTTGGGACAGGTAACGGGAGCTCACCCCGTTACTTGGCACTAGGGATTCGAACCGCTGAACTGCCAACCTTTCGATTGACAAGCTCAGCATCTTAGCCGCTGAGCCACAGTGTCCCTACTGGCTCACACATTATATGATGGCAAACTCATCCTTTTAATTCATGTTCCTCTCACATTTTAGAAATAGAAATAGAATAGTTTTCTGTCAAGGCAACATATATAAGGAGCCCTTGATTTATGACTGTTCCTTACATCATTTAGGGACCATTCGACGTTACAACGGTGCTGAAAAAACAGACTTATGACCGTTTTCGCACTTGAGACTGTTGCAAACAACCCCATGGTCATGTGATCAAAAGTCAGGCGCTCGACAACTGGTTCATATTTATGACGGCTGCAATGTCCCTGGGTCACGTGAGCCTATGGCTAGGTGGCTCAGTGGCTAAGACGCTGAGCTTGTCAATCAGAAAGGTCGGCAGTTCGGTGGTTCGAACTCATTAGTATAGGTCTCCTGCGTGAGCAGGGGGTTGGACTAAATGACCTCCAAGGTCCCTTCCAAATCTGTTACTCTCGGTTATATTCCCCTTTTGCGACCTTCTAAGAAGCGAAGTCAATAGGGAATTTTAGAATTTAGAATAACAGAGTTGGAAAGGACCTTGGAGGTCTTCTAGTCCAACCCCCTGCTTAGGCAGGAAACCCTACACCACTTCAGACAAATAGTCATCCAATCTCTTCTTGAAAACTTCCAGTGTTGGAGCATTCACAACTTCTGGTGGCAAGTTGTTTCGCTGGTGAATTGTTCTCAGTGTCAGGAAATTTCTCCTTAGTTCTAGTTGCTTCTCTCCTTGCTTAGTTTCCACCCATTGCTTCTTGTCCTGCCCTCAGGTGCTTTGGAGGATAGTTTGACTCCCTCTTCTTTGTGGCAGCCCCTGAGATATTGGAAGACTGCTATCATGTCACTCCTAGTCCTTCTTTTCACTTCACAACTTCACAACTTTGCTACTAATTTAACAACTGCGGCGGTTCCACTTAACGACAGTGACAAGAAAAGTCATCCAATGGGGCGAAACTGACTCAACAAACGTCTCGCTTAGCGACATAAACCCTGGGCATGAATTGTGTCAGTCAGTCAAGGATGACCTGTAGATGTTCCTTTCCGATCCAGAAAAATCCCAGCACATTTTTGTCTGTTCTGGGCACCCATAACTTGACTTGCCAACTTGTTTGTACATTTTAGAATTCGGGGGTGGGGGGGGGTGGGGGGGGAGACCGAGAGGGTTGCTTTGCAACTGAGACAAACAGGCGGCACCGGTTGCTGTGAGACGGAGGGAATTAAGGTTTGGAAGCCAGCACTAAGTGCGGGATTTGAAATATTAAGCGGAAAGGCGATGCAAACTGAAGCTAAGCGGTGCAGCCCATTCTGAAACCGGTAATCCCGCCAGTGTAGTTGGCACCGGCATGTTCTAAAATACTCTTCTGCAGTTTTCCACGTATCCCCACATCACCTTCCCAGACCTATTTGACTCCATAATTCTGGACTGAAGGGTTTTTTGATTACTTTAATGGGTTTTAACATATGTTTAAATTATATATTTATACATTTATGTATTTTATGTATGCGTATTTATGTATTTTCTGTTTTATTGGGTTGGTTTTTATTTGTTGTGAGCCGCCCTGAGTCCTACGGAGATAAGGCGGCATACAAATTATATTAAATAAATAAATAAATAAATAAATAAATAAATAAATCACAACGAGCCTAGAATGGCTGGGAGTGGACATCCCAAATGGCTGAAAGGAAAAAGGAAAGCGAAGGAAAGCTGTCATATGTGTGTGTGTGTGTGTGGGTTTATGAATAATTTTTTTTTTTTAATTTGATTTATATGCCGCCCTTCTCCGGAGACTCAGGGCGGCTTACAATGCGTTAAGCAATAGCCTTCATACTTTTGTATATTTTATACAAAGTCAGCTTATTGCCCCCACAAACTGGGTCCTCAATTTACCTACCTTAGAAAGGATGGAAGGCTGAGTCAACCTTGAGCCTTGGAGAGATTCGAACCAGCAGAAATTGCAGGCAGCTGTGTTAATAACAGGGTGCACTAAACCCCTGTACTATCAAGGCTCTGGTTATCTTTTGAGAGCATTGGCTTCCGGTGGACTTCCGGGTGCGCTTCAAGGTGTTGGTGATCACCTTTAAAGCGCTCCATGGCTTACGGCCAGGGTACTTACGGGACCGCCTTCTGCCACCAATAGCCTCCCACCGGCCAGTTCGCTCCCACAGAGAGGGCCTCCTCAGGGTGCCGTCGGCCAGACAATGCCGGCTGGCGACCCCCAGGAGGAGAGCCTTCTCTGTGGTGGCACCTACCCTATGGAACAATCTACCCCCAGAGATACGAGTGATCTCCGACCTCCGGACATTTCGTCGGGCCCTAAAAACTCATCTCTTTCAGTTAGCCGGTCTCTCTTGATTTTATGATTTTATGGTTGATTTTAAATTTTGACCGGACAGCTCACCTGTCTGAAATGGTATAGGGTCTTCTGCTTGAGCCGGTGGGTGGGTGGGTGGGTGGGGTTAGACTAGATGACCTCTGAGGTCCCTTCCAGCTCTATTCTGATTCTGAAATGGAGAGGAGAGGAAATAGGGAGCCCTGCCTTCCCTGGTTAGAATGCTTTCTCCAACCTGCCTTGTATTTCTCCCCACCTCACATTTCAAAATCAGAGCCCTTCAAGGAGGAAAGGTGAAGGTGCAAATGGAATAATTTATAACATTAATTAAATTATTTTAAAAAAAGGACTTGGATTTGGCCCTCAGGGCAGATTTAGTGACAGGCTTTCTGCTCAGGAAATCCTGCCTCTGACCAGTTGATTGAGAGCCAGTTTGGTCTAATAATGAAGGCACCAGGCTAGAAACTGGGAGTTCTTAGGCATGAAAGACAGCTAGGTGACTTTGGGGCCAATCACCAGGAGACGGTGAGTTCTAGTCCCTCTTTAAGCATGAAAGTCAACTGGGTGATTTTGGGCCAGTCACTCTGTCTCGGCCTGACCAACCTCGCAGGGTTGTTGTTGTGGGGAAAATAAGAGGAGGAAGGAGTATTAGGCGTGTTTTACTGCCTTGAGTTATTTACAAAAACAATAAAGGTAGGATAAAAAGCAATCTTAAAAAAAATTAGTGTTCCGTGGCCCAGCTGAAACACAACAGAGAACAGAGACAGGGCATTCTCTACAAAGTAATTACAATAGCACATAGACTTATATACCGCTTCACATTGCTTTACAGCCCTCTCTAAATTGTTTAGAGAGACAGCATCTTGCGCCCCCCCCCCCTCCCAGCCATCTGGGTCCTCATTTTACCAACCTCGGAAGGACGGAAGGCTGAGTCAACCTTCAGCCGGTCAGGATCGAACTGCTGGCAGTCGGCAGAATTAGCCTGCAATGCTGCATTTTAATTGCTGAGCCACCATGGCTCCTCTAAGCAACCCTGAATTCATTTGGCAATGGCAGAATTGTCTGACATTTTACAGAACTAATGTGAGCCCAAGAATGGGCAGGAACTCAAAAGGAGCTCATAAAAACAGCACGCACTTTCATGGGTGGAAACTCATCAAGGAGAGAAGCAATTTAGAACTAAGGAGAAATTTCCTGAATGTCAGAACAATTCATCAGTGGAACAACTGGCCTCCAGAAGTTGTGAATGCTCCAACACTGGAAATTTTTAAGAAGATGTTGGATAACCATTTGTCTGAAGTGGGGTAGGGTTTCCTGCCTAAGCAGGGGGTTGGACTAGAAGACCTCCAAGGTCCCTCCCAACTCTGTTATTCTATTCAAATCTATGCAAAATATCCTAGGTTTACTTTCCAGCCTGTTCAGGTAAGAACAGGAGGTTGGGGAAGGTGTCCCTGACGTCTTGGACAGTTGATACTCACTAGCACCAACTATGTAAAATTTGGAAGTGGGAACCCATAACCTTCCTTAGAAATTCCCAACGAAGAACCTCCATTTCATCTTGGTGGGATTAGCATCCTACGAAGACGATGCTATTTTGCAAAGCACCTGAAAGCAGGACATGAAGCAATGGATGGAAACTAACCAAGGAGAGAATTGACCTAGAACGAAGGAGAAACTAACCAAGGAGAGAACCAACCTAGAACTAAGGAGAACATTCCTGACCGTTAGAACAATTCCCAGTAATCAGTGGAACAACTTGCCTCCAGAAGTGCTCCAACACTGGAGGTTTTCAAGAAGAGACTGGTCAACCATTTGTCTGAAATGATATAGAGCAGGGGTCGGCAACCTTAAACACTCAAAGAGCCACAAAGCTCCTAACTGGAAGCCCCCCTTTCAATTCTGCAGCCGACCGGAAATCCGGTTCCCCCACCATAGAGTCTCCTCCTAGCACGCCGTCCTTCTTCCTCTACCTGCCCTAACTGAAAGCCCTATCAATTGAGGAGACGACCAGCAACAGGGAGCCGCAGCAGAGGGATAAAAGAGCCACACATGAGGCTCCAGAGCCACGGATTGCCGACCCTTGGTATAGAGTCTCCTGCTTGAGCAGGAGGTTGGACTAGAAGACTTCCAAGCTCCCTTCCAACTCTATTATCCCATGTTCTATTTTCATTTCTATCTTGGATCTCGCAAAGATCAGCAAGAACTCTGTGAGAACTACAGACTCGTTTCTTCTTTTGCGAGACGAAAGCTTGGAAGAACGAAGGCAGGCTCCTGCCAGTAGAAAACTCCAGAGCACCAGAACTGGAAGCCCTTGAAAAGGAGCATCCCTTTGAAGTGGAATGACCTCATCCATGGGACCTTAGCGCTCACCCACTGCAACACGCACTCACACCTCCAGGCACATTGGCAGAGAACAGTGTCTACCTGCCCACTTCAACGGATAATCTGGATACAAAAGACAGATGCCTGTTAGCAGCAAATCCCTGGTTTTGTCATCAGAACACTAGTATGTTACTCCTTTCCCCTATGGAAATTAATTTGTCTAGGAAAACTAATGCCTTGTGGTTTAGCATTTCGGTTCAGCCTGGATCTTAAGCCACTTTCCTTCAGGACGGACTGATTCTTTTTTCTTTTCTAAAAATATTTTTATTGTGCATTTTATTATACATCCAGTTTTCCAACAACAGCATACTGGCTGTATCAAGTCCCTTTTAAGTATAGATAACCATTAAGTATAGATAACCATTAAGTATAGATAACCATTAAGTATAGATAACCATTAAGTATAGATAACCATTATTCTCATAGTCATACCTTAGAGTCTCTTTTAAATACATAATGTTGTACGACATAGTTATAACCATTATTTTCATAGTTGCACCATAACACTCTATACATTTATCCCTCTGTATGTTTTAATCTATAGTCACGTACAGTCCAATATGACTATTGATTACGGTATATATATTCTTATATATCTATACAACTGTATCTATTTCTATTTTGTTGATCTTCTTTCATTATTAAATGACTAATCTCTGCACTGGTCTGACTGAGTCTTGAAAACCTTTCTTAACCCATTCTGAAAAGTGAGAGTGGGTCATCTCTCGGATTACTTAAACAAAACTCAACTAGACACACTTAAAATTACTTTTACTATTAGTCTTCTCATCGTTCCTACCACTCATCTCCTCCCGCTTATGACTGCATGACTGTAACTTTGTTGCTCGAATCCTTACGATTTATATTGATATGGTTTCCTAGTTTGATCTGATTGCTTATTTGTACCCTATGACTATCATTAAGTGTTGTGCCTTCTGATTCTTGACGAATGTATCTCTTCTTTTTATGTACACTGAGAGCGTATGCACCAAAGACAAATTCCTTGTGTGTCCAATCACACTTTGCCAATAAACAACAACAACAACCCCGTGCCTCTGTATTCCAGGAAAAGAACTGGAAAAGTGAAATGGCCAAAGAGTTGAGCAATATTGAGGAGAGCATGAAGACCAGGAGCTTCTGATCAAAAGAGGCCTCTGAAAAAACAAGAACTGTGTTCCAAATATTAAGACTTGGGTTCTATAGCTGGAGACACTCGTTCTCCTCAGCCTGGTGGGCTGCAGACGTGCAGAGAAAAACAACTTGTTAGGCAGCCTGGCCAACTACGAAAGCCTAGGAGTTGGCAACTCAACACTTTGGAAGTCTAGCAGCTTGAAGGAACATCCTTGGTGTCAGACCGAGATGTTCCAGATGCTCTACGCCCAAGTTATCTCTCTCCAACAAGATGAAAGAGCTACGAGATCTGGGTGAGGAACCTTTGCCAAGCCCGAGAAGAAGGATCATCTGGTGTTGACCTCTCTGTCCTACCGAAGAAGTAGAGATGGCTATATGGTCTACTCAACAAGGGGGCATCCCCTCGTCCAGCTCACCAGGAGGAACAATCCAGGGAGACGTTTGCGTTTGATCACTTGGGGCAAGAGAGGCCTTCCTTCCAGATGTTGCAAAAGCCAGAGCATATCCTTTTCCAGAGCATCTGGCATCTCTGATAGAAATGCCACACATGCGGCCAGCGACGCAGCTTGCCACAGGGCGAGCGCACATATGCACGCCATCTGCAAAATCTCTTTCTTGAGATGCTTATAAAAATTTTCCCCCCTAGCCCCAACACAACTCTTAAACATTTCTGGTCGAGAGCCAGCCGGGACGTGATTCTCCTGTGAGCCATAAACTTTTATTGTTTTTCCTCTTTTTATAACCCATTATAATTTCGGCATTTGGTTTCAGAACCGCGCCGAGCAGTTTTGCCACAATTTGGCACAGCGTAGTAGCCCAACATACACCGTCACACTGTTTTTCCAGACGGATATCAAATAAATGATCCATCCATCCATCCAATCAATCAATCAATCATGTTGGGAGACAAAGTTGCCAATTTGCTCTGCAATACACACACACACACACACACACACACACACACACACACACAGCCTCTGAGGACCCCTCAAAACTAGCACAGGTTGCATCCTATATAAAGTTTTTTTTTTTAAGTTCCATCCTTTCATTTCACCTGCGAGATGAAGCAGCGAAAGGATGAAACGGGGGAAGAAAGGAAGAGAAAGGAAGAAGAGAGTTTTAATAAAAGGATGGAAAAGAGAGGGGAATAAAACCCTCCACTAAATGCTATTTCCCTTTGACGGACAGGGTGCCTATAGAAGTCCCTTTGATCCATGCAATAATTATAACTATTTCAGGTTCCTTGGGAAAGAGTTGGTAAGTGGATCAAAAATGCCAAATTTAGCCTAAACCTCTGGCTACCTGCTTGAAAAACCCTCCTCTTCCTCCTTATCCATCACCTTCCACTTGCCTAATAAACAGAAATAAATAATTAGTAATAACAATGCAGGGATTTTTCCATCTGCCTGTAAACAGGAATAATAGGTGGATTTCCCATTTTTTTTAATCAACAGAAATAATAATAAAAAAGGATCTTCCACCTTACCAATAGTAATAAGGTCTTCTGTTTTGTCTATCAGGAAGAATAACAATAAAAATAAGGAGACCTTTTGCCTAATAAACAAGGAGGGTCATATTTTCTTCCACTTATCGATAAACAAGGAACCACAGGAATAAATAGCCAGATTTTCCTTTTTTTTTTTTTAATAAGAAGGAATCAGAAAGTGTTATCTATAAACAGGGAACCGCATGAATGAATAGCCAGAATTTCCTTTTATATATATATATAAGAAGGAATCAGAAAGTGTTATCTATAAACAGGGAACCGCATGAATAAATAGCCAGAATTTCCTTTTTTATGTATATAAGAAGGAATCAGAAAGTGTTATCTATAAACAGGGAACCAGGTGAATAAATAGCCAGATTTTCCTTTCCTTTTTTTTTTTTTAAATAAGAAGGAATCAGAAAGTGGGATCCCACCCCCCCAAACTTGGCTGCAAACTGAGCTTAAAAGTGTGCCCAAAGAAATTTGGGAAGTGCTGGAGGAATGTGGGGGTCTTGGGACGGTGGGGGGGGGCAGAGGACACCCGACTGAGCCCCCCCACCCCACCCCACTTTGCCAAGGGATTTCCCTGGGAAAAGAGAGAGTGAGAGAGAGAGAGAGAGAGAGAGAGGAAAAAAAAATAAGATCCCACTTACTGCGAGGAAGGAAGGGCGCAGGTAGGAAGGAGAAGATCGCCCGCCGGGAAAACGTCAGATTCTGCCCGAGTTCAGAGAGGGTTTTTTTTGAGCACTTAAAGAGAAAAACCCGCAGCTGCTCGTTGGGTTACGCGGTGCTTGCAAAGCCGGGCAGCAGGAAAGGAGGAGAAAAAGAGCGGAGCGGAGGAGTGCGGGGGGAGAGAAGAGAAAACTCTCTCCGAGAGTGAGCAAATAAAAAGACGCGGCGAAACATCTGCAGCTGCTGTGGTGGCTGCGAAACGGGACGCCCCCGTCTCTCTTTGGCTCCCTGGCTGGCACGGTTGGCCGAGGTTCCCCAATCCCTCTCTCTCTCTTTCTCTCTCTCTCTTTCTCTCTCTCCCCCCCCCCCCCCAAATGGCTCAGCGTGAAGAACTGGGAGGAACCGAGCAGAGGAAAAGGAGGAGGAAGGAAAAAAAAAGGGGGGGGGACAAATCAGGGAGAGAGAGAGAGAGAAAGAAAGGGAGAGAGTAAAGGAGAAAAAGAGAAAAGCAAAAGAGAAGATACTGTAAGAGCCGCCGGCTGGCTGGCTTGCTTTTAAGAAAAGGGTTTGGTGGGTGGGTGGGTGGAGGGGCTTGGATTTGGGGAGGGGGGGCGCAGAAGGAAGGTTCTATAATATAGATCCAAGGGTTAAATTAAGACGGCAGAGAAGAGTTTGGGGGCGGTGGGGGGGGGGCGGGGGGAAGAGGTAAAAGAGACGTCAATTCCCCGCGGAAAATGAGAAGCAGATTTTGAAGGGAAGGTTTTAATCCCCCCCACAAAAGGGACCGTGTGGGTCGTTTTTGCGTGGAAGGCAGGAAAGCGCCCGGGCTTTCCACTCCTTGGCCGGGCGATCTTCTTCTTCTTCTTCTTCTTCTTCTTCTTCTTCTTCTTCTCCTTCTCCTTCTCCTTCTCCTTCTCCTTCTCCTCCTCCTCCTCCTCCTCCTCCTCCTCCTCCTCCTCCTTCTCCTCCTTCTTCTCCTTCCTCCTCTTCTTTTCCTTCTCCTTCTCCTTCTCCTCCTCCTCCTTCTTCTTTTCCTTCCTCTTCTTCTCCTTCTCCTCCTTCTCCTTCTCCTCCTCCTCCTTCTCCTCCTTCTTCTCCTTCCTCCTCTTCTTTTCCTTCTCCTTCTCCTCCT
The DNA here is from genome assembly GCF_029215685.1 of Pituophis catenifer annectens. Classification (NCBI taxonomy): domain Eukaryota; kingdom Metazoa; phylum Chordata; class Lepidosauria; order Squamata; family Colubridae; genus Pituophis; species Pituophis catenifer. The sequence goes on along the minus strand of NW_027256896.1, from coordinate 11,748,520 downwards.
CCTCCTCCTTCTCCTTCTTCTTTTCCTTCCTCTTCTTCTCCTTCTCCTCCTTCTCCTTCTCCTCCTTCCTCTTCTCCTTCCTCTTCTTCTCCTTCTTCTCCTTCACCTTCTCCTTCTCCTCCTCCTCCTTCTCCTCCTTCTTCTCCTTCCTCCTCTTCTTTTCCTTCTCCTCCTCCTCCTCCTCCTCCTTCTCCTTCTTCTTTTCCTTCCTCTTCTTCTCCTTCTCCTCCTTCTCCTCCTCCTCCTTCCTCTTCTCCTTCCTCTTCTTCTCCTTCTCCTCCTCCTCCCCCTCCCCCCTCTGTTTTTCCTGGCTTTGGGGTTTTTTTGTTTCAAAGAGGAGGGGGAGTCGTTAGGTTGCCCCCCACAACAAAGAGAAGTTCCGAAAGTACCAGCAAAGGGGAAGAGAGGAGAGGAAAGGAAGAGCCTAGAGAAGTTAGTAGACTCCAAAGGAAGTTAGAAAGGCTGGGTCCCCCAAACCGAGCTGGCTTAACTGGGATGGGGGAATTGGGGTTGAGGAGGGGGAGAGAAGGAAGGTGGAAATAGAAACTAGCTGGCCTTTTCCGAAGGGAAAGTCGGTTTTGGGGTTAGTTGGGGGGGAGGAAGGAAGGGGTTCTCCCGCTTTTGGGCTGAACCTCCACACTTTCTGGAAAGGCAGAGAGGGTCGGGGCCGGGGGGGAGGCAGGAAACTTTTATTATTAGTTCTCTAGCTCTCTCCTCACCATCGTCCCCGTCCCCCCCCTCCCTTGGAGCTTCACAGGTCATTGGGTTGCTGGAAGCTTTTAGGAAATTGAAAAAGGAGGGGCTGGGTTTTCAGAAGGTTCGTCTCTGGGGCTCAGCCAAGGTGGGTAGGGATGGAGGGGGGAAAAGCTTGCTTGGTGGGGAGGGGAGAGGAGGGGGAGGGTGGGTGGATGAGGGACCTCTGGCCTCACTCTTCCCTTTGTGGCAGAGTCGAGGGCCACACCTGTGGAACGGGCTGATGGAGATGTCCGTTCTTCCTGGACATCTGAACAGAGATCCTGGTCTCATCCTCCCCTTCTCCATGGCAATTCGGTCAGTTTTTATAGACTGGCCAACTGAGATCAAAGGAGAGAAAAAATGGCCCAGCAGGGACCCCTTGAAGAGCTTCCTTTTGGGTTGGCCAGCTCTCCCCCAAGGGAGAACCTTGCTTTGCTAGAACCTAGAAGCAGAGAGCCATATGGGACCTTGGAGGTCTTCTAATCCAATCCCCTGGGACGATTCTATACATTCCGGACAAATGGCTGTTTGCAAAAACTTCCAGTGATCGATGCTATGGCCGTATGTTCCTACAGGGGCAGGTAAGGAAGGGCAGTGATGTCACACGCACACAACATGTTGTCATTATGACACATATCGCCCCAATTCCACGATGCTCTGCAGGCATGCAGGACACCTGTGACTTTGGAAGGAGAGCAGAGAAGAGGAGGACCAGCAGCAAGGGGAATGGTCTTGGCTACAATGATGATGGAGGCACCAAAGAATCTGGTTGGGGACAGATCCTCCTGGAGAAAATCAATCTATGTAGACTCTTACGAGTTGACACCAACTTGATGGCACATCATCCATTGATCAAATGCAAAGACCTAGCTCTCTGCAGAAGGATGCAATTCTGGGAAGGGTGGAAGGAAGGAAGGACAGATCTTCCTGGAGAAGGTCCACAACGGGCTTACTAAGCAGTGAGTTGGTAGTGCATGATACATTTCTGCCTAGGAAAGCCATAAAATACCCAGAGAAGTTAAATCATAAGAAAGGTAGAAGGAAGGAGAAAGTGACCACCAGCATGGTCGAGAGAACTCCAGTTACCGTGGTGAGAGGGGCACCATTGGAAGAATAGAAGGACCAAAGCAGGGACAGATCCTCCTGGAGAAAATCAATCTATGTAGACTCTTACGAGTTGACACCAACTTGATGGCACATCATCCATTGATCAAATGCAAAGACCTAGCTCTCTGCAGAAGGATGCAATTCTGGGAAGGGTGGAAGGAAGGAAGGATAGATCTTCCTGGAGAAGATCCACAATGGGCTTGCTAAGCATGAGTTGGTAGTACATGATACATTTCTGCCTAGGAAAGCCATAAAATACCCAGAGAAGTTAAATCATAAGAAAGGTAGAAGGAAGGAGAAAGTGACCACCAGCATGGTTGAGAGAACTCAAGTTACGGTGGTGAGAGGGGCACCATTGGAAGAACAGAAGGACCAAAGCGGGGACAGATCCTCCTGGAGAAGGTCCAGAGATGGTGCTTGCTAAGAAACGACTGGGTGGTACATAATACTTTTCTATCCAGGAAAGCCACAGAATACCCAGAGAAGCTCATCATCTTGGGAAAGGTGGAAGGAAGGAAGAAGATGAGGATGGCCAAGCAGCAAGGTGGAGGGATTCAGTAACAGTGATGATGGAGACACTGTTGGGAGACCTAAAGGATCTGGGGAAAAAATTTATCTATGGACTCTATAAGAGTTGACACCAACTTGATGGCACATTGTCCATCCACCGATCAATTATTGTGGTCTACCAGCAGCCTGTGGAGCTGGCAGCAGAGTCGAACAGTGAGGAGGCTGGGGAGGAACATGGGCCAGTTCTGGAGTCTGGGGAAGGCTCGGACGAGGGCTCTGCGTCAGAGGAAGAGAAAGGGCCATCTGGGAGGTATGTGCTGCCTCCGGAGTCTCCAGAGTTGGATATCAGCGAGGCAGAGGAACAGTGGGAGCCTGTTCCCAGTGTGCGCATGCACAGAGCTGCCAGAAGGCAAGAACAGTTAAAACAAAAGGGTCGACTCGGGAGTAGGGCTTGGAGATGATTGGCCCCTCCCATAAGACATAAAGGAAGGAGCAAAGGCATGTGAGCCTTTGCAGGAAGCAACTGTTGTTCGTGCTGGCCGGTTTCAAGACTGCAGCTCTGTGTTGACTCTGTGCTCCGTGTGGCCTTGCAAAGCTAATTGCCAATTAGGTCTTTGGCAGCATGTCAAGGGAGATAAAGGTGGGTGTTTATCAGCCTTATCCCGAAGGACTGCGGCAGACTTCTGTCGGACTCTTTACAAACTATTTGGGACTCCTCTGTGAATGAACAGATTGAGAATGAACAGGCTCTGCATGAGCAGAATTCACGGCCATTGAAATAAAAAGAGGGTTTTTGGGACTCATTGTGTGTTTTTACTGTATCAGGAAGCCTAGATCAGAACATCAGTGCAAAGACCTACTGTATTTTTCAGAGTATAAAATGCACCACTTTCCCCCCTAAAAGGGGGTGAAACTTTAGGTGCATTTTATACACCGAATGTAGCCCCGCCCGCCCACTGGCCCCCACCCTTTGGCCTCTGCCTCCCAGCAGTATACCTCCTTGCAGCAAGCAGCAAGAAGAAAAAGCTCATTTCACTTTCAGCACAGCCTAATTAGCACAAGTTGATTAGATCGGCCTCCCGACTCTCAGCTGTTTTGCACGGGCCTCTGCTGCTTGCTGCAAGGAGGTAAATTGCTGGGAGCAGATTTTTTTTTTTGTTGTGCTAATCAAGCTATGCTGAAAACGAAAATGAAAGTAAAGCAGGCTGTTTGCTGTTTGCCGCAAAATTGCTCAGAGGCAGAGGCAGATTTCTTTTTCTCCTTTTCCTCACCAAAAAAGGTAGGTACGTCTTATAGTCCGGTGCGTCTTATACTCCGAAAAATAAGGTAGCTCTCTGCAGAAGGATCCAATTCTGGGAAGAGTGGAAGGAAAGCTTAAAACCAGCACCAAGGCGCCAAGATGGTCTCAACTACAGTGGTGATGGGGGGCACCACTGGAAGACTTGAAAGACCAAGTTAGGGACATGCAGAAAATCGACGTGACACTGGAATACTGCAACCACTGTAAATACATTCCAGTTGGACATCGATTTCCTGCACGTCCCTAACTTGGTGACCTCCATTTGCAACCTTCCCTGGGAGCTTCCAACCGCAAGTCAATGAGAGAAGTCAGATCCATTTCATGACATGATTCACTTAATGACTGCAGCAATCCAACAACCATAGCAACGTGTATATATATGTGTACATATATGTGTACATATATATGTATATATATATGGCATCACAACCATCTGCTCAGGACATTACATCAAAAAACTCAGGATATCACAACACTAGAACTCAGGATGTTAACACACAGCCCATTACCCAGGTCGTTAAAACACAAAAGACTAATTGGCACACATCAAGGACCTCACCCACACAGGGTGTTCCGAAACAGCTGACTAATCTGCAAATATCAACTCCATCAACTAATCAAGATGTAACAACACAGGCAACCAACCTGCTCACAGCAACAGAGCCAGCCACCCCATACCTCCCCACCAGTATTTATAGAGAGACGGCAGCTCCGATCACGCTTTCCTCGCACAAGCACGAAGCCGAAGATACCAGCCTGAAGATGACGAGTGGGACCTTGTCGAAAGCTTTGCAATGGATGTTCGGGTTCCATTTGAGGCCATAAATCAAGGACTACCTGCAGTAGTGTTCCTCAGGGCATTATAGGAGATTTTAAAAGGGCAACTCTTATATAATTACTGTACCCCATCATCTGACCAGCATTAGAAAGATAATAAGAACAGGTAGACTAGCTGTAGTTCAGATATGGTCCAAGAGTCACCATATGCCAAATCAGATAGTCCAATGGTCAAACAAGCAGGAACTAGATAGCAATAGCACTTAGATTTATATACCGCTTCATAGTGCTTTTACAGCCCTCTCTAAGCGGTTTACAGAATCAGCCTCTTGCCCCCCCCAACAATCTGGGTCCTCATTTTACCCACCTCGGAAGGATGGAAGGCTGAGTCAACCTGGAGCCCGTCAGTATTGAACTGTTGGCAGTTGGCAGAGATAGCCTGCAATACTGCATTCTAACCACTGCGCACCATGGAAGGAAGGAAGGAAGGAAGGAAGGAAGGAAGGAAGGAAGGAAGGAAGGAAGGAAGGAAGGAAGGAATATAGCAAGAGCACTTAGACTTATATATTGCTTCACAGTGCTTTATAGCCCACTCTAAGAGGTTTACAGAGTCAGCCTCTTGCCCCCAACAATCTGGCTCCTCATTTTACCCACCTTGGAAGGATGGAAGACTGAGTCAATCTTGAGCCGGTGAGATTTGAACTGCCGAACTGCAGGCAACCGGCAGACAGCAGAAGTAGCCTGCAGTACTGCACTCTAACCACTGTGCCAACACGGCTCATGGAGTTCCTAGATCAGTGATGGCGAACCTATGGCATGCATGGCAGAAGTGGCATGCAAAACCATCTCTCCGGGCATGCCAGCTGTCACCTGTTGCTTTTCCAGTTTCCGGCACGCGCATGTCAGCTGGTCTTCGCGCACGCATGCATGCCAGAAACCAGAAGACCAGGTGACCGGCTTTCATGTGCGTGCGTGCCAGGGAGCTGCTTTTCCGGTTTCCGGTACTCCCCTGAGCCTGTGCTCCAATTTCAGCACTCGGTGCTGAAAAGGTTCACCAATACTGTCCTAGATACTAGAAATTCAAGCAAAGAGGATAACTACCATATTTTTTGGAGTATAAGATGCACCTTTTTCCCTCCTAAAAGGGAGTGAAAATTTAGGTGTGTCTTATACATTGAATGTAGCCCCGCCCACCCACTGGCCCCTACCCTTTGGCCTCTGCCTCCCAGCAGTTTACCGCCTTGCAGCAAGCAACAAGAAGAAACAGCTCGTTTCAGCTTCAGCACAGCCTAATTAGCACAAGTTGATTGGATCGGCCTCCCGACTCTCAGCTGTTTTGCTCTCAGCTGTTTTGCGGGGGCCTCTGCTGCTTGCTGCAAGGAGGTAAATTGCTGGGAGCAGATTATTTTTTTTCTTGTGCTAATCAAGCTATGCTGAGAACGAAAATGAAAGTAAAGCAGGCTGTTTGCTGCAACGAGGCAAAATTGCTAAGAGGCAGAGGCAGATTTTCTTTTTCTTGTTTTTTCTCACCAAAAAAGGTAGGTGCGTCTTATAGTCCAGAGCATCTTATACTCCGAAAAATATGGTAAATCGCTGTAGTCAGCTAGCTGCAATTACTCAAGCCTTGCCTTTGGCTTAGCTAGAAGCCTCATTGAAAAAACTTGTTCTGCTCACCTCTGGATGTGCCTACACCTGGAGCCTTGGGATTGTGCATCAGCATCTAACTGAATGTCTAACTGAAGAGGAGATCCCTATGGCTGATCAGCCTCCATTTATTCCCCAGGCTGAACCATCTTGAACCACAGGCTCAGCTGCAAGCCAATTTACTGCAGCCAACTCACCCTGGGACAACACTAAAGAAGGTTGTCTATGCTTAGAGTGGAGCAGTGGCCTAGAGGTAGAGCTCTCGCCTCACAATCAGGAGGCTGCGAGTTTGATCCTAGGTAGAGGCAGGTATTTTTTCTCTCTCTGGGCACAATGAGAATATTATCTGTTGAACAAAACTCCTCATTGGCGACAGGGAGGGCATCCGGCCATTAAACATCTGCTAGCTCCATTCAGTTGCCCAGACTCCACCCTGCAAGGGTTTATGGGGCCGTTAAAAGATGATGATGAAAGTTATCTATGCTTACTTTGAATAAACAGATAGAGAAATCTATTGTTCCTCCGTTATTCTATCTCAGGGGTCAGCAACCTTAAATCCTCAAAGAGCCACAAAGGTCCTAACTGGAAGCCCCCCATTCAATTCTGGAGCTGACCGGAAGTCCGGTTCCCCCACCATAGAGTCTCCTCCTAGAGCGGTGTCCTTTTTCCCCTACCTGTCCTAACCAAAAGCCCTATCAATTGTGGAACTGACTGGAAAACCCGTCCCTTGCCATAGAGTCTCCTCCTGGCACACCATGCTTCCCCCCCGACCCCCAAACCGGAAGCTCCTCTCAAAATAGAGCCTTGGTAGTACAAAATAGAGCCTTGGTAGTACAGTGGTCTAAAGCACCCTGTTATTAAGACCAGCTGCCTGCAATTACTGCAGGTTCCAATCTCGCCAGGCTCAAGGTTGACTCAGCCTTCCATCCTTTCTAAGGTAGGTAAATTGAGGACCTAGTTTGTGGGGGCAATAAGCTGACTTTGTATAAATATACAAAAGGATGAAGGCTATTGCTGAGCGCATTGTAAGCCACCCTGAGTCTCCAGAGAAGGGCAGCATATAAATCAAATTTAAAAAAATAAAAAAAATAAAAAAATTGTGGCGCCGACCAGCGACAGGGAGCCGCAGCAGAGGGATGAAAGAGCCACATGCGGCTCCAGAGCCGCAGGTTGCTGATCCCTGTTCTAGCTCCATCTCTTGAGGTTCCCTCTTCTTATCACACCCACAACTTTTCCGTTTTAATTTGCCCATCTATGAATTCCCAAAGTAGCATACAACAGTTTGCTAAATCCCAACTTTTTAGGTTTCCCTATTCCTTGGGAAACTATAGGATGGTGGGGAGGGGGGGTGAGGGGAATCCCAGATTCCTTCTTTGAAAAGAAGAGCAAGGTTTTAATTACTTTGCTGTTGCTACGTTTGATTGAACACGGAAAAATAAATAAGGATAGTCAAAACATCCAAGAATTGGACATGGGAGAGAGGAAAGCACAGAAATGCAGGGTATTCTCAAGCTGTACATTTCAATGTCCTCCCCCACCCTGAACAAGTTATGTTCCATTGTTTTGGAAGGAAAGAAGATAATCAAACTTGCCTTTTTTTCTCCAAAAAGACCTCAAATTCCATGCTCGTGACCAATGGCTATGTATTTGCAACCTTCTCAGTAGCCTGCAAATTGAGTTGAAGGCAACACAAAGTCCTAAGCCAGATTTCATCCTTCTCTAATTGCCTCAAATTTCGGGTGCAGAGCTCAACACGGAACAGTGTCTCTCGTTACAAGTCAAGTGTGGACACAAGAAGTGGTCCCCTAAATTTGGGAGATTCTAGATAAATTCCTCTTCCCTATTTTACCCATCTTGTTTGAGATCCTTACAATGGGACACAAGGATTTTAGAATGGAAAACACAGAACCAGGACATTGATTGACAAGTTCCAGAGTCAGTAATTAAATCTCAGGAGATCTGAGGGTGGTGGGGAGAGAGAAACATCCACCCCACTGGGCCCCAAAGCAGTGGTGAAATTCAAATGCAAAAATAGATAGTGATTGATGGATGGATGATAAATAGATGAGAGAGAGAGAGAGAGAGAGAGAGAGAGAGAGAGAGGGAGGGAGAGAGAGAAAGATAGATAGATAGATAGATAGATAGATAGATAGATAGATAGATGATAAATAGATGATAGATAGATAGATAGATAGATAGATAGATAGATAGATGATGGATGGATGATAAATAGATGATAGATAGAGATTGATGAATGATAAATAGATGATAGATAGATAGATGGATAGATGGATGATAAATAGATGATGATAGATGATAGATAGATAGATAGATAGATAGATAGATAGATAGATAGATAGATAGATATCGAGAGAGAGAGATTAGATAGATAGATAGATAGATAGATAGATAGATAGATAGATAGATAGATAGATAGATAGATAGATAGATGATAGATGGATCAGATGATAGAAAATGGATACTGGTAGATGATGAGGGAGATTAGATAGATACACTAATGAGAGAGAGAGAGAGAGAATGGATGGATTGAAGGATTGATGGTAAGTAGGGGATGGATAGATGAGAGAGATAATAAATAGATTAAATAGACAGATGATAATCAGACAGACAGACAGACAGCATGTTCAGTGTGGGGCTGCTACAATTCAAAGTTTGAGTAAAAAAAAAATGTTCTCGATTTCCAAAAGATACCTTGAGTTGCTATTCCAGGTTTTGCATTGGCATCCCCTGTAGTCCCTGACAGAAGGAGGTAGGATTTTCAAAATTTCAAGGATAAAGATTGGATCAGAATACAGTAGTTTTCATTTCATTTAGGTTTCTAAAAACTAAACCGAGAGGCCATTTAGGGTAGTGAATAGGCCACCAGGAGTCCCAAATAACTTGAAGGCTCATATAGAACTTCATAAAGCAAAATTTCTCCCACCAGAAAGATAAAACTGCATTTGGAAGTTGAGGAAGGGCCTAACAAACAGGTCCTCAAAGTTCAATAAGACCAGTGATTTTGGGGCATGAAAGAAAAAAATTGGTTTAGAGTCTGCCCTACAGTACTGGAATAAAGAATTTAGTAATTGTAATAAGACTGTTATAAGGAACAACAAAAGTTACATTCACTTGTCACACCAAACCATAGTTTGCCTAAGCTACGGTTGGCTGAGATGGTGCGAAGCTCTAAGCTATGGCTTCCAAACTACAACCGCTTGATTTATCAACCTGCTAAGCCAAAAGTAAATCACATCAAGACGTGTGTGAACTTACCTGGAGGAAATCTTTTCTGGTCAAAAGGGAGTAGACTTTTAAGAAGTCTATGTTGGTTTAATACTTAAGTTTCATCATGGGTTGCTGTAGGAGTTTTGATGAGCTTAGTCTGCCCTCTGCTGGTTACTTAGGCATTTTCATTTTTAAAGAAACAGGCATGATACTTGGTCAGAAGAAACAATGTTTTGAGAATGTGTACTATTTAGAGTAACAGTTGGACCTCTGAGCAGTGGTGAAATGTAAAATTTGTTACTACCGGTTCTGTGGGCATGGCTTGGGGGGGGGGTTAATGTGACTGGGTGGGCGTGGCCAACTTTTTTTTTTTAACTTTTAAAACCATTTTTTCTATAACCTCTTCAGCAAAGAGGTTGTAAAAAAATGCTTTTAAAAGCTTCTGAAGATCCCAGCTGAGTTGCCTGATCGGCAGAGGCTTTTTTTTCTTTTAAAAGCCTCTGCCGATCCCAGCTGAGTTGCCTGATCGGCAGAGGCTTTTTTTTTCTTTTAAAAGCCTCTGCCGATCAGGCAACTCAGCTGGGATTGTCAGAAGCTTTTAAAAGCCTCTGACGATCCCAGCTGAGCCGCGCGATCATCAGAGTCTTTTTTTTTTAACTTTTAAAAGCATTTTTTTCTGCCGAAGAGGTTGTAGAAAAAATGCTTTTAAAAATAAATAAATAATAATAAAAAAAAGCACGGCTCAGCTGGGCTGGGGGGGTGGGGCAGGGATTTTTGCTACCGGTTCTCTGAACCACCCGCCGGATCAGATGATCCGGTCCAAACCAGGAGCATTTCACCCCTGCCTCTGAGGTTATCTAGTCCAACCCCCTGCTCAAGCAAGAGATCCTATATAGGGGTGGGTTCTACTTACCTTTACTACCAGTTTGCAATGGGATCGTGCATGCTTCTGTGCATGCACAGATCTCCGATGACGACATCCAGGGCAGTGGGCGGGGCCTCCCGCCGGTTTTACTACCGGTTCTTGCGAACCGGTCTGAACCAGGGGCAACCCACCACTGATCCTATAGAATACCATTCTAGACAAGTGCCTGCCCAGTCTCTTCTTACAAACCTCCAGTGATGGAGCAACCACAATTTTGGAAGACAAGCCGTTACTCATTCCCTTTCACTTAAGAACAAGGAACACAGGACTGATAAAGAGATTACCAAAGGACCCATTTATTTACGGGGTTTATTTAGAGATCTCAATCAATAGGATTCTAGGCAATGCATAGCATCCAGCCTCAGAATAAAGCAATGAAAAGACCACCGGCTGAAAAATGATAGCAAGCCATCCGACGTGAGCGCTGGCTGCGCAGGCTGCCGGCGCGACACCACACCAGCCTCCTCTTCGTCGGGATCAGCCACGATCTGCACAGGCCGCTGGCGGGCCACAACACTGTTTGAGAACTGTGGGCTTAAACTGATCTGCAACACACAATTAAAACCCACCAAATGGTTATCTTCACATGAAGATACAGTAGTGGCTAAAATTGTGGAAACCTTTTGGGGAAAGTGTATTTTCTAAAACTAGCTAATAACCCCACTTTTATTGGAGTAAAACCATAAAATTATATATCAGTGGAAACATTAATTTAATCAAGAATGTAATGCGATAACTTTCAGGAAGGATTTGCTATTAGAATAGCAGTTACAGTATAAAGAAGAAAAGTGAAACACATAGAAAAAACGAGATATACAAAAATTATCCCCATATCAGTGAATACTTAGTTGGGTAACCTTTAGCATGAATGCCTTACAACGTCTTCCCATGGAGTGAACCAAGTCTTTGAGTTCTGCAGCTGTTCCAATGTGAAACCGAGATTGAATGTTGGCTTCTATTAACTGGGTTTTATTACTGGGTCGCTTCTGACTAACAAGTTTCTTTAGTCGGCTCCATAGATTTTCATTTGGGTTAAGGTCTGGTCTATTCCCAGGCCATTCCAGCAGTGGAATAGGATTATCTTGAAACTCCCCCCCAAAAGAGCCTTGGTAGTACAGTGGTCTAAGGCACCCTGTTATTAAGCTGGTTATTAAGACCAGCTGCCTGCAATTACTGCAGGTTCGAATCTCGCCAAGGCTCAAGGTTGACTCAGCCTTCCATCCTTTCTAAGGTAGGTAAATTAAGGACCCAGTTGTGGGGGCAATAAGCTGACTTTGTATAAATATACAAAAGGATGAAGGCTATTGCTGAGCACATTGTAAGCCTCCCTGAGTCTCCGGAGAAGGGCGGCATATAAATCAAATTAAAAATAAAAAAATTGGTGTTATTAGCCATCAAACCTCAAAAATACACTTTTCCCAAAAGGTTTCCACAATTTTGGCCACTGCTGTAACCACACTATTGTTCTTACTTTCTCTAGGGACCTTTCTATATTCCAAGGCATTTCTTATTAACCCATTATAGGTTTTACTAAAAAAAAATGCTACATTTTTACAAGCCAACGTTACATTCATTACAGATTCCTCTCTCTCAAAAATTTGCTATTTGTCCTTGCAAGCCTCTCTTCCTAATTTTGGGGTGTCCCTCTAATTCCAGAACCGGTTCTTCATATGAATGCAAAATTGTATATACATGATATATGCCTTTTTTTCCCCTTGCTGTTTTCCTTAACAAACCCCAAAAGTACACATCTTTAAAAACAGCAAAGTGCTGGAAGGGGAAACCTGGCTTTGAGCTGATGTAAGATGACACAAATACCGTATCTGTGACAACTTTTTTTGAAGACCTGCAAACTATCATAAGCAGGTCTGCTTATTTGTAACGAGTCATCAGACCATCACAAAGTAAAGTATCTGTATAAAAATAACCAAAGTTAACCTAAATCACATTGGTACAGGTCCCGTATTATATGTTACAAACAAACAGAGCGTTTCTCGGAGCTCGAGGAAAATGCAGCATTTTTACAGTCAAAACCTACTTTAAAAAATAAAAATAAAAATAAGAATCCCAACGTATTTTTTAAAAAGGACCAAGCGGTGACTTTCTCCATTGTTTAACTCCGAACATACTCCTCTCTCGTAGACAGATTTTAAAAGACTCGTTTGCATTTCCTTCCCTCGCAGCTACAAAGAATGCATTTTAATTGATGCTGAGCAGAGAAATTCTCTTGCAGTGTTTTTTTTCTTCTTTTTTTTTTTAAAAAAAACCCTCTGTGCATTTTTCTCCTCGGCTCGGAGAAAAAAAATGACTTTGTTCCTTAAATGTCTGTTTGCAAGGCCAAAACTGCCAGAGAAATGCTGCAAGTTGAGGTTGTACTTTTAGCAGTTTAGAGAAGATGCTGGATTGGGTTTGTGCATGAATGACTGTTCTGTCTTTCACGGCGACTCCTTAAGGAAAGGAACTGATAATAAAACTGTCAGGACAATAATGCCTTTCCACAGATCTATGATGAGACCACACAGGACAGCCAGTGTCCTGTTCTGGTTGCTGCCTCTTAAAAAAAAAAAAAAAGGCCAAAGAGGACCACCAAAATAATTAGGAGCCTGGAATGGCTCCCTACAAAGGAAACTTTACGACTTTTAGGAATGTTTTGCTGTATGTGGGAGGGAAAAAAAAGAGAGAAAGAGAATTGAACACAGGAGCAGCCACTGGAAACCAAATGCAGGGAGATTTAGCACTGCCTGAAGATAACCGCCCCCCCTTTTTTTAAAAACATAATGCACAAGTGTGGAATTTCGTGCCAGAGTTGGATCTGTGTCCATCATTTGGATGGTTTGATCAGACTGGATGGCTAAATAGAGAGCCAGCTGGTCTAGTGGTTAAGGCACGAGGCTTAGAAAGCCAGAGACTGTGTGTTCAAGTTGAGCCTTAGCCATCCAGAATGACAGCGGGATGAATTTGGGGCCAATCACCAGGTGGAAGTGAGTTCGAGTCCTGCCTTAGGTCTGTATGACTTGGAGCCAATCACCAGGAGACGGTGAGTTCTAGTCCTGCCTTAGGCGTGAAAATTGGCTGGGTGACTTTGGGCCAATCAACAGGAGGCTTTGAGTTCTAGTCCTGCCTTAGGCTGTAGGACTTTGGGCTAATCACCAGGGGGTTGGACTAGAAGACCTCCAAGGTCCCTTCCAACTCTGTTATTCTATGCTATACTATGCTATGCTATGCTATTCTATTCTATTCTATTCTATTCTATTCTATTCTATTCTATTCTATTCTATTCTATTCTATTCTATTCTATTCTACCCTACCCTACCCTACCCTACCCTACCCTACCCTACCCTACCCTATTTCTATTCTATTCTATTCTATTCTATTCTATTCTATTCTATTCTATTCTACCCTACCCTACCCTACCCTACCCTACCCTATTTCTATTCTATTCTATTCTATTCTATTCTATTCTATTCTATTCTATTCTACTCTACTCTACTCTACTCTACTCTACTCTACTCTACTCTACTCTACTCTACTCTACTCATTGCAATAGGTTTAAGTAAAATATGTGCAGGGCTAAATATACCCCCCACGCCCCCAGATCTATTCCTCCCCTCCTTTCCCCATCCTGAAATCTCACAAGAGTATGTTGTTGAATCCAGAATACGTGATGGAATGTATAACGTGTCCACGCTTTAAAGCACAGGAAGATCTTCATTTGATCCCCTCGTGGGCTTTCTTCGTGCCAAACTTTGGATATAAATCTCGGGTGTGAACAAGTAGCAAGACTCTAGCATCCTTTTGCTTGCCAAAACCACATTTTGGGGGGAGGGGGGGAGCATCCCGGAGCATGTACGCTTCTGTTGGATTAATCTGACCTTTCTGGAGGAGTTATGATGTTCCGATGTTGTTCTCTCTTTCCATGACTACTTTCCATAATATCCGAACTGACAATGCGAACGCTGAGATCTTCTCCAACCGGTCTCTAAGAGGAAGTTGTATTTCAAGTGCCCTTAATCAGACTTCTCAAGCAAGTGCTGGACCGCATAGTCATAGCAATAGCACTTAGATTTATATACCGCTTCACAGTGCTTTTACAGCCCTCTCTAAGCGATTTACAGAATCAATCTATGGCCCCCAACAATCTGGGTCCTCATTTTACCCGCCTCGGAAGGATGGAAGGCTGAGTCAACCTTGAGCCGGTCAGGATCAAACTCATGACAGTTGGCAGAAGTAGCCTGCAATACTGCATTCTAAACATCATGGATGGAAGGAAGGAAGGAAGGAAGGAAGGAAGGAAGGAAGGAAGGAAGGAAGGAAGGAAAATAGCAATAGCACTTATACTTATATACTGCTTCACAGTGCTTTTACACCTCTCTCTAAGCGGTTTACAGAATCGACCTATTGCTCCCAACAATGGGTCCTCATTTTACCCACCTCAGAAGGATGGAAGGCTGAGTCAACCTTGAGCTGGGGAGATTCGACCTGCCAAATTGCAGGCAGCCGGCAGTCAGCAGAAGTAGCCTGCAGTACTGCACTCTAACCACTGCACACCATAGAAGGAAGGAAGGAAGGAAGGAAGGAAGGAAGGAAGGAAGGAAGGAAGGAAGGAAGGAAGGAAGAAGGAAGGAAGGAGGAAAGAAGGGGAAAAGGAAGAGCAACAGAACTTAGACTTATATACTAGTTCACTGTGCTTTTACGGCCCTCTCTAAGTGGAAAAAATTTAAAATTGCAGAGTGCCTTTGAGAAACTCAACAAAAGCATTTCCAACTGTCTGACTGGCTGGACTACAAAGATCATCATATTGTGTCTGTTATTCTATTAAGGTTGACTCAAGTCTTCCAGCCTTCCGAGGTCAATAAAATGAGGACCCAGATTGTTGGGGGCAATAGGCTGACTCTGTAAACCGCTTAGAGAGGGCTGTAAAGCACTGTGAAGTGGTATATAAGTGCTATTGCTATGGGTGGAAACTGGTCAAGGAGAGAAGCAACGTAGAATTCAAAGGGAGCTGATTTTCATCTGCTGATCACAAGATGGCCTTCCTTCCTTCCTTCCTTCCTTCCTTCCTTCCTTCCTTCCTTCCTTCCTTCCTTCCTTCCTTCCTTCCTCCCTCCCTCCCTCCCTCCCTCCCTTCCTTCCCAGTGGTTAAAATGCAGTATTGCAGGCTAATTGTGCTGACTGCCAGCAGTTCGATTCTCACTGACCTAAGGTTGCCTCAGCCTTCCGTCTTTCCAAGGTGGGTAAGATCAGGACCCAGATTGTTGGGGGCAAGAGGCTGACATTGTAAACTGCTCAGAGAGGGCTGTAAAAGCACTACGAAGTGGTATATAAGTCTAATATGCTCTTGCTATTCCGTTATCCTGTTATCCTCTTTTCTCCAAGAAGGTATCCGACTTTTAGTGCTTTTATTCTTGCAGTGCA
>NW_027256896.1:11567879-11730379 GCF_029215685.1 Pituophis catenifer annectens | reverse complement strand
GAAAGGAAAGGGAAGGGAAGGAAAGGGAAGGAAGAAAGAAAGAAAGAAAGAAAGAAAGAAAGAAAGAAAGAAAGAAAGAAAGAAAGAAAGAAAGATTGTACCATTCCCCTTCAGAAGCCATGTCAGCCATCAATCCTTCCCTCAGCTTATTTCCCAAGACTCTGCAATCCGAGGGGTCTCTGCCCATCCCTGAAAACGCAGCAGAACAAAATGTGGTAAGACACTGAGGGGCCATTTGTAACCAAATCCTATTACACCAGATACGGCTGGGATTAGGCCAGACATATTTTCCCAGAATACCCTCCCCCACCGCCCCCAAGCCTTCTACAGATGTTCACTGTCCATTCCCCAGATGTTGTTCCTTTTCCCAAGACAAGCTTCCCTTCTCATTTCCAGGACAACCACCCTGCTCTCCGCTCTCCAGGGCCAAGCAGAAGTTCAATTTAGGTAGTCCTCGACTTATGACCGCAACTGGGAACAGAACCACCCGGGGCCGTTATTAAATGAGTCACACCCATGGCAGTTATTCAGTGACTCATACCGATTTGACAAGCTTTGATATTTTTTTTGGCCACAGTTGTTAAGCGAATCACTGCCATTGTTAAACAAATTGTTAAAACTGGTCGTTAAATGAATCCAGCTTCTCCTGATGACTTTCCTTGTCAGAAGCTGGCTGGGAAGCTTGCAAATTTTGATTAGGTGACCGTGGGGCATATGTTTTTTTTTTTTTTTAAATTTGATTTATATGCCGCCCTTCTCTGGAGACTCAGGGCGGCTTACAATGCGTTAAGCAATAGCCTTCATACTTTTGTATATTTATACAAAGTCAGCTTATTGCCCCCACAAACTGGGTCCTCATTTCACCTACCTTAGAAAGGATGGAAGGCTGAGTCAACCTTGAGCCTGGTGAGAATTGAACTCGCAGTAATTGCAGGCAGCTGGATGTTAAATGCTGCCTTAGGAGGCATTAGCCTCCTACGCCACTCAGGCTCCTATGTTGAGGATTGGTGGAAAGTTGTAAGTATTTTAGGTGGGAGAGGGGCTATTCTTTTATGAATGTATTACTTTTTATTCTTTTCTTTTGCTATTTTTATTTTTATAAGTTGTTTTTATATTCGTGTAAGCCGCCTTGAGTAAGCTGCTATGGGCGAGTGGGCGGCAGTGTAAATTTTCTAAAATAAGTAAATAAATAAAATAAATTTTTGTTCAATGCTGTTGCAACTTCAAAGGGTGGCTAAAAGAATGGTCCCTAGTTGAGAACTACCTATAAAAAGTTACAACTCGTGCATTCTGTTATAAGGTAGTCCTTGACTTACAACAATTCGTTTAGGGACCATTCAAAGTTACGACGGCAGTGAAAACAGTGACTTACGACCGTTTTTCACACTGACGACCTTTGCAGCCTCCCCATGATCGCGGGATCAAAAAAATCAGACGCTCGGCAACTGACTCTCATTTATGACAGTCGTAGTATCCCGGGATCACGTGATCCCCTTTTTGCGACTTTCTGACCAGCAAAAAGTCCATGGGGAAACCAGATTCACTTTACAACGGTCTCCATTGTCGTATGTCGAGGACTGCCTGTATTCTCGTAAGAATGAGGTTCTCTCCGGGTCAAGTTCCCCTCTCAGTAGAAAGAATAGAAAGGCAGCTGTTTGGATTCCCTGCCCACTTCTGTGATCAATAGAAACTCGAGTTATTGTGATACATCTTCGCACCTAAGAGAAAACTTCACCTGTGGCAATGCTGTTGTCTGACATGCAACATGGCAATAATAAGTGGCAATAGCCATAGCAAGAGCACTTAGACTTATATGCCGCTTCACAGTGCTTTACAGCCCTCTCTAAGCAGTTTACAGAATCAGCCTCTGGCCCCCAACAATCTGGGTCCTCATTTTACCCACCTCGGAAGGATGGAAGGCTGAGTCAGCCTTGAGCCGTTTAGGATTGAACTCCTGGCAGTCGGCAGAGTTAGCCTGCAATACTGCATTCTAACCACTGCACACCATGGAAGGAAGGAAGGAAGGAAGGAAGGAAGGAAGGAAGGAAGGAAGGAAGGAAGGAAGGAAGGAAGGAAGGAAGGAAGGGCAATAGCAATAGCAATAGCAATAGCAATAGCAATAGCAATAGCAATAGCAATAGCACTTAGACGTATATACCACTTCACAGTGCTTTACAGCCCTCTCTAAGCAGTTTACAGAGTCAACATGTTGCCCCCAACAATCTGGGTCCTCATTTTACCCACCTCAGAAGGACGGAAGGCTGAGTCAACCTTGAGCCTGGTGAGATTCGAACTGCCAAATTGCAGTCAGCCACAGTCAGCAGAAGTAGCCTGCAGTACTGCAGTCTAACCACTGCGCCACCTCGTCTCCAAATATGGTGTCTCCGTTACGTTGTAGTAATGAGAAAAATCAGCTTGGAGAACATACCTGGGACTGAACTGTCATTCAGCAATAATCATTCAGAAAGCCAGTTTGGTCTAACGGGGGGGGGGAGGAGGGGGGGACCAGGCTAGAAAGTAGGCGATGGTGAGTTCTAATCCCACGTTAGGCATGAAAGCCAGCTGGGTGACTTGGACCATTCACCAGGAGTTGGTGTGTTCTAGTCCCATTTTCGTCAGGAAAACTACCTGGCTGACTTTGGAGCCAATCACTAGGAGACTGTGAGTTCTAGTTCTGCCTTAGGCATAAAAACTGGCTGGCTGATATTTGAGCCAATCACCAGGAGACTGTGAGTTCTAGTTCTGCCTTAGGCATAAAAACTGGCTGGCTGATATTTGAGCCAATCACCAGGAGACTGTGAGTTCTAGTTCTGCCTTACGCATAAAAACTGGCTGGCTGATATTTGAGCCAATCACCAGGAGATGATGAGTTCTAGTCCTGCCTTTGGGATAAAAATTGGCTGGCTGACTTTGAGCCAATCACCAGGAGATGGCGAGTTCTAGTCCTACCTAGGTGAGTTTGGATCAGTCCCTTCCTCTCTCAATCTCTCAGCCCTACCTACCTCACAGAACTGTTGTCATGGCGAAACAAAGAGGCGGGAAGATGTGATGGATATGAGTGGAGTTATTTGTAAAAAATAATAAAGGTAGGAAACAAAACAAGCAAATAAACAAAGTCCTGGTAACTGTGTCCAATAGCTTTATCTTGGCCAAACTTTGTGTGTGGTTTTGTCCCAAGAGTAAAAAAAAATCAGCTGTCTTAGTTTTCTGGAAGAAAAAATTAAAATTTATTCCCAGTCAATTTCTGGTGAAGCAATATCTTCTCAGGATCAGATGTCCCCAGAAACAGGAGTTCGGGAGAACCTCTAGCTAAGATTCTGTGCAGTTCGGAGAACCCCCAAATCCCACTCCTGGCTGGCCCCGCCCACCCCATTCTGCCCCTCCCAGGAGTCCCCATGCAGCCAGTTTCGGATGCAGGTAAGTGCAGGGTATGCACGGAGGCTCGGGGAGAGCGAAAAACGGGCTTATCGGAAGTTCATGAAGGCTGGAAACAGGTTCATTTCCAGCCTCCAGAGGGCCTCTGGAGCCTGGGGAGGCCGTTTTCACTCTCCCGGAGGATTGAGAAAAGCCTTAGGAACCCGGGGAGGGCAAAAACGTCTCCACACACACCCCGCCGTGGTGCAGGAGGCTGGCTAGGCCACGCCCACCATGGCCATGCCCACTCAGCAACCAGGCAGAGAACCCCTTGCAAAAATTTTGAAGCCCACCTCTGCCCAGAAAGACTGTTTTTTAAGGCCCTACTTTCCCTAGAGGCAAGTCAAGGTCAACCCTTCACCTCTGAACGGGCAAATGGTACAGTGTCCTTAAAAGCACCCTCGCTTCGCACCCACCGTAAACATTTAACAAGGGAATCCGGTTGGAGTGTTGCCGTGGATCCTTCCTGTTCATGTTTCTAGCCCTTATTAGCACCAGCCGTTCCTGTTCTACATCCTCTTCCCGAATTATCTGTTTTGTCCTCACATGCTCTGCCCTGCCCTGGCATCGAAAGAGG
The DNA here is from genome assembly GCF_029215685.1 of Pituophis catenifer annectens. Classification (NCBI taxonomy): domain Eukaryota; kingdom Metazoa; phylum Chordata; class Lepidosauria; order Squamata; family Colubridae; genus Pituophis; species Pituophis catenifer. Next base: position 11,726,388 of record NW_027256896.1, on the reverse strand, counting down.
AAGGGGTGTGTGGGTGTGACCGCCCCTTGTTAATATTGCTGGGGCTTTTTATTTATTATTTTTTAAAAAAAACTTCTTTTGCAAACGTCAACATTCCTCCGAACGTCTATCCTGAACTAGGTGGCTCAGTGGCTAAGACCTTGAGCTTGTCGATCAGAAAAGTCGGCAGTTCGGCAGTTCGAATCCCTAGTACAGGTCTCCTGCGCGAGCAGGGGGCTGGACTAGATGACCTCCAAGGTCCCTTCCCACTCTGCTACCGTTAGTCTTCCATCTCTTGTCCCGTTTCCGAAGGCTTTTTCTTTTTGGTGGTGTGGTTCACACCTGCTGTTCTTTCCACGAAAGCCGGGGAATTATTTTAACTTTAAAGCCCCAAAGTCCGATTCAGTGGTGGGTTTCCAAAACTTTTTACTACCGGTTCTATGGGTGTGGCTTGGTGGCGTGACAGGGGAAGGATACTGTAAAATCTCCATTCCCACCCCACTCCAGGGGAAGGATACTGTAAAATCTCCATTCCCACCCCACTCCAGGGGAAGGTTACTGCAAAATCTCCATTCCCATCCCACTCCAGGGGAAGGATACTGTAAAATCCCTCCCCACTCCAGGGGAAGGTTACTGCAAAATCCCCATTTCCTCCCGATCAGCTGAGACTTGGGAGGCAGAGAATAGATGGGGGCGGGACCAGTCAGAATGTCTACTACCGGTTCTCCGAACTACTCAAAATTTCCGCTACCGGTTCTCCAGAAGTGGTCAGAACCTACATGGGGGGAAGGGATCGCTTGGGCCAAGGGATACCTCCCATCAAAATGTTCTGACAGGGACCAGTTTTTTTTCCTAGCCTTTTTTGCTTGAGTTTTTCTTCTTGTACCTTAAGATCCTACTATCATGTTTCAAGACCGTGGAGAATACGCTATGCAGGCAACCCTCGACTTACGACTATTTGTAAAGTGGCTGTTCAAAGTGACAATGGTACTGTATAAAATGGCTTATGACTGTTTTTCACACTTACGACCCTTGCGGCAGCGTTCCTATGGTCCCATGATCAAAATTCAGACACTTGGCAACTGACTCCTATTTATGACGGTTGCAGTGTCCCGTCCCCCCACCCCCACTCCAAGGTTACGTCACTCTGACAAGCCAAGCCAATGGGATTCACTTAGCAACCATGCTACTAACTTAACAACTGTGTCAAGAAAGTTCATACAATGGGGCATTGAACCTCTCTTCAGCCTCCACTTCCCCACAAGCCAGACTTTCTATTTTCAAGTCAAATGTTTCTTTTCCCTGGCTGCCCGATATTCTCTTTGTAGGGCCCAGTTTCCAATCTCCTAGAAGACTAGAACTCCAGACCTGTCCCCCACCCCCACCCCCATCGTCTCACCCATTGGTCCTTTGAGTCAGTTTAGTTCACCGCAAAGAGGATTTAATTTCAGGGAAATCTCTTAGGACTCAGAAATTCTGATTATTATTTTTTTGTCTACCGTATTGCCAGTCCTTCAAGGTAGACCAAACTAGGAAATCAAAATTATGTAGTTTTACCGTAAAGATATAGTAACAGGGGAGGAGATGGGCAACCTAGAAACATGAAAAATGGATAGATAGATAGATAATGATAGAGATAGAGGATAAAAGATAGATAGATAGATAGATAGATAGATAGATAGATAGATAGATAGATAGGTGATAGATAGATGCTAGATAGATAGTATATATGTATGTATGTATATATGTATGTTTGTATGTATGTATGTATGTATGTATGTATATAAGAGATGATAGATAGATAGATAGATAGATAGATAGATAGATAGATAGGTGATAGATAGATGCTAGATAGATAGTATATATGTATGTATGTATATATGTATGTATATATGTATGTATGTATGTATGTATGTATGTATATAAGAGATGATAGATAGATAGATAGATAGATAGATAGATAGATAGATGATAGAGATAGATAGAGATGATAGAAGATAGATATAGATATAGATATAGATCAGTAGTGAGTTGCCCCCAGTTCACACCGATGGGAGGCTCCGCCCACTGACCCCGACATCATCAGAACGCTTCTGCGCATGCGTGGCCCCGTTACGAACCAGTAGTAAAGGTAAGTAGAACCCATCCCTGATATAGATGATAAAAGAGATAGATACCATGTTTCCCCCCAAAATAAGACATCCCCAGATAATAAGCTCAGTCAGGCTTTTGAGCACATGGCAATAAGGCCAAGCACTTATTTCAGGTTCAAAAAAATATAAGACAGGGTCTTATTTTCCGGGAAACACGGTAGGTAGGTAGGTAGGTAGATAGATGATAGATAGATAGATAGATGATAGATAGATAGATAGATAGATAGATAGATAGATAGATAGATAGATAGAGATAGATAGACAGACAGACAGACAGACAGACAGACAGACAGACAGACAGACAGACAGACTGACAGACAGACGAGAGAGGGGGAGAATTTTGCATGCCCAAATGTGCCTTCTCCACTCTCTTTATTTTTGAGTGAATTAGGAAAGATCTTGTCTGAGATACTTTCTCAAATTACATTTCCGGCCCAGACTGAGATTACTTTTGTCTGATCATTGTCTTGATAACACTGCCTCTTTCTCCTGTCCCTCAAGGCCATTCCACCTTCCCTCTGCACATATAGAGGATAAGATGGCCAGATGCATTCACATTTAAATTTAATTCAGATAAATGAGATTTGTCAGTTCTGGGACTACTATTCGCACTGTTTGGGCTGCAAAGACAGCCTTTGCAGCCTGAGATCCCCCAGTCTTAGAGAGGCCTTGAAACATTCCTACTTCCAAAAGTCTTTTCACTATGATTGGTTCAGCCTAGTATTGATCCCTGCACAGGAAGGGAATATGCTAATTGATTTGGATCAAGTTCTCTCTAGGATGATACGGAGGAAATCACGGGTATGCCAACTGAGCTGAGCGTATGACCTGAAATAAGGATTTGCAGCTCTGCAAATGTTGAAAAATGATCCGGATAGTTGTAGAATGTGTAAACGAAGAAATGCTAAAATACAGTTGCACTCAGTTGATGGAATTGCCTATCCAACAGGCAGTCCTTGACTTAACAACCATTTGTTCTGTGACCGTTCAAAGTTACAATACAGATACTCCTCGACTTCCAATCGTTCATTTCAGAGTTCAAAGTTACAACGGCACTGAAAAAAGTGACTTATGACCACTTTTCACAGTTACGACTTTTGCAAGAACCCCTGATCAAAATTCAGGTGCTTGGCAACTGACTCATACGTTATGACAGTTGTAGTGTCATAAAAGGGGTCACTCTTGCGACCTTCTGAGAGGTCAAGTCCATGAGGAAGCCAGGTTCACTTCACAACCGTGTTACTAACTGAACAACCGCAGTGACTCGCTTAAGAAATGTGACAAGGAAGGCTGTAAAATGGAGGCAAACCTCACTTAATAACCGTCTCGCTTAGCAACTCCATTGTGGTCCTATGTCGAGGAGTACCTGTATATGAAGTGTGGAAGCAAGAATGGAAAGTGACAGAGATATAGTGAAGACGGGTGCCACCGAAAGAGAATCCTGAAACTTCCTGTGAAGTTGCAAAAGAAATGGGAATAAATCCAAATATTAATAACACGATGCAGACGGTTATTTCAAGGTCATTGAATCTGTAAAAGGGACGTTTAGCCCTTTGATCTTATGTTCTGGGAGAAAGAAGATCAGACACAGCAGTGGCCAAAATTGTGGAAACCTTTTGGGAAAAGTGTATTTTTGAAGTTTGATGGCTAATAACACCACTTTTTTTTTGTGGAGTTTCAAGATAATCCTATTCCACTGCTGGAATGGCCTGGGAATAGCCCAGACCTTCACCCAATTGAAAATCTATGGAGCTGACTAAAGAAACTTGTTAGTTAGAAGCGACCCAGCAATAAAACCCAGTTAATAGAAGCAATCCTTCGATCTTGGTTTCACATGATAACAGCTGCAGAACTAAAAGACTTGGTTCACTTCACGGGAAGACGTTGTAAGGCCATAATTCATGCTAATTTATACTGTAACTATTTCAATAGCAAATCCTTCCTAAAAGTTATTGCATTACACTCTTGATTAAATTATCTTTCCATTGATATATAATTTTATGGTACTACCCCGTTAAAAAAAAAGTGGTGTTATTAGCTAGTTACACTTTTTCCAAAAGGTTTCCACAATTTTGGCTACTACTGTAGCTTTCAGAAACTCACCTTAACTGTAAATCACCAATAATTGAATGCTAGGATTTCAGCTCCTTGTAGATCCAAGATTTGGGAGATTAGCCAGAAGATTTAACTAGCAGTCTTCCAATACTTGAGGGGCTGTCATAGAGAAGAGGGGGTCCACCAGTGGTGGGTTGACCCCAGTTCGGACCAGTTCTATAGAACCGGTAGTAAAATTGGCGGGAGGCTCCACCCACTGATGACCCTGACGTCATCAGAAGCGATCTTGTTGCGAACCGGTAGTAAAGGTAAGTAGAACCCACCCCTGGGATCCACCTATTCTCCAAAACACCTGAAGGGAGAGCATGAACTAATGGTCGGAAGCTTACCAAAGACAGATCCATCCTAGAATTAAGGAGAAATTTCCTGAGCGATTAATCAGTGGAACTACTTACCTCTGGAAGTTGTGGGTGCTTCATCACTGGAGGTTTTTTTCAGAAAAGACCGGACAGCTATTTGTCTGAAATGGCATAAGGTCTCCTGCTTGAGTAGGGGGTTGGATTAGAAGACCTCCAAGGTCCCTTCCCGCCCTATTATTCTATGTTCTAATGAGAGTTGATTTCTTTCTGGATTTGGCTATGCTGTTAGGGGCATGACAAAGATGCACTGTTTTTTAACCTGACAGAACTCGATGTATCTGTTGATCTTTATCTCAATTAGTGCCTTCAAGACATTTTTGACTTCTGGGGATGACTGGCCAAGTCCCTGCAGTTTTCCTGGCATGATTTTCTATAAGCAGTTTACCATTTAGAGTGCTTTCTTCCTAAGAAAGAAATTGGCCCTGAATCGCCCAGCTGGATTTGCGTTTAAAGCAGGACTAGAACTCGGATTTTTTTTTTAAAAAGCTCATAATCCAGCACCTTCTTCTCTAGAGAAGGGTACTTCCAACTGGCCAACTTTAAGAGGTGTGGACTTCTACTCCCAGAATGAGCACACCCCCCCTCCCAATGAAGGCTGGGGAATTCTGGGAGCTGAAGTCCACACCACTTAAAGGTTGTTTTGTTGCAACTGCAGTAGACCAAACTTTCTTTCTTTCCAGTATTTGAGGGGCTGCCTCAAAGAAGAAGGGGGTCAATTTATTTTCCAAAGCACCATCTTTCTCTCTCTCTCTCTCTCTCTCCTTTCTTCCTTCCTTCCTTCCCACCCTTCTTCTCCTTCCTTCCTTCCTTCCCCTCTTCTCCTTCCTTCCTTCTTCTCTTCTCCTTCCTTCCTTCCTTAATTCCTTCCTTCCTTCCCCCCTTCTTCTTCCTTCCTTCCTTCCTTCCCTCCCCCTTCCCTCCCCCTCTCTCAATAATTGCAAAAAGTAAGAACCGAGGGGAATTCAACTTTCTGCAATACTTGCTCTTGTCCATTCACTTGCAAAATTTGCAAAATTACCAAAAAAATACTGAAAGCAACAATCCAGATGTAGTCAGTTGCATCAAGACTCACGTGTTGAGTGACAAGTACACAATCCCCTGTGAAATATCACAAGAAAAAGCATCTCAATACAATGCTGTGTGTATTTTTCCCTCTGGTGTGCATTAATTTAAACAAAAACAAAACTGCACAAACACAATTTCAATTTAATCCTAGGAGCAAACTCTACCACCGAGGCTGTGTCCTCTCCCTTCCCGCTAGTATTTTTTTTTTTCAACGCACAAATTACAAACATGACGAAAAGGCAGAGAATTGGGGACAAATAAATAGAAATAACTGATGCAGCAGCTTGTAGGAAAAGGCACAGTGGACAGTTTCCCAACTTAAAACAGTGTGAAACTGTGCTAGACTCTTAATGCATCGAGTTGCACTTTAGAAGTGAGACAAGGAATTCAGGATTTTCCAAAGTCAGGACCGAAATACGGATGAGATCCGTTTAACAGGTGTTCCAGCAATCAACCTGACTAACAGTCATCAGTCAGACTTCAAATTCCTGGGATACAGTTAAAACCCATTTCCTTTTCCCATTAATAGGAATTACAACGATTTGTTTCGCCCACACTTAAAGAGGAAATAAAAGCCAGATTGGGACACACACTTTTCAAGTGAACACACACTCGCTTTCACATGCAAGATTAGTAACAGCAACCATTTGTAAGAATAGGTCAAAGGTTTCCCCGATATCCTTTCCAACATTGGCAAATTTACTTTCAAGAATGGGAACATTTCCCCTATTTTTAAAAGCCTCTATCTCACAATTTGGGGGATTTTTGTTCAGGTCTTTTTTTTAAACAACACAGTCCTTTGTCACCGAGTTGTTAAAAATTATCCAATTTGGATAACCTAGAATCTAAAATAATAGTCATCCCAGGTAGTCCTCGACTTACAACAGTTCATTTAGTGTCCGTTCGAAGTTACAGCGGCACTGGAAAAAGTGACTTATGACCAGTTTTCAGAATTATGACCGTTGCAGCATTCCCCAAGGTCAGGTGATCAGAATTCAGAAGCTTGGCAACGGACTCATATTTATGACGGTTGCAGTGCCTTGAGGTCAAGTTTTGCGACCTTCTGACAAGCAAAGTCAACAGAGAAGCCAGGTACACTTAACAGCTGGGTGAAGAATGGCAGTGATTCACTTAACAACTGTGGCCAGAGAGGTCGTAAGATGGGGCAAAATTCACGTAACCAATGTCTCGCTGAGCGACAAAAATCTTGGCCTCAATTGTGGTCGTATGTCGAGGACTACCTGTATATGTTTTATTGCACGGTCAGTTAAAATGTTTTAGATCCCTACCCAAGGCTCCTTGTATTGGCTACTTCATCCTGTATTTAGATTTTCGCTACCGTATTTCTGCAAGATTTTTAAAACACCATGGGGGACTTTCTTCAAAGATAGAGTTTATTGCTAAAAATGTTTTGCTCAGTCATATGTACACCGATGTGTTGTTCAAAGAGTATTCAAGTAAACATTTTCAATATCTCTAGCTTTCCCTCCCCGCCCTTCTATACACAAACATTAAAAATAAATAAACTGTACATGAGAAAGTTCTTTTAACATTTCTACATTACTATATGTATCCCCCCCCACCAAAAAAATCACTCTTTCATAACAACATATACTTAAAAACAAAATATCCTTACTCAATATACATTAAAAAAAAAAAGAAAGAAAACTCAGAGCTTTAGACAACTCTGAAAATTTGTCTGAAAATCGGTAACAAGTTTTGGAACAGGCAAAACGAACAATCAGGAGTGCAGGAAATCAGACACAAGGGCATTTTTAAAGGCGTTTAAAGGATTGGGTGTTATAAACCAGCATTATAGGAAAATATCTTCTCTTTCTTATATGACAAAGGAAACTGCAGTTTCAAAATGGTTGAAGCTTCAATTTGTGGTCCTGCATTGTTATTTTCTTATTATTGATTAAAAAAAAAACACACGCACAAAAACAACAAAAACCACAACAGGATTCCCTCCTCCTTTAAAACTCTATATTTACATGGGGGTTGGGGGGTGGCAGTTTTAAATTTTGTTAGAACGCTATATACGTATAAAAATAGACATCTCCATGTAGTGCTTAGCTTTCTCTCTCTCTGTCTTTATTTTTTTCCTCGTGGCCTGCACTGCAGTTCCTCTGGGGTTTCTTTTCCCCATGTTCAAATAAAATAAAATAATTAAAAAGAGAGAGAAGGGGGAGGGAAGGAGGGAGAGAGGGAGAGAGAGAAGCAGGGAGTGAGGCAGGGGAAAAAAAACAACAACAGTGCAAGCGGTACGGGGAAGAGGATAGAGAAACGATGGAGCGAAGTATCTTGCAAACACCGATGGTGTCTGTAGGTCTCTTTGTCAAGGCAAGACTCTCTCAACCCTTTTTCATTTCAACCCTCCAAGCTTCACTTGGGGGTTGGAGGATGATTGGCACCTGTCAAGTCCGTTCACCCAGGTGGCTTGAGTTCCTAGCCACCTTCTCCCGATGCTTCAGCCTTCCGGATGGATCCCCCGGTGTAGGATCGAGTGCAACCTCACGTCCTCCTCTCCTCCTTTCCCCTCCCCAATCTCAAAGCCATTAGCGTGCCTTTCAGCTGAGGCTCTCCCGGACCTAAAGCCCCATCTCCATCCATCATGCTGCATCCATCCAGGAGCCGGGGGAGGGGGGGCACGTTCCCCACCTCCATAAGTCCTCCACCTCTCTCCCCCCCCTTTCACACCTCCCATAATTAACAGGAGCACTTGCACTCTGAAATCACCGGATACTGAACGGGGATCCACGTGCAATATTTTTGCTTGGACCATCCTTGGCAGTACCATCTCAAGAAGGTCTTGGTGACCGATTTGATCGGTTTGCAGGACATGCCCTCCGGGAAGGAACACGACCGCTCGGCCATGCAGTTCCCTTCCTTGATGTACCGAGGCCAAAACCGACTGCCCAGGTCCTTCCAGGTGTACATCACCGGACAGTAGGTGTAAGCCCAAAGCCACTGGAGAAATTTCCGTCGGGCTTTTTTACCTATCTTGACCTTGGTCCTATAAGGCGTCTCGGCAAGGTCCAGCTTTTTCAGCTCGCCGGGCAAAGCGCCTTGACCTTTGAACTTCTGCAAAGGCTCCAAGCTGGAGAGGTTCCCTTGAGCCGGCGCTGCCACCGACATGAAGTTGGGGTCGAAATGGCTCCCCAGTTTCTTACGTAAAGTCCGGTCGTCCAAATCTTGCTCCTTGGGGTCATATTCGGGATCAGGATGCTCGATAATATCCTTGATGGGCAGGTTGTCGCTTGGGGAAGGGCGGAGCCGAAGATAGGGCTGGGAAAAGCCCGGTTGAAGCAGCAACGCCAAAGAAGAGCAGATCAGGAGCGCTTGGGGGGCCTTCATGCTCTCGGATCCCCCACCCGGCGGGGGTCACTCGGGAGACTGTTTTCCCAGACCAGCCCAAGCGAGGAAGGAGGGCAGCCGGCGGACAACTGCTGCTGCTACGGAATAGCTTTTCTCTCTCTCTCTCTCTCTGTCTCTTCCGATTGTTCCCAAGCCTGGAGGGATGGGAGGTAGGAGGGGAGGGGGGGGTGAGAGTTATTCTTCCGGAGACCCCCTTGCCAAGTCCAAGCGATGCATAAATAGGTTGAGACAAAATCCAGCAAGGCCCCTGGCTTTAAATAGCTCGGCCAGGGGTTAGGTGACAGATGCGGAGGCCAGGTCTCTCTCTCTTACGCTCCTGCTCCTCCTAGCACGGAGAAGAGCAAAAAACAAAAAACGAGGGGTGCCAGAAATGGGGGGTGGGGGTGGGGTGGAGAGAGTGGGGACAGCAGGGCAGGAATCAATGGCCTTGGGAGGGGGGCAGGAAGCAGTGGTCCCCCTTTTCCAGACCCCCAAAGGGCTCAGGGTAAAAAAAAAGCCCACCCACCCTTTTTCTTCTTCTTCTTCTTCTTCCTCTTCTTCTGTCTCTCTCTCTCTCTCTCTCTCCTCCTTTCTCTCTCTCTCTCTCTCTCTCTCCCCCCAAAAATTCACAGCGATCCCGAGTCCATCCCCATGGTGACAGCTGGACTTAGACCTACGGCAGCATGTCTAGACAGCATGGCAGAGTTTGGCGTGAGACAGGGGAGGCCCAAGAATAAAACCTTCTTTTATAGATGGGGAAGCCGTGAAAAAAAAAAAGGGGGGGGGGAGAAAGTCTTGGCGGCAGCAAGGGAGGGGGGGCGAGGGAAGGAGGAGGAGGAGGGGAGTAAGAGAGCCGCAGGTCCCCAGAAACGCGTCCAGTTTTGGGAAGAAGCGTGCGTGTGTGTGTGTGTATAAATTGGGGGGTGTCTTCCAACTTTCCAGTTGGGGGGCGTCTGGGTTTCTTCTTCTTCTTCTTCTTTTTTCCTTCAATGCACCCCTTTTTTCCCCCTTCTTCTTTCAGCTCCTCGAATAAGAACGGCTCCCGCCGACTCCCCAAGACCGCTGGGAACGCCCCGGCGCAAAACGGGGCTTCATCGCGGAGCTTTCGACCCGTGCTCGGCTCCGGGTTTCAGCGCCCCGATTCCTTCGGCGGGGCGCCGCTCAGCATCGCGGGCGCCCGGTTGCAAAATCCAGCCGGCGGAGGAAGAGGAGGAGGAGGAGGAGGCGACAAGATTCCCAAGTGGCAGAGAAAGCGCCTTTGCCCGGAGATGCGAGGAGGTGGAAGGGGGGGGGGGTAAGAAACAGTCGCGTCTTCGGAAGGACGAAGAAAACCAGGAGAGGCACTTCTCTCCCCTCCCCCGACACACACACACACACACACAGCCTGCTCAGGATCGGGCGCAAGGGTTCAGGATCGCGCTCGGCGCCGTCCGGATCCCGCTGCGGGGCTCGCGGGAGGAGAAGAGCTGGCGGCTGATGCGCTCGGGCGGCTCCGCTGCGGCGCCCGCCGGCTGGCTGGCTGGCTGACTGGCGGGGCTCAGATCGCGGCTGGCCGGCTGGCTGGCGTCTGCTTTCCCCGAGCGCGCTCCCTCGGCGGTGGCGGCGGCGGTTCCTCCCCGCGCCTCGCTCCGCTCTGCAGCCAGCGCGCGTCTGCCGCGCCGGGCTCGCCGAAGCCCAAGTTAAATATCGCCCCCTCCGCGGCAGCCAAGTGTCAACGGAACGGCCCTCCCCTCCCTGTCCTCCAGGGAAGCTATGGGGCCGGCCGGCCGGGGACTGGGTGGGTCCTAGCGCCTCCCTCTCCTCCCCCTCCCCCTCCGATCTCATGGAGGGGTGGGGGCTCTTTCTCTCTTCTCCCCACCCCCACCATTCAGCCGCCTGCGCTCCCCTCCCAATCTTTGGACCCCCACACACGTATGCACACGCGAGCGTCGGAACCCCCATCTTTTCCAAACCCGCTTTCTGCGGATCAGCCTTGGGCTCCTGGTTTGGGTTTTTTTTTGGGGGGTGGGGGAGGTGGAAGCGGCTGTTGCGCGAATGCAGAAAGCGAGTTCGAAGAAGGTGCGGGTTCCGTGTGTGTGTGTGTGTGTGTGAAGCCAGGGGAGGATGCGAGTTCGGAGAAGATGCGGGTTTCACATGAATGTGTGATGTGTGTGAAGCCAAGAAAGGATGCAAGTAAGGAGAAGATGCGGGTTCCGTGTGTGAGTGTGTGATGTGTGTAAAGCCAGGGGAGGATGCGAGTTCGAAGAAGATGCGGGTTCCGTGTGTTTGTGTATGTGTGTGAAGCCAGGGGAGGATGCGAGTTCGGAGAAGATGCTGGTTCCGTGTGTGTGTGTGTGAAACCAGGGGAGGATGTGAGTTCGGAGAAGATGCGGGTTTCGCGTTCGTGTGTGTGTGTGAAGCCAGGGGAGGATGCGAGTTCGGAGAAGATGCGGGTTCCGTATGTGGTGTGTGTGTGAAGCCAGGGGAGGATGCGTGGAGGCCCCGGGATTGCGAGCGGAGGGGTTTTGCAGAGAGGGGAGGGGGCGACGCGCGAGGTGAGCCGACGGCCCATCCTAGTTTCTTTAGAATGGGCAGATAAGAAACCGTGATTTTGAACTCTGTGTGTGGGGGGGGGGCCGCTCTGGCAGCACGTGTGAATGCCGGGTGAGTTGGGTGGGGCGGGGGAAGTGTTGCAGCGACCCTTAGGCCGGGGCTGGTGCAGAAAGTAAAAGAGAAGGAAAGAGTCGCTGGCGTTGAAGGAAGGGGAAGGGGCTAACTCGGATCTCAGCAGGGACGTGAGAGGGGGGCGATGCGGGACTAGGTTTAGCTTTGGGGGGGGCTTTGGGGGGGGTCTTCAGTCCAACTCCCACGGATTTTCTCCCACCAAGTTGGAAAGAATGGCTTGTTTCAAAAAAAAAAAATCCTGTCTTACACCCGCTAGAATCCCCCCAAAGATTTGAACATGTGTGAATGTGTGCCCCTGTGCTGGGGAAAGCATGGAACTGATGAGGTGAGAAAAATTCAAGGCACTCTGAACCTGCTCCGAGACACTATTTGCTGGCTTAATTTGGTACTGTCCAGCTTCATCTTGATCCCACCACTGAACACTACCATCTCCTACAAATTTGAGTGGGTGGGCAGCGCCACTCCGAGAGCCAATGCAAAGGGGAAATACGCAATCTCTCTGTGTCTGCTTCATTCCTCTCCAGACCCAAAAATATTTTTGCCTGACTAGGTGGCTCAGTGGCTAAAACACTGAGCTTGTCAATCAGAAAGTTCCGGAAGTGAATCCCTAGTACAGGTCTCCTGTGTGAGCAGGGGGTTGGACTAGATGACCTCCAAGGTCCCTTCCAACTATGTTACTGTTACTATTTATGGTAGGGTACTTACTATATCTTTGTGTGTCCCCCCCCACCGTCCCGAAGGCTCTGAGCACCTAACAATAGAATAGAATAGAGTAGAGTAGAGTAGAGTAGAGTAGAGTAGAGTAGAGTAGAGTAGAGTAGAATAGAATAGAATAGAATAGAATAGAATAGAATAGAATAGAATAGAATATGGAAATAGAGTAGAGTAGAGTAGAGTAGAGTAGAGTAGAATAGAATAGAATAGAATAGAATAGAATAGAATAGAATAGAATAGAATAGAATAGAATAGAATAGAATAGAATAGAATAGAATAGAATTTTTATTGGCCAAGTGTGATTGGACACATAAGGAATTTGTCTTTGGTGCATATGCTCTCAGTGTACATAAAAGAAAAGATACATTCATCAAGAACCATAGAATTAGAATTAGAATTAGAATTAGAATTAGAATTAGAATTAGAATAGAATAGAATAGAATAGAATAGAATAGAATAGAATAGAATAGAATAGAATAGAATAGAATAACAGAATAGAATAATAGAATAGAATAGAATAGAATTTTTTATTGGCCAAGTGTGATTGGACACACAAGGAATTTGTCTTTGGTGCATATGCTCTCAGTGTACATAAAAGAAAAGATACATTCATCAAGAACCATAGAATTAGAATTAGAATAGAATAGAATAGAATAGAATAGAATAGAATAGAATAGAATAGAATAGAATAGAATAGAATAGAATAGAATAGAATAGAACTTTTTATTGGCCAAGTGTGATTGGACACACAAGGAATTTGTCTTTGGTGCATACGCTCTCGATGTACATAAAAGAAAAGATACGTTCATCAAGAATCGTAAGGTACAACACTTAATGATAGTCGTAGGGGGACAAATGATACAAGCAACAAAATTAGTCATACAGTCACAAGTGGAAGGAGATGGGTGGTGGGAACTATGAGAAGATTAATAGTAGGGCAGACTTAGTAAACAGTTTGACAGTGTTGAGGGAATTATTTGTTTAGCAGAGTGATGGCGTTTTAACAAATCACAAATATTGTAAAAGGAAATCCCTCCATAAAAAACGAAGAAACCCACTGAAAGCATCATCATAAACATCTCGGCAGCACCACAAGAAAAAACAACAAGAACAGCACGGAGTGCCGTATATCTGCTAGTGCTCCCCGATATTCAAAGCATAACTTTGTCCTTGGGCCAGATTGGTAATGGAAACAGGTCTTTAATTTTTCCCTGATCATTTCTGGGGCCAAATGATGTGTCACAATCTTGTGTCAACTCTTCGATTGAACATTTACCTGCTGTAACAGTGGGGCCGCCACATCTAGCCAACTATGCTCCCCCCAAAAAAATTAATAATAACAATTTTAAAAACAACAACAACTAGGTGCCTTCGGGATGGGAGACCACCAGTAAATCTCAAAACTCACTAGAAGTGACGGGGGGAAAAAAATCTTAAAAGATCTCACTGGCAAAAAAACTCTACTTCCTTGTATGATTGTCAAGAAAGCAAAACAGCCTTCAGCTCCTCAGCTCAACCCAACTCAACTCAACCTACGAGACCGTCTTTTGCCACCAATAGCCTCCCACCGACCAGTTCGTTCTCACCGGGAGGGACTACTCAGGGTACCGTCAGTCAAATTATGCCGACTGGCGACTCCCAGGGGGAGGGCCTTCTCTGTGGGGGCTCCAACCCTTTGGAATGAACTGCCCCCGGAGATACGGAATATCCCTGATCTCCGTGCTTTCCGCCGTGCCCTCAAGACCCTCATGTTCCTACAAGCGGGGCTAAACATACGAACATGTGAATGTTTTTTAAAACATTATCTAATTTTAGGTTCTATTTAATAGGGCCAAACTATGTTATAATAATAATAATTTCAATTAGCAATTTTATGATGTTTGTGTGTCTATATTTTTCCTGACTGTACACCGCCTTGAGTCCTATGGGAGAAAGGCGGTATAGAAATATAATAAATAAATAAATAAACCCAAAAACTTGCCTTTGCTTTTCAGCCATTTCAATTAGGATTTGAATTAACATTTGTTAGCACAGTCATCAGAAAAAGGGGCGGGGGAGAAACTGTCAAAGAGTTAGTCAGTTCTTGGGTTCTTCATCTTCCTGGCTCTCTTTAGGCACTATCTAGAGATTAGTCACTTTTTTTTTCAGGAAATACAGGGTGCTGATGCTGGCAAACCCTCTAATGGTGCAGCGATTCCTACAAGGGTTAAGTGAGCGCCTGGATTCCGACAACCAGGAAACCTGACTTAACACCGTTGACTGCACGGGTTTCCTCCAGATGGAAAGACCATGATCGTGGCAACAGGATTTTTACTTCCAATGAGCGAGGCCATCCAGATCAATCCATCAGAATAGAGCTGAAAGGACCTTGGAGGTCTTCTAGTCAAACCCCTTAAAAACATCCAGTGATCCTTGAAAACCACTTTTAGATTGGACTGAAGAGGGAAACAACAGGAGAGAGGGGAAGGAGTAGAGAGAGAGGAAGGGAGAGGAGAAGAGAAGAGAAAGAAGAAAGGGAAAAGGAGAGGAAGAAAAGGGAGGGGAAAGAGGAGTAGAAGAGAAGGTTAGAAGGGGGAAGAAGAGAGGAGTGGGGGAAGGGAAGGGGAAGTAGGAAAGAGAAGGAGAGGAAGAATGAAGGAAGTAGGAGGAGAAAGAGGAAATAAGAGAAGAAGAAAGGTTGGAGTAAAGGTAAAGGGTAAAAGAGCAGCCCCGAAAAATGAAAAATGAAAGTTAAAAGAAAAGATGAATGAAAAATGATGGACAAATGACTCTACATGTAAATGTGTTGATGAGAAATAAAAATAAAAAACTTAAGGAAAAAAAAAACATCCAGTGATGGAGCGCCCACGATTTCTGGTGGCAAGCTGTTCCACTGGTTAATTGTCCTCACTGTGAGGAAGTTTCTCCTGAATTCCAGGTTGCTCCTCTCTTTGGTTAGTTTCCATCCATTATTTCTTGTCCTGCCTTCTGGTGCTTTGGAGAATAATTTGACCCCCTCTTCTTTGTGGCAGCCCCCCAAAATACTGGAATCCTGCTGTCATGTCGCCCCTAATTCTTCTTTTCTTTAGATTAGCCAAACCCAAATCCTGCAGCCGTTTTTTTGTATGTTTTAGTCTCCAGGCCTTTGATCCTCTTAGTTGCTCTTCTCTGCAACTAAATAGGTTGAGATTGCAACTGCGAACGTCTCTCTTATAAACGGGCAGCTTCGCTTATTTATCCTTCTGGTTTTAAGCTTGAGGATCTACCTCAGATCGGTGAGAAGACAAAGGGTTAAATGGGGGGGTGGAGGGAGAGAAAGAGGAAGGTTGCAGAGATAAGAAATCCTGCACAAGTTACCAGTTTACCGCTGGGCGCTGCTGCAGGCATTTGCTTGTGAAAGCAGAAGAGAGAAATCCTTCTGCGGGATTGTGAGAAGAATTTGCCCTAGTGCCTATCAAAGAACCTTCCTTCCTTCCTTCCTTCCTTCCTTCCTTCCTTCCTTCCTTCCTTCCTTCCTTCCTTCCTTCCTTCCTTCCTTCATCCCTCCTTCCCCCCTTTCTCCCCTCCCCCTCCTTTCTCCCCTTCTTTCCTTCCTTCCTCCCTCCCTCTCCTTTCTCCCCTTCCTTCCTTCCTTCTTTCCTCCCCCCCCTCCCTTCCTCCCTCCCTCCCCTTCCTTCCTTCTGTTCCTTCCTTCCTTCCCTTTCTTCTGTCCCTCCCTCCCTCCCTTTCCTTTCTTCCTTTCTTCCTTTCTTCCTTCCTTCCCTTTCTTCTGTTCCTTCTGTCCCTCCCTCCCCTTTCTCCCCTTCCTTCCTTCCTTCCTTCCTTCCTTCCTTCCTTCCTTCCTTCCTTCCCTTCCTCCCTCCCCCTTCCTCCCCTTCCTTCCTCCTGTTCCTTCCTTCCCTTTCTTCTGTCCCTCCCTCCCTCCCTTCCTTCCTCCCTCCCTCCCTTCCTTCCTTTTCCCTTTCTTCTGTGCCTTCTGTCCCTCCCTCCCCTTTCTCCTCTTCCTTCCTTCCGTTCCTTCTGTCCCTCCCTCCCTTTTCTCCCCTTCCTTCCTTCCTTCCTTCCTTCCTTCCTTCCTTCCCTTCCCTTCCCTTCCCTTCCCTTTCTTTTCCTTTCCTTCCTATAGGGTTTCCTGCCTGAGCAGGGGGTTACTAGAAGACCTCCAAGATCCTTTCCAACTCTGTTATTCTATTCTATTCTATTGAACTCTACTGAAGGGAACGAGGAAGACAAACAGGGCCTTTCATATCAGTTGTAAGCAGCTCTGTTAGTCACCACAACACATCCCAAGGCTAATCTGGTTTTTTCGGACTCCAAATGCAGCCTGTTTTGTTTAGTGCAGTGTGCAGACAGCACCCAAATGCACAACCAATAAGCATTCACCCCAAACTCTGCTGTAGTAATATTGTTTGGTCCATCTAACATTCTGGGCCTGGCCAATTACGGTTTAATCGAGCCGTCTGCCTCACAAACCATGTTAAATCACAAAAGAAGGCAACTGCGTATTTCACGAAGTCTAATAAATAAAATAAAACATTTATCTTAGACTAGCCTGTTGCCCGGAAGGACCCTGGATCTTAGTTCAGGGTCTATATGAAACCCGTTTATCACCAAGCCATCTATTTTGCCAAATTCCACCCAAAATGAATTGTGTTTTATGAAACCACCAATTTCATAAACAGACAGGGCACCCTGGAGGAAGTTTCAGAGAGGTTTAGACTCCAGGTTTAACATCTAAACATACATCTCTAGAATTCTTTTATTAGATTAGATTAGAATTCTTTATTGGCCAAGTGTGATTGGACACACAAGGAATTTGTCTTTGGTGCATAAGCTCTCAGTGTACATAAAAAGACAAGATGCATTCGTCAAGAATCATAGAATAGAATTAGAATTAGAATTAGAATTAGAATTAGAATAGAATAGAATAGAATAGAATAGAATAGAATAGAATAGAATAGAATAGAATAGAATAGAATAGAATAGAATAGAATAGAATTCTTTATTGGCCAAGTGTAATTGGACACACAAGGAATTTGTCTTTGGTGCATATGCTCTCAGGGTACATAAAAAGACAAGATACATTTGTCAAGAATCCTAAGGTACAACACTTAATGATAGTCATAGAGTACAATTAAGCAATCGAATCATATACGAGAAATTTTATTTCCCATGGACACTCCTGTAGAAATTATACAAAGAACAAACTGGGGACCTTGGGAAACATGGAAAATTTAGGAATTTAAAGACAGGATCCATCTTACATCAACAAACATACTGATGAGGATCGGGTACACCATCAAACTTGAGACCAACCTGAGCATAGAAAAATTCAAACAAATGGTGAAAGATTGGAAGACATGGAGAAATCTGGCCCATTGAATTGCCAAGAGTTGGACACAACTGAGTGGATAACATCATAATCATCATCAAATTATGAAAAGAAGGACCAGGGGAGACATGATAGCAGTGTTCCGATATCTCAGGGGCTTCCACAAAGAAGAGGGAGTCAAAGCACCTGAGGGCAGGACAAGAAGCAACAGGTGGAAACTAATCAAGGAGAGAAGCAACTTAGAACTAAGGAGAAATTTCCTGAGGGTTAGAACAATTAATCAGTGGAACGACTGGCCTCCAGAAGTTGTGAATGCTCCAACACTGGAAGTTTTTAAGAAGATGTTGGATAACCATTTGTCTGAAGTGGTGTAGGGTTTCCTGCCTAAGCAGTGGGTTGGACTAGAAGATCTCCAAGGTCCCTTGCCTTCTGTTATTCTATTTCTATTTGTCCCAGGGGTGAAATTCAGCAGGTTCTGACAGGTTCTAGAGAACCGGTAGCGGAAATTTTGAGCAGTTCGGAGAACTGGCAAATACCACCTCTGGCTGGCCCCAGAGTGGGGTGGGAATGCAGATTTTGCAATATCCTTCTCCCAGGAGTGGGGAAGGAATGGAGATTTTGCAGTATCCTTCCCCTGCCATGCTCACCAAGCCACGCCCACAGAACCAGTAATAAAAAAAATTGGATTTCATCACTGATTTGTCCCCACTGAATCTTTTCAACCTTGGAGCTGAGCCAAGGGATGCCTGATGAACGGACTTCTTTTCTGGGTGGCCAGTTCTCAAAACCACTTCCCACACAGTCTGGCTTGGCACGATGGTTGGCATCTTTTCTGCAGGGGATGCTGGAAACCACTGGATTTTTTTTTTATTTTTTTTTTAAAGACTGTTTCAGGTCGAGTCAGTTTTAACGCCGCCAATATTTTGATTGTTGACCATGGAGGAGAAAAAGAACATCTAGAAAGTCCTTAGTCATCATTTGATGTCCTGCTTAGTAAGCATGCCAGGTCTTAGGGGGAAAAACAAGCTTCTTTTTGGGGGAAGATACATTATTCTTATGATATGCCGGTTGCTTATTCCTGCCTCTTGGATGGCGCATGGAATCTACAAGAAGTTCTTCTACATCAAAGAGAACATTTGTTTAATGAAAAGAAGGACTAGGGGAGACATGATAGCAGTCTTCCAATATCTCAGGGGCTGCCACAAAGAAGAGGGAGTCAAGCTATTCTCCAAAGCACCTGAGGGCAGGACAAGAAGCAATGGGTAGAAACTCATCAAGGAGAGAAGCAACTTAGAACTAAGGAGAAATTTCCTGACAGTTAGAACAATTAATCAGTGGAACAACTTGCCTCCAGAAGTTGTGAATGCTCCAACACTGGAAGTTTTCAAGATGTTGGATAACCATTTGTCGGAAGTGGTGTAGGGTTTCCTGCCTAAGGAGGGGGTTGGACTAGAAGACCTCCAAGGTCCCTTCCAACTCTGTTATTCTATTCTATTCTATTCTATTCTATTCTATTCTATTCTATTCTATTCTATTCTATTCTATTCTATTCTATTCTATTCTATTCTATTCTATTCTATTCTATTCTATATATGTTTTAGCCTCCAGGCCTGAAATGTGACATCTCCCTCAACTAGAGAAGAAAGGACAGCAAATCACTTGCAAAGTTGATCAACATTATTCAGTCATGTTGTTTTTAATGATATAGGTAGTCCTTGGGTTATGACCATTTGTTCAGGAGCCCTTCGAAACAAAAGGAATGTTTCGTTAATGGGTGGAAAACAAGGCTATTGTATTTTTTAGCATTATGACATCTCCCTCAGTTGGAGAGTAAAGGCCAGCAAGTCAATCGCAAAGTTGATAAACATAATTCATAATAATGAATTATAAGTTTTATAATATAGTCCTTGAGTTATGACCATTTGTTCAGTAACCCTTCAAAGTTACGATGGTGTTGAAGGAAGGGACTTATGACTGGTCCTTGAAGATTGATTAGCCGTTTGGGATAATGAAACAAAAATTTTGAGAAACTAAATTTCCATTTTGTTCTCATAGCAATAGCAGTAGCGCTTAGACTTATATACCGCTTTACAGTGCTTTTACAGCCCTCTCTAAGCGGTTTACAGAGTCAGCATATTGCCCCAACAATCTGGGTCCTCATTTTACTGACCTCGGAAGGATGGAAGGCTGAGTCAACCTTGGTCAGGAAATTTCTCCTTAGTTCTAGGTTGCTTCTCTCCTGAATTAGTTTCCACCCATTGCTTCTTGTCCTGCCCTCAGGTGCTTTGGAGAATAGCTTGACTCCCTCTTCTTTGGGGCAGCCCCTGAGATATCGGAAGACTGCTATCATGTCTCCCCTAGTCCTTCTTTTCATCAAACTAGACATATCCAGTTCCTGCAACTGTTCTTCATATATTTTAGCCTCCAGTCCCTTAATCATCTTTGTTGTTCTTCTCAGCACTCTTTCTATCTTTCTAAAAGCACACGCAGACGTCTTTAAAAATACTCCAGACATCCATCCCACTCGTCCTTCTCTGCTTCTTCCTTACTGCAGTTTTTTCCGAGGGTGTCGATTCATGGAATCCCATTTTCTGGATGACTTCATCATTCCAGGGGTAGCAACTAAACAAACAGAAAGCAGCAAACTGCCCCCAAAGTTTGGAGGTCGTTGACCAACAAGGAGCTACAGCAAAGTTGTTCTACCCTTGGAGAAATGGAAATAAACAACACAGCAACTAGAGTTATTGCAGTAATGCTAGGTATCTGGTTTGCTTACTCAAGACTGATCCCTGATTTCCACCCGCCCCCCCATCTGTGAATAGTGGATTGAAGATGCAGAGGTTCCCTTCCATGGATTCCCTGAAGATGGGCCCAGCAGACAGAAAAACAGAAAGGATGGATAATCATAAAACAGACGATGAACAGTTGCAGGAACTGGGCATGGCTAGTCTAGTGAAGAGAAGGACCAGGGGAGACAGGATAGCAATCTTCCAATATTTGAGGAGCTGCCATGGAAATTGATCAAGTGAGGTACTAATACCACTCTATAAAACCTTAGTAAGACCACACCTAGAATCCTGCACCCAGTTTTGGTCACCACACTATAAAAAAGATGTCGAGACTCTGGAAAGAGTGCAGAGAAGAGCAACCAGGATGATTTGGGGACTGGAGATGAAAACATTATGAAGAACGGTTGCAGGAACTGGGCCTGGCTAGTCTAGTGAAGAGAAGGACCACGGGAGACAGGATAGAAGTCTTCCAGTATTTGAGGGGCTGCCACAGAGACGAGAGGGGGGTCAACCTGTTTTCTAAAGCACCCGAAGGCCAGACAAGGAATAATGGATGGAAGTTGATCAAGGAAAGATTCAACCTAGAAATAAGGAGGAATTTTCTGACAGTGAGAACCATCAACCCATGGAACAGGAGGTGCCTTTCGAAGTTGTGGGAGCTTCATCCCTGGAGGCTTTCAAGAAGAGACTGGACTGCCATCTGTCAGAAATGGTGTAGGGTCCCCTGCTTGGGTGGAGGGTTGGACTAGATGACCTACAAGGTCCCTTCCAACTCTGTTAATCTGTTAATCATGATCTCATAGTATAGGTAGTCCTTGACTTACAGTTGTTCTTTTAGTGACCATTCAAAGCTACAAGGTCACTGGAAAAAAAAAGTTGATTTTTGACCGTTTTTTACACTTACGACCATGGCAGCACCCCTGATCAAAATTCAGACCCTTGGCAACTGGCTCCTCTTTATGACGGTCGCAGTGTCCCCCGGGAGTCACATGATCCCCTTTTGCGGCCTTCTGATAAACAAAGTCCATGGGGGAAACCGGATTCAGTTAACAACCGTGTTACTAATTTAACCACTGCAGTGATTCATTTAACAACGGTGCCAAGAAAGGTTGTAAAATGGGGGCAAATCTCACTTAAGGACTGTCTTGGTTGGCAAAAGGAAATGTTGGGCTCAATTGTGGTCGTAAGTTGAGGATTTCCTGTACAAATTTTAGTCCAGAGAGTCCTTGATTTACAAGTATTTGTTTAGTGACCGTTCAAAGTTACAACGGGACTGAAAAAAGTGACCTCGTACACCGGGGGGGGGGGGTCCTCGTACTTATGATCATTGCATTTCCATAGTCACATGATCAACATTAGGGTTGCTGGGGCAACGGGCCTGTATTTACGATGATGTTAACCACACAGAAAATGGCAGTGCTCCCAATTTCCAGGAAATTGTCATCATTTCATGGAAGAGTGCTGCTAATTCTTATTTCCTAATCAGGGAGATCTGAGAAGGAGCTGCTCAAAATAAAATAATAACAATAATAATTCCAAAAAGCTGCTTGGCTTTAAAACTCACGGGTGAGATCAAGAAGGAAAAAGGACCACTCAAACCATCTCCCCCCACTGCAATTTTTGGTGACCTGCCAAGAACGACGGTTTTCCAATTATTCTTGCTTTCCATGAGGAGGTGAGACAGCTGATTTCCATTGCCGAGATGGAGAAAATGCATCAGGAGAAGGAAGGGATATATATATAAGATATATATATATCTTCCACCAATGCCTAAGAGTCTTCACAGCACACTTTGCTTGCTTCCAGCGCAAACGTCTGGCATGCGCGGAAGTTGATGAGTTCATATTGCAAAGGGAAGGTTTCTCGCGCAGCTTCCTAGAAAAACCCGAAGCTCACACTACAAAGCAGGTGCAACCAATCCTGGGGGAAAAGGTGATGTCAGCATAGGAGCCGTCACCTCTAAGGCAATAAATTAGAATGAAGCTGAGACCATCTCGCTCGCCTTAAAAAAAAAAAAAAAAAAAAAGACTTGCTCTGCTCTCCTCAGATTCTCAAACTCCCAAAACTGAAGCCTACATCCTTTTAGGAATCATTGCTTAAAAGCGTAATGTTTGGTATTTTTTTAATCGCATTCTGCGGTGATCAGGTGGGTGCCAAGATCTCTCCGGATGATTAAAAGCTCGCTTGTGTGTGTGTGTGTGTGTGTGTGTGTGTGTGTGTGTGTGTGTGAGCATTGACTTATTCTTCCGGGCTCTCTTATTTGACTTAGAGATGGATCCAGGGGTAGGCTTCAAAAAATTTAGCAAGGGGTTCTCTGCCCGGTTTGCTGGGTGGGCATAGCTATGGTGGGCGTGGCCTAGTCGGTCTCCTGCACCATGGCGGGGGGGGGGGGCATTTTTGCCCTCCCCAGACCCCAGAGGCTTTCCTCGGAGCCTGTGGAGCCACATGTGGCTCTTTCACCCCTCTGCTGCGGCTCCCTGTCACTCAAAATATGTGTCACAACCACTAATGTGCGACACCCACCAACATGCCATTTATTGAGCTTTTCAACCCCCGGTTGGCCAACCATGGATAAATCCAAGAAAAGAAAAGTTTCAGAAGAAAACAGAATATTTAATTCAACTACATATGCTAGTTTTGTGGCCACTTAGGAAATAGTCAGGCACGGGAAGGGTTTTGTGGCTCCCGGTGTTTTCTTTTCTGTGGAAAACGGGTCCATATGATGTTTAAGGTGGCAGACCCCTGTTCTAGTCCAACCCCCTGCTCAAACAGTAGACACTATACCATTGCAGACAAATGGTTGTCCAATCTCTTCTTAAAAATTTCCAGTGTTGGAGCACCTACAACTTCTGGAGGCAAGTTGTTCCACCGATTAATTGTTCTAACCATCAGGAAATTTCTCCTGAGTTCTAAGTTGGTTCTCTCCTTGATTTGTTTCCATACATTGCTTCTTGTCCTACCTTCAGGTCTTTGGAGTTGACCCCCAATTCTTTGTGGCAGCCCCTGAGATATTGGAATACTGCTATCATGTCACCCTTAGTCCTTCTTTTCATTAGACTAGACATACCCAATTCCCGCAACTGTTCTTTATATATTTTAGCCTCCAGTCCCTTAATCATCTTTTTTGCTCTTCTCTGCACTCTTTCTAGAATCTCAACATCTTTTTTTTAATTATGGGAACCAAAACTGGATGCCATATTCCAAATGTGGTCTTCGCACAACGCCTTATAAACTGGTACTAACACTTCATGTGATCTTGATTCTATCCCTCTGTTAACATTTTTCTGTTAATCTGTTAGTCTTTCCAGAGGTGTCAGGAATTGGTTAAGGGGTGTCACAGGATACGGTTAAAAAAAACAACAACTCAAGAGGGCAAGCACAATGTAAATACATCCACATAAGAAAGAGGTCGGCTTTTAATTGGACTATCGCAACCACTATCTTGGCTTTTTAACCACATTTTGAGGACACGTCTGAACTGATCTCTTCCAAAGGATCTTCCCAAAAAAAACCAACAACAACCTTATAGGTTGCAGAAAACAGACTCATTATGCTCATCCATCTCACACGCAGAAACCTTGCCACGATTATGGGATCCTATGATCCTAAGAGCCGCAGTGGCGCAGTGGTTAGAGTGCAGTACTGCAGGCTACTTCTGCTGATCACCGGCTGCCAGCAGTTTGGCAGATTGAATCTCACCAGGCTCAAGGTCGACTCAGCTTTCCATCCTTCTGAGGTTGGTAAAATGAGGACCCAGATTGTAGGGGGCAAGAGGCTGACTCTGTAAACCTCTTAGAGAGGGCTGTAAAGCACTGTGAAGCGGTATATAAGTCTAAGTGCTATTCCTTCCTTCCTTCCTTCCTTCCTTCCTTCCTTCCTTCCTTCCTTCCTTCCTTCCTTCCTTCCATCCATAGTATACAGTGGTTAGAATGCAATACTGCAGACTAATTCTGCTGACTGTCAGGTGTTCGATCCTGACTGGCTCAAGGTTAACTCAGCCTTACATCCTTCCGAGGTCGGTAAAATTAGGACCCAACTTGTTGGGGGCAATAGGCTGACTCTTTAAATCGCTTAGAGAAGGCTGTAAAAGCCCTGTGATGCGATATATAAGTCTAAGTGCTATTGCTATTTTCCTTCCTTCCTTCCTTCCTTCCTTCCTTCCTTCCTTCCTTCCTTCCTTCCTTCCTTCCTTCTATGGTGTGCAGTGGTTAGAATGCAATATTGCAGGCTAATTCTGTTGACTGCCAGCAGTTCGATCCTGACTGGCTCAAGGTTGACTCAGCCTTCCATCATTCTGAGACTGGTAAAATGAGGACCCAGATTGTTGGGGGCAAGAGGCTGACTCTGTAAACCATTTAGAGAGGGCTGTAAAAGCACCGTGAAGCGGTATATAAGTCCATGTGCTGTGCCTTTCCAGGAGATGAGGCCGCAAGCCACCTGTGAAACACCGCATAACAATAATCCCAGATGGACAGGAGAAATCTGAGGTCATCTCCTTGCCCATCCATCAAGCGAGCAAGACCCTGGATCTCAGTCTTTCTATCCTCCCATCTGCGAAATGGGAATCATGTCAGTTCCACCTGCAACTGACAATCAAGTTTGTCAGTTGCAGGTGGAAAAGTTCAGAAGCCGTTCTCCAAATGGCAGGAGGATCTAGTCTGTTGTAGAGATAGGTGCCCTTAAATGCCCCCGCCAAGGCAGACAGCTCTATCACCGTCTCCTCCTGCCAAAGAAAGGGGGAAACTGAAGAAATAAACCTGTCATCCGATGGTTATATCTGCCATGCTTTGAGTCAAGATGCTGCGGCAAGAAACTCAACATGTGTGCCAAGGGGAAAAGGGAGGGAGAACAAACCCGAGCTCCCCTCACCTCCTTAACCTCTGAATTGCTCCCCACTGACATCAGTCCTGGACAGATGCCAAAGATTAGATACACAGCTGCTTTTTCTGACACCATTGAGGGGAAAGAAGCATTCTTCTCCGTGCCAGTCACTTCCTCCAAAAGGCATGAATAGCCAGTCACACACCAGGCCTGGAGTGAAGCAAGAACTGGGGACAAGGTAGAGGTAGGAGAGGGAGTAGCAGATCCTTGCATCACTTCTTCCTCCCCCCAAAAACTTTCCTCAGAAGACTTAACTCATAGGCATAGGCAGGGGTGGGATTCTACTGGTTCAGACCGGTTCGGGCGAACCTGTAGCTCCGATGATCAGCTGGGAGCCTCTGGAGGCCATTTTCGCCCTCCCAGAGGCTCAAGGAAAGACTCCGGAGCCCGGGAAGGGCAAAAAAGCCTCCCCCCGCCATGGTGCAGGAGGCTGACTAGGCCACACCCACCATGGCCACTTCCACCCAGCAACCGGGCAGAGAACCCCTTGCTAAAATTTTTGAAACCCACCCCTGCCTCAATCCATCTAGCACTTGGCATGCTAGAGTGGCCAACTGAACACGTTTATGGTTATAGACTAGGGCTGGATTGCTAGAATGCCTTTCGTTTGACTCTCTCGTTGAACCCCTCCTGTTTCCCAGGAGGCAGGAAGCAGCCATCAAAGTAAGCACTACCGATCACCAGAGCCTCCATGAATCTGGTTCTTCATATAGAGCAAGGACCATCTGCGCAACATCCAACTGGATGCCATATGACCACAACTGCCGACAGGGAATTCCACACATTTAACTATGCGCTATGCACGAGTGGATTTCCTTCTGTCGGTTCTGAATCTACCTGTTCCTTGAAAGGAAACAAGGAAACGGCGAGAGAGAACTTGTACCCCGAAGTCTGGAATCTAAGCAAATCTTGGGACCCGATTTTTCTCACTTGGGACTCTTCTGCCTTCAGGCATGACAGCTGGGAATCAGGAAGGTGTGTTTGCAACAGACCGAGAAGGGATGAAGTTGGAGGAAGATACACTGACATCAGTAGATGCCATTCAGACTCCATGGCAGGTTTCTTATTCCAGCAGTTTTCCTTGACGTTGCAGCTATGGCTGTTTTACTATCTCTTTTCTCTTGGATCTACTTCATACGACTACCAAAAGGAAAACAATATTCCTTGTTTTCCTTGGGTGTTGGGGAAATACAGGAGAAAGGAGAGGAACACAGACATAGAAGACAAGGAAGTTATTCAAAGTCTCAGCACTGTTGCAGAGAAATTGATCTACTCCACATCCAATGTTCATTATTTAAAGGCTCAGAAAGCTCAAACTGCCCCAAAGAGCTGCTGATCCAGTTCTACAGAGGAATTATTGAGTCTGTCATCTGTACCTCCATAACTGTCTGGTTTGGCTCTGCAACCCAACAAGATGGACACAGACTTCAGCGGATAGTTAGAACTGCAGAAAAAACAATGGCTACCAACCTGCCTTCCATGTAGGACCTGTATACCGCATGAGTCAAAAAGAGGGCTGTGAAAATATCTACAGACCCCTCACATCCTGGACATAAACTGTTTCAATTCTTACCCTCAAAACAACACTATAGAGCACTGCACACCAGAACAACTAGACACAAGGACAGTTTTTTTCCTAAATGCCATCACTTTGCTAAACTAATTTCCACAACATTGTCAAATTAACTACTAAGACTGTATTACTATTCTTCTTCTCATCCTTACTAGTACCTATCTCTTCTCACTTATGGCTATATCCATGTTGCTGGCCCAGCCCCCATCTATTCGCTGCCTCCCGAGTCTCAGCTGATTGGATGGGTCTTCTTTTGTTGCCCTGCACAGGAGAACAGAACCAGAAAGCAGGTTAGTGGGGTGGGGAGGGAATGGAGATTTTACAGTATCCTTCCCCTGTCATGCCCACCAAGCCACATCCACCACACCACGTCCACACAACTGGTAGTAAAAAAATTTGAATCCCACCACTGGAGACAGTGATTGACTCAAAGTAGCTAGTGTTTGGGTTGGATTGGGTTGAAGTGAGTGAAGTAGAGAAGGGTGGTGTTATGTTGTGTTGAGATGAGATGAGTTGTGTAGAGCTGTGTTGGGTTGAGATAAGTTGGGTTGAGTAGAATAGGGTTGAGTTGGGTTGAATTTCAGAAAGTGGGTTCAGAAAGTGAATTGGATTGGATTTAGGAAGTAAATCTACAGTGGGCCTTCTTCTCGAGTGCAGACAAATATGGAACATTACACAACCTATCTCCTCTCTACACCCACAGAGTTCAATGAAGTAGGTTTTGAAAATGAGCCAACGTTATGGAGCAATGAAATTTTGCCACAATCAATGATACACACCCACCTTGGCATCTTGCTTAGCTTCCTCTATCCTGGTTTATTCACCGAAACTACATTCCAGTTTGTCCACTAGTGCTGACATGTTCTTGAGACCTGACTCATCCCATAGTTATTTCTTTTGAGTTTATGTCAGACGACAGTCAATGATCCCAGTAAAATATATGCATACTTGCATGTTGCTTGGGAAAAAAAGGGAACTATTCTAATTAAGAAAGAGGGAGCTGGTTTTGCATGGTATTTGCGTATGTAAAATTCCCCTATTTATGTGCATCAATGAAACTGCAATAATATAATATAATAATATTATATATTATGGTTGCATTATATATGTATTATATACATGATATATATGTATCTTCTGGCAGAAGATACAGAACAATTAAAACTTGGACCACACGTTTTCTGAATAGTTTTTATCCCAGAGCTATAATTGCACTCAATGATAAACTAAAGCAGGGGTCTCCAACCTTGGCAACTTTAAGTCTTGTGGACTTCAACAAGAGCCTTGGTGGTGCAGAGGACTAAAGTGTTGTTAAAGTAGCACTTAGCTGCCAGCTGCCTGCAATTACTGCGAGTTCAAATCTCACCAGGCTCAAGGTTGACTCAGCCTTCCATCCTTCCGAGGTAGGTAAAATGAGGACCCGGATTGTGGGGGCAATAAGCTGACTTTGTATAAAAAAGAACACCGCTTAGGGGGGGCCAAAAGCCCTACTAAGCAGGTATATACAAAAGTATGAAGGCTATTGCTTAACGCATTGTAAGCCGCCCTGAGTCTCTAGAGAAGGGCGGCATATAAATTGAACCAATAAATAAATAAATAAATAAATAAATAAATAAATAAATAAATAAATAAATTCCCAGAATTCTGGGAGTTGAAGTCCACAGGTCTTAAAGTTGCCAAGGTTGGATAGCTGCAAAGGGGAAGCGCGTTCTCACTAGTTTCAGGCGGTCTTCGGTCTTTTTCTCGTTCCTGTCGACTATCTTGCAATTATGACGCAGGCAGAGTTTGATAAAGCAGCTGAAGAAGTTAAGAAGCTGAAGACACAGCCATCAGATCAAGAATTGCTGGATCTCTACGGCCACTTTAAGCAAGTTACAGTTGGAGATGTAAATACAGAACGCCCTGGAATGTTTGATTTAAAAGGCAAAGCGAAGTGGGATGCCTGGAATAAATTAAAAGGTATGTCCAAAGAAGAAGCAATCAAAATATATATAGCCAAAGGTAACGAGTTGAAGGAGAAATATGGAATGCAATGAACTCCTGCCTGAATGAAAATATGCTTTACTAACAATATGGATACTTAAATTGTATAGCACACAGTACTGCCAACAGTGCCAAACATTTGCCACTTCTGAATAGCAGTGTACATTTTTCTTCTAATGGTTTATAGAATAAAAATACCCAGTCAGTGTTCAACTGATTGGTAACAACAAAAAAAAAAAAAAAAAAAAAAAGTTGCCAAGGTTGGAGACCCCTGAACTAAAGGGCCACCATCAGGGAGCTGTTGGACAGCATTACTTGGTCTGTTGCATGGATGTTTGGGTGGTTTAGGGGTGGGGAATCTGTGGTGGGTGGGAGTGTGTTTGGGGATTGTTATGTGTGTTGGACCTGGTCTTTGGGTGTTAAGTGAATTTCGTCGTATGGGTATACTGTGTATGCATGTACAATGACAATAAAGTTATTATTATAATAATATAATGCAACCACTACACACTCTTTCAATCTGCTGTTGGCTGGGGAACAATTTCATGGTCTTTGTTTTATTTAGGATGGACAGCTTTTCAAACCAAGGATGGCCTCAAATTTTGAGGATTCACCTAAATACACTAAAACACACAGCTGTCCTAACAGAACAGATTTGAATGTGGGGTTCCTGGGACTCTCCCTCTCTCCCTCCCTCTCCCTCTCCCTCTCTTTTGCAGATGTTTCATTACCAAACTAGGTAACATCATCAGTGCTAGAAGGAAGAGGGGTTTATTCTCTGTTTATAAACCGAGCAGGGCAGCAAGCCGCTTGTAAATAAGCTGAGAGCAAACTTACCTAGTTTGATCTTACCTAGTTTGGGTCATGAAATGTTTCTGCAAGGAAACAACCAAGCTCAGAGAGCATCAAGGATCCCACAGTTCAACTTGGAGCTACAAATATATCCTTCTAATCGGTGCATCTGATATGTGTACAGTTGAATGTTCTGTTGCCAATACAAAGAGCACAACAACAGTTAAGGAATCTGTGTGTAGACTAGAGCCACTGTCAATCTTAAAAATTCCTCAGAACGGAAGGAAGATGTCTGCAGGGTCATGGATATTAAGTACAGCCTGCACCTTCAGAGTAAACACCCAAAGCTTCTACATGGATCTCAGTTCCTCTGAAAGACTGTAACTTCCTACTCACTCATCGCCAGGCCTTCTGCCAAGAGCTATAAATGACAAGGCTTGTGAAAAACCGTGCCAGCGCCAGAGGGCATGCCAATTGAAGTAGCGAAGAGCCAGGACCAATGGCCAAGAGCAACTGGTAAATGCCAGCACTTGAAATCCTCTCTTTGTAGACCCAGGTAAGACTTCAGGTTTCTGATTGTGAGTTTCTGACCCACCCCAAAGTCAACAGGAAAACAGAATAACAAGAGTTGGGAGGGATCTTGGCAGGGGGGGTCTTCTAGTCTCAACTCCCTGCTCAAGCAAGAGATCCCTATACCATGTTAGACAAATGGCTGTCCAGTCTCTTCTTAAAAATCTCCAGTGCTGGAGCACCATTGGTGAGATTCAGCCGGTTCGCACCAATCCGGGACAACCGGTTGTTAACTTTCTGAGCAGTTTGGCAAACTGTTTTTTGGAAGAAATCATTAGAGCAGAGAACCGGTTGTTAAATTTCTTGAATCCCACCACTGTGGAGCACCCACAATTTCTGGAGGCCAGTCGTTCCACTTGATTAATAGTTCTCACTGTCAGGAAATTTCTTCTTAGTTCTAGATTGGTTCTCTCCTTGATTAGTTTCCATCCATTGCTTCTTGTCCTGCCTTCTCGAAAACAGGTTGATCCCCTCTTCTTTGTGGCAGCCCCTCAAATATTGATGCCATATAGTTGATGCCATACTAGTAAGGCAGAATATATGTATTTACACGCACATACACATATACACAAATATGTAGGTATGTGTGTGTGTATACACACGCATATATACATAGATACATACACACACACACACGTGTCTATCTACCTATTATATATATATGTTTTTCTATCAAGACATCTGGTCTGCCCCAGCATGTGGGAGGAAGCATACTGCATCCCTTTCGCCTTTCAGCTCCAATCCAGGAACCTTATCTATCTATCTATCTATCTATCTATCTATCTATCTATCTATCTATCTATCTATCAGTTCGATTTATATGCCGCCCTTCTCCAGAGACTCAGGGCAGCGTACAATGCATTAAGCAATAGCCTTCATACTTTTATATATACCTGCTTAGTAGGGCTTTCGGGCCCCCCTAAGCGATGTTCTTTTTTTTTAATACAATTATTAAATTGCCCCCACAATCCGGGTCCTCATTTTACCTACCTCGAAAGAATGGAAGGCTGAGTCAACCTTGAGCCTGGTGAGATTTGAACTTGCAGTAATTGCAGGCAGCTGGCAACTAAGTGCTACTTTAACAGCACTTAGTCCACTGCACCACCAAGGCTCTTCAAGCCTTCAAGCAATCGCATTCACGACAAACCATTTTATTCCAAATTTATATTTCGCTGATAAAGAAATAAAGGGAGACTAGTATAGATCTATTTCAAGCTATTTAGCTCTCATCAGCTAGCCGTACCCTTACTCGGATTCAAACTTGGGCTGCCTGCATATTAGGCAGCTATATTAACCTCTGAGCCACAAGTTCTCCTCCCTTTATCAACTTGAGCTGATTTACAGACTACAGACCCCTCAAATCCTGGACATAAATTGTCTCAACTCCTACCCTCAAAACGACGCTATAGAGCACTGCGCACCAGAACAATTAGACACAAGAACAGTTTTTCCCCGAATGCCGTCACTCTGCTAAACAACTAATTCCCACAACACTGTCAAATAATTTACTAAGACTGTATTACTATTATTCTTCCCTTCCTTACTAGTCTCTATCTCTTCCCACTTATTATTATAACCATGTTGCTTGCATCTTTCAATTTATCTTGTTTTTATTTGTTTCCTAGTACGATTTGATAGCTTATTAGTAACCTTGACAATACAACCTAAGTGTTGTATCTTTCTATTCTCGATGAATGTATTTTATTCTCCTTATGTACACTGAGAACGTATGCACCAAAGACAAATTCCTTGTGTGTTCAATCACACTTGGTCAATAAAGAATTTTATATGTATATATATGTATACACACACACACACAAACACATATGCACACATATGTATGTATGAATGTATGTGTGTGTATAATGACCGCTTTATCACTAATGAACCAAATTAGGGTTTTCTCCTGGATTATAATCGAGCCCCCTCTTTTTAATTCCCCCTCCCTTTTTCTTTTTGTCCTTTTTGGCCTCTCTCTCTCTCTCTCTCTCTCTCTCTCTCTTTATCCTCGCTTCCTTTTCCTCCTGCCAGTGCCTTCCTTTATTTCATGCTTCCCTTCTCACTTGTCCCTCCCGCTTTAAAACCCTTTTCCCAATGCGCCCCCCCCCTTTATCTCCCATTGGGGGTCTCTGCGTCCCCCCACCCTACACTTCCTGCTGCCTGATTCCCTCCCACCCCCATCTCTCCACCCGGGCTCTCGTTGTGTCTTCCCAGGCCTGGGAGTTACAAATGATTAGATTTTCAGCCCAATTAAGGCAGACTGGCTCCCAGCCCCAGGAGAGAAAAGGCCGGGAAAGTGGGGAAAGGACTTTGACAGCCCTGGCGTCTCCAGCGCCCTCCGATGGCACTGCCTGCTGAGCCCCTTTGTTGTCTGCCACAGGAGAAGGGCCAAGCGCGGTGGGGAGATCAGGGAAGGGGGTCCCTCCTTCCTCCTCCCCTTCCCGAGCTGAGCCAAAAGAATAGCTAATTAAGAGGTCTAAGTGGGGGCAAAACTAATTCCCTATTCAGGCGGGCCGAGGGGCAGGGATGGGTGGGGGGGAGGAGGGCAGGCAGGCAGGCAAACTGGAGAACATGACATCATGTCTTGTCTTGGGGTGTGAGGGGGGACTTTTCCCTCTGAGGATTTGGGATTAACCCTTTGATGGCTGTGCCCCCCTCTTCTGCCCCCCCCAAGTGATGAAAAAACCTGCCTGGAACTATTGGGGAACTTGGCTTGTGCGCCCCATTTTAAGACTTGTTCTTCAGAGTTTCAGTCTGCACCTCTTTCAGATGTGTGTGTAGGGGGTTATGGCTTGGGTTTTTCTGGCTATGGTCTCCCTTTGAAGATTACGACGTTCAAAGCAATGGTGCCCACCGTATCTTAAAAACAGAGCAGTGGTGAAGACATCATGAGGCCAGGAAAGGGAAGCGTGACCAAATGTGGCCCTTTTGAGTTGGAATGGTTGTGTGATATTTGTTTTGGGGGCATAGCGTTGTTGCGTTCCGCTTTACGGAAGAAAATAAATATCAGCTTCTTTGTAAAGGTTGGGAAGAATTGGGAAGTGTCCTGTCAGGTTGGAGCAGTGTAAAAGAGGAGGGAAGGAAGAAAGGAAGGAAGGAAGGGAGGGAGGGAGGGAGGGAGGGAGGGAGGGAGGGGTCGGAAGAAAGGAAGGAAAGAAGGAAGGAAGGGGTCAGAAGGAAGGAAGGAAGGAAGGAAGGAAGGAAGGAAGGAAGGAAGGAAGGAAGGAAGGAAGGAAGGAAGGAAAAGAATGGAAGGAAGGAAGACCATCTTGTGATCAGCAGATGAAAATCAGCTCCCCTTGAATTCTACGTTGCTTCTCTCCTTGACCAGTTTCTACCCATTGCTTCTTGTCCTGCCTTCAGGTGCTCTGGAGAATAAGCTGACCCCCCCCTCTTCTTTGTGTCAGCCCCTCAAATATTGGAATGCTGTTACCATGTCTCCCCTAGTTCTTCTTTTCATTAAAATAGACCTTAAACTAGATTTCAGTTCTGAGTTCTAGATTTAGATCCCTGGATTCTGAGGGAAAATCTTACTTTTCTTGGGACAACCTAAGAAAAATGATCACATATAGAAATTCAAAGACCCCAGTAAGGGAAAAACAAAGAAACAAAAATCAACATTACTTCCAAAAATATAGCCTAAAAAGAGAGTCTAGTCTAGTCTAGT
This sequence comes from Pituophis catenifer annectens, assembly GCF_029215685.1. Lineage (NCBI taxonomy): Eukaryota > Metazoa > Chordata > Lepidosauria > Squamata > Colubridae > Pituophis > Pituophis catenifer. Next base: position 11,692,416 of record NW_027256896.1, on the reverse strand, counting down.
CTAATCTAATATCACGTCACCTCACCTCACGTCACCTCACCTCACCTGCTTACCTCACCTCACCTCATCCAACCTAACCCAACCCAACCCAACCCAACCCAACCCGACCCGACCCGACCCGAACTGAACCAAAGCCAAGCCAAGCCAAGCCAAGCCAAGCCAAGCCAAGCCAAGCCAAGCCAAGCCAAGCCAAGCCAAGCCAATCAAACCCAATCTAATCTAACCTAACCTAACCTAACCTAACCTGACCCAACCCAACCCAACCCAACCCAAACAAACAGAACCGAACCGAACCGAACCGAAGCCAAGCCAAGCCAAGCCAAGCCAAGCCAAGCCAAGCCAAGCCAAGCCAAGCCAAGCCAAGCAAACCCAATCTAATCTAACCTAACCTAACCTAACCTGACCCAACCCAACCTATGAGAAGTGAGGAGAAGCAGTGAGAAAACCCCCAAAGCTTTCTCAATACAGATAATAGGGGAGAAAAAGCTTTTTAATTATCTGCATTCATGCTGCAATGTATAATTTAAGTCCTATCTTTTTTGTGTGTGTGAGTCTATTTTTAAGTCAGTCTTGACCCCGGTAAATGCCTGGATGATTCCTTGCAGATTTTCTAGGTATCATTTTTGGAAGAGGTTGGTCCTTGCCCTCTTCTTCTCAGGGCTGAGGGACAATGACTAGTGGTCCAAGATCACTCAACTGGTTTTGATGGGTAAAGTGGGATCAGAACTCATGTCCTTCTGGTATCTAGTCTGGTGTCTTTAACCACTGTACTAGGCTGTCCAATCTTGGCAACTTTAAGATTTGTGGACTTCAACTTCAAGGTCCGCAGATCATTAACAACCAGACTAAAAGAACACTCCTTATTATTCCCATCCCAACTCTCAAGTTTATTTTGTAAAATCAAATCCTGTTTTATTTTGCTTTTTTTTTTGAGAGAGAGAGAGAGAGAGAGAGAGAGACTGTTTAAAAAAAGGATTGTTGATTTTCTTATGAAATCGACAAGCGAAACCTACCATTTTCTGGTTTCAGTCCCCATGATTTTGCACATGATATTGTCAACAGGGCCATGTTTCCGCCAGTGATGTCATCATGTTTTTAACGCAGAACCCTATTTGTTGCATATTGTACAAGCACAAAAGTGATTCACAAAGGCCTTTCAGCTTGGACGGTAGGAGGGGGACGGTGGGAGCCCTTCAGCTGGCCATGATTTCTTTCTTTTCTTTTTTTTAAGGTGGAATTTAGGGCTGGTGGGAAGAAGAGGGCTTATCAAAAGCAGCTGCAGTCTATGACTACGTTGATATGAATAATAAAATGAAGATGATAATATTGTAATAATGAAATGATTCTGTGTATAATGAAGAGTATAATGTGTGATAAGCCTAAGAAATATAGGCGTTAGTTGAAAGAGATTAGGATTTAAAGATTTAATGTAATGGGTCACAGGATGGGCATTTAGATAGAATTTAGGGTAAATAATTGTAATGAAATATTGAGTTGTGTTATTTGGAAATTAAGATTGTGGTGATATAATAGAGGGGTAAATGTTTAGATTAAAATATTATAATTGTGGGGAAAATTTTTGCTTTGGTTTTTATTTTGAAAGATGCAATGGTGGAGATTTGGGAAAGAGTTCGATAAAGAGGAGAAAGCGATTGTACCTATTCTTGACCGGATCAATGCTTCGTTCTTAAAAGATGTATTTTATGTTTATGTTTTTTAAAAAAAATAATCAAATTTTTTACAAAAAAAAAAGCAAAAGTGGCAAGAAATGATTATTTATTTATTTATTTATTGGTTCGATTTATATGCCGCCCTTTTCCGGAGACTCAGGGCGGCTTACAATGCATTAAGCAACAGCCTTCATACTTTTGTATATACCTGCTTAGTAGGGCTTTCGCCCCCCCCCCAAGCGGTGTTCTTTTTTATACAAAGTCAGCTTATTGCCCCCACAAACCAGGGCCTCATTTTACCTACCTCGAAAGGATGGAAGGCTGAGTCAACCTTGAGCCTGGTGAGATTTGAACTTGCAGTAATTGCAGGCAGCTGGTGTTACTTAACAGCACTTTAGGAAGTAGGTTTTTTTCAAATAATTTGGATCTTCTTTTTAAGCTTATTTGCAACGGTGGTTAATATTGGCATCTACTGTTCATTGCTACCTTTTTTTTTTTTTTTTTTGCTTTAATTTATATGCCGCCCTTCTCTGGAGACTCATTCCCACTCCACTCCAGGGGAAGGTTACTGCAAAATCCCCATTCCCTCCCCACTCCAGCGGAAGTTTACTGCAAAATCCCCATTCCCTCCCCACTCCAGCGGAAGTTTACTGCAAAATCCCCATTCCCATCCCACTCCAGGGGAAGGATACTGTAAAATCTCCATTCCCTCCCCACTCCAGGGGAAGGATACTGTAAAATCTCCATTCCCTCCCCACTCCAGGGGAAGGATACTGTAAAATTTCCATTCCCACCCCACTCCAGGGGAAGGATACTGTAAAATCCCCATTCCCTCCCCACTCCAAGGGGAAGGTTACTGCAAAATCCCCATTTCCGCCCGATGAGCTGGGACTCGGGAGGCAGAGAATAGATGGGGGTGGGGCCAGTCAGAATTTTTACTACCGGTTCTCCGAACTACTCAAAATTTCCGCTACCTGTTCTCCAGAACTGGTCAGAACCTGCTGAAACTCACCTCTGTTATTGACTAACTCCAAAACTCCTCCGGACTGCATTGCAAACATGGGAAATAAAACATCAACCATCGGTGATGCAATTTCCTACCCAGCCCAAGCAGAGAAATAAATAAATATGGTGCAAATTCCTGATGGAGGGCTTTCCATAACAGCAAGCAAACAAAATCCAGATTGCCTACACCACCCCTAATTAGCACTGCCCAGATCCTTGAGTCACTGACCTTCCCTACAGCAGCCAAAGCCAATATATATATATATATATATATATATATATATATATATATATATATATATATATATATATATATTGTTTTATAAAAGATACATTCTCAGTGCTTTAAAAAGCTGCACCTCGGCTACCTTTGGCAGAGAAGCATCGACAATATTCTTCAAGTACAATAAGTTGAGGGAGAGGAGAACATCACCTGTTGTTCTCTCTCCCCAACCTCTGAATCCTTAAAGGATTGGGGGAAATCCATCTCTCCCCATGCAGATGAATGCATGGAAGATGTCTGGCTATATGCATTCAAGGAACAAGGGAGGGAGGGAAGGAAGGAAGGATGGAAAAAAGGAAGGAATCTAGTTATATGTACTCAAAGAACAAGGGAGAGAGGGAAGGAGGAAGGGAGAGAGAGAGGGAAGGAAGGAAGGATGGAAAAAAGGAAGAAGAAGGAATCTAGTTATATGTACTCAAAGAACAAGGGAGGGAGGGAAGGAGGAAGGATGGAAAGAAGGAAGAAGAAGGAATCTAGCTATAAGGGAGGAAGGGAGGGACGGAGGAAGGAAGGGAGGAAGGAAGGATGGAAAGAAGGAAGAAGAAATCTAGTTATATATATTCAAAGAACAAGGGAGGGCGGAAGGAAGGAAGGAAGGAAGGAAGGAAGGAAGGAAGGAAGGAAGGAAGGAATCTAGTTATAAGGGAGGGAGGGGGGAAGGAAGGAATCTAGCTATAAGGGAGGGAGGGAGGGAGGAAAGAAGAAAGGAAGGAATCTAGCTATAAGGGAGGGAGGCAGGGAGGCAGGCAGGCAGGCAGGCAGGCAGGAAGGAAGGAAGGAAGGAAGGAATCTAGCTATAAGGGAGGGAAGGAAGGAAGGAAGGAAGGAAGGAAGGAAGGAAGGAGGGAGGGAAAGAATGGGGCATGGGGGAGGGGTCTTGCATGGGCCCCCGCACCCCGTTTTGGCTTCCAGGTTGGTGCAGGAGGCTTTCCAGGCCCAAAACAGGGCATGGGGCCAGTCAGAGGTGGTATTTACCAGTTCTCCAAACTACTCAAAATTTTCACTACCGGTTCTCCAGAACTGGTCAGAACTTGCTGAAACCCACCTCTGGTCATCATAGGTGATCTGCGCATGCGCAGAAGAGTGTGCATGGGCGCGATGCGAACTGGTAGTAAAGGTAAGTAGAACCCACCCCTGGTTGAGAAATGCTATTGTGAAGTGACCTCAAGAACACGTGACGTGTTAGTACCGCTTTATAAAGCCTTGGTAAGACCACACTTGGAATGCTGCATCTAGTTTTGGTCACCACAATATAAAAAAAGATGTTGAGACTCTGGAAAGAGTGCAGTGAAAAGCAACGAAGTTGTTTGGAGGCTGGAGACTAAAACATACGAAGAACGGTTGCAGGAACTGGGTATGTCTAGTTTAATGAAAAGAAGGACCAGGGGAGACATGATAGAAGTCTTGCAATATCTCAGGGGCTGCCACAAAGAAGGAGGGAGTCAAGCTATTCTCCAAAGCACCTGAGGGGAGGACAAGAAGCAACGGGTGGAAACTCATCAAGGAGAGAAGCAATTTAGAACTAAGGAGAAATTTCCTACCAATGGGAAGAATAAACCAATGGAATGGCTTGCCTTCAAAAGTTGTGGCTGCTCCATCACTGGATGTCCCAATGATGCTTTTTTTCAGGAGGCAACTGGACTTTCTTGTTTTTTCTTTTGAAGATGTTTCGCTTCTCATCCAAGAAGCTTCTTCGGCTCTGACTGGATGGTGGGGAATGGAAGGATTGATATTCCTTGCAGACAGCTGGTCATCTGCATCCTTTTAGAGGGTGGTTGAGGCTACTTGAAGGTTTCTCTGTGTTCTCAGGGTCACCTGAGTGGTGCAAATGGTTCCTGCAGTCTGCAGTTTTTCCCTCTGGAAATCCATTCCTACTCCCACGCCATTCCAAGGGGGGTTCATCCCAAATTGTATAGCTCAAAGTCTGTAGAGATTCTCCGTCATCCAGGTCATGGTCATCCCAAAGGTGCTTTTTCAAGAGGCAACTGGACTTTCTGGTTTTTCTTTGAAGACATTTCGCTTCTCATCCAAGAACCTTCTTCCGCTCTGACTGGATGGTAGGGAATGGAAGGATTTATACTCCTTACAGACAGCTGGTCATCTGCATCCTTTTAGTGGGTCATTGAAGACACAGATATGTAAACCTCCAAGTGCTTCAATGACCCTCTAAAAGGATGCAAATGACCAGCTGTCTGCAAGGAGTATAAATCCTTCCATTCCCCGCCATCCAGTCAGAACGGAAGAAGCTTCTTGGATGAGAAGCGAAATGTCTTCAAAAGAAAAAAACAGAAAGTCCAGTTGCCTCCTGAAAAAAGCACCTTTGGGACAACCATGACTTGGGTGGCTGAGAATCTCTACAGACTTCCATCATGGGAGGTTTCTATATAAGACAAGACAGTATTTGTCTGAAATGAGCAGGGGGTTGAATTAGAAGACCTCCAAAATCCCTTCCAACTCCATTATTCTGATAGGACATTATCCCTCCTATAGGTCCATCTTCCGTGTCCATCAGGAATTTAAAGAACCCTTCCGCCCTTAAAACGCCTGAACTGCTGAAACTCCAAAATCCATTTTTTTCTCCCACAAGCCTTGGATTCTCCCTTCCCAACACAAAAACACAACAAAACCAGCTTTGACCAGAAAACTTTTTTTTTTAAAAAAAGACAAACAACAGCAATGTTGGCGCTGGCAGCCCTCGCAACTTCTCATCCCTTGTCCTTTTGCTCCTCGCCATCACTTCCCGCTGCCAGATCCTATTCAACGCTGAAATGGATCCCCTCATTCACAAGGCAAGAATGCATGCCTCCAAGAATAATTAGCAAAATGAAGCAATGCAACTCGGAGGCGCGTTGGGAGACTGCAAATTGGTTCCAAATAGCAATCAAAGAAATTTGGCTTCGCCGGTTGTCGAGGGACTGCGGTGGCCAAAGCTAAGCTTGAGATTCCCAAGGCTTTTTACAAAGCTTTCCAGCCAAAGCGGTGGGTGAATTTAGACAAACCCCCTCAAAAAATAAAAAAAATAAAACCTCCCTCTTTCTTTCTTTCCCACCCAGCCCCCCCAAATATTTGGCAGGGAGTTCTCCTTGGTTAGTTGAAGGTTCTGGTAAAAGCGAACCAATTTACCTCAGAGAGAAAGCAAGCTATTTTGTTGTTGTCGTCCATCTTCCTGTTTTTAAGGATTATATGGTGGGATCCTTAAATGAGCGTGACGGACACATCAAACTTTTGTTGGTGGCTTAAGGGCAGTTTTGCAAGTCTCCAGTCTGTTTGTTTTTTTTTTTATGAGTGATAATTGCAGAGCCTCCATAATCTCTTGATTAATTCAATAATGGCAGCCTTCTATCCTCGCTTGATAAATTGTCTTGCGCATACTGGATCTTTCTTAAAAAGCGACGGAAGGAGGTTGATACAAGAATGTCACACATACCGGGGACATCTTAGAAGAGTCTTCTTCTGTTGAGCAAACTATGGTTGATAGGGTAAACCTCTGGCTGAAAATCCAATCAGCCCATGGTTTATTGGGTAAATTATATAACACGGGTAGTCCTTGAATTACAACCATTGGTTTAATTTACAACGGCACTGAAAAAGGTAACTTATGAGCCTTTTTTAAAAAGACTTTTGGAGCAGTGGTTAGAGTGCAGTACTGCAGACTACTTCAGCTGACTGCTAGCTGCAGTTCAGCAGTTCAAATCTCACCAGGCTCAAGGTTGACTCAGCCTTCCATCCTTCCGAGGTTGGTAAAATGAGGACCTGGATTGTTGGGGGCAATAGGCTATGTAAAACTGCTTAGAGAGGGCTGTAAAAGGACTATGAAGAGGTATATAAGTCTAAGGGCTATTGCTATTGTCCGTCCTTCCTTCCTTCCTTCCTTCCTTCCTTCCTTCCTTCCTTCCTTCCTTCCTTCCTTCCTTCCCTCCCTCCCTTCCTTTCCTTCCTTCCCTCTGCCAGCAGTTTAATCCTGACTGGCTCAGCCTTCCCTCCTTCCGAGGTGGGTAAAATGAGGACCCAGATTGTTGGGGGCAAATAGGCTGACTCTGTAAACCGCTTAGAGAGGGCTGGAAAGCACTGTGAAGCGGTATATAAATCTAAGTGCTCTTGCTGATTAGCTGTGGTGGCGCAGTGGTTAGAATGAAGCATTGCAGGCAAACTCCACCCACTGCCAGGAGTTCGATCCTGACCGGCTCCAGGTTGACTCAGCCTTCCATCCTTCCAAGGTGGGTAAAATGAGGACCCAGATTGTTGGGGGCAAGAGGCTGACTCTGTAAAACTGCTTAGAGAGGGCTGTAAAAGCACTATAAGCAGTATATATGTCTAAGTGCTATTGCTATTGTCCTTCCTTCCTTCCTTCCTTCCTTCCTTCCTTCCTTCCTTCCTTCCTTCCTTCCTTCCTCCTTTCCCTTCCCTTCCCTTCCCTTCCCTTCCCTTCCCTCTGCCCACTGCCAGCAGTTCGATCCTGACTGGTTTAAGGTTGACTCAGCCTTCCATCCTTCCAAGGTGGGTAAGATGAGGACCCAGATTGTTGGGGGGCAAGATATTGACTCTGTAAACCCCTTAGAGAAGGCTGTAAAGCACTGTGAAGCGGTATATAAGTCTAAGTGCTATTGCTACTAACTCAACAATGGTAGTGATTCACTTAACAAATCGTGGCAAGAAAGGTCATAAAATGAGGCAAAACTCACTTAACACCCTGTCCGGCTTAACAATAGAAATTTTGGGCTCAATTGTGGTCGTATGTCAAGGACTGCCTTCCTAGGCACTCTGTCGTCCCTTCCCCAGATTTCAAGCCTCCATTTAAAGGTGGGGGCACAGCGAACCAAAGAGCATTTCCTGTCTGAGAAGATCTCCAAATTACATGTGAACTAGTGGTGGGTTGCTACCGGTTCGCCCCGGGTCGGACAAACTGGTAGTGGCAGTGGCAGGAGGCTCCGCCCACCCTCCCGGACGTCTCAGTGCATGCGCAGAAGCTTCTGAGCATGCTCAAAAGTGTCACGCGCGAGTGTGCGCCTGCCCACGAGAGAACCAGTAGTGACGGGATTTGAATCCCACTACTGATGTGAACGTGTGAATATGAGGTTGTACCTCAAGGATGTTGGAAGCACCAGAGAGGGAAGGGAAAACTCCAACCTTCTTGACCATAAGTGGTTGGTGTAAATCAAGGGTCAGCAACCTGCGGCCCTGGAGCCGCATGTGGCTCTTTCACCCCTCTGCTGTCACTCAAAATATGCATCACAACCGCCAATGTGAGACATTCGCTTGCATGCAATTTATTGAGTTTTTCAACCCCCAGTAGGCCAACCATGTCTAAATCCAAGAAAAGAAAAGTTTCAGAAGGAAACAGAACGTTTAATTCAACTACATATGCTAGTCAGGCACGGGAAGGGTTTTGTGGCTCCCTGTGTTTTCTTTTCTGTGGGAAACGGGTCCACATGGCTCTTTGAGTGTTTAAGGTGGCAGACCCCTGGTTTAAATCAAGAGAAAGGCTGGGTTGGGGGTGAGGGGAAGAGAGAGAGAAACGACAGAAAGAAAACGAAGTGGGTGTGTACGGAATTAGCCTTGTTGAACAAGAGACTTAGCCATTCCAGAAATGCATCTTCATTGTTGCAATTTTTCATGCTTACTTAGGTCTGAATGCTGCAGAAGACAACAGCTCATTATGGGGAAGGGAGGGGGGGGAAATGGAAGAATGCAAAGGGATGGGGGTATTTGGGGGGAAAGCGTAGATCCCAGAATACTCCTGGAATTTCAAGGAGAGGGGGAAAAAGAAAATCCTGCTGCCACTTCTTGCAGTATTTTGTAGCAAAGTGGAGAGGACCAGTCAGAGAAATGAGTCCCCGTCCACCCCCAAAACCATGTAAACGATTTTTAAGGTATGGAGGTTAGAACATCAGAATACCTGTCCTTTGGAGGTGAAAATTTGGAGGTTTTGGTCGCCACGATGTAAAAAAGATGTTGAGACTCTAGAAAGAGTGCAGAGAAGAGCAACAAAGATGATGAGGGGACTGGAAGCTAAAAAATATGAAGAACGGTTGCAGGAACTGGCTATGTCTAGTTTGATGAAAAGAAGGACTAAGGGAGACATGATAGCGGTCTTCCAATATCTCAGGGGCTGCCACAAAGAAGAGGGAGTCAAGCTATTCTCCAAAGCACCTGAAGGCAGGACAAGAAGCAATGGGTGGAAACTCATCAAGGAGAGAAGCAACTTAGAACTAAGGAGAAATTTCCTGACAGTGAGAACAATGAATCAGTGGAACAACTTTCCTCCAGAAGTTGTGAATGCTCCAACACTGGAAGTTTTTAAGAAGATGTTGGATAACCATTGGTCTGAAGTGGTGTAGGGTTTCCTGGCTGGGCAGGGGGTAGGACTAGAAGACCTCCAAAGTCCCTTCCAACTCTGTTATTCTATATGTATTCTATATGAAAAGCCTTTATGATACATTCCTTGTTATCACCCTTGTTCTCACAAACCCAAGCAGCGGTGGGTTTCACATATTCTTACCACCGATTCGCCCCGCGCACACATGCTCGCTTCGCGCATATGCCTTCCATGTATGCATCTGACTTTCCACGCATGTGCTTTGCTCGCGTGCACGCCTTCCACACATGCTCTCCTGTGACATCTCAGTGTTGACTTCCACTTTTCTTTTTGTTCTTCTTGTTCCAACAGTTTCTTCTATCTTAATCGTCATCCAATCCACTGTAAAAGTTCATTCCTGTAGCCATATTCTTACTATCAAATTTTTTATACATAGTTGTAAAATTAATCATTTATATCTCTTTTCCAACCAACAATGAAAATAATTCCATGTTCTAAAATATTCTGATTCTTCCCTATCTTTAATCAACAAGGTTAATCGATTCATTTCTGCACCATCTAAATTCTTTTTTATTACTTCATCTTCCACAGGTATTTTCTCTTGTTTCCAATTTTGAGCATAAACAATTCTTGCAGCTGTTATTACATGTATAATCAAATAAATATATTTCTTTTTAATTTTATCCAGTAGGATACCCAATAGGAACAACTCTGGTTTAAATTCAATACGTATTTGTGTCATTTCTTCCAGCCAAATTTTAATTTTATTCCAATAATTTTTTGCTTCAGGTCATGTCCACCACGTATGATAATAGGATCCTGGTAGTTAGTGACATTTTCAACATTTCGCTGATTTATCTTTAAATGTTTTTGCTAACTTCTCCAGTGGCATATGCCATCTGTAAAACATTTTATATTGGTTTTCCTTGTATGCAGTGGACATCATTAATTTATCATTCCTTTCCTATAGTTGTTGCCATTTTTCAAGATCAATTGAATGTCCAAAATTTCTTCTCCAAGCTATCATTGTTTCTTTCACCTGTTCCTCCTCCAATTCAATATATAATTTTTTAAAATTAAATTTTCTTCTGTTCCTGTGAGTATCCTATCTAACTCAGTCTTTTCCAAGTGATGAAGTTTCTTTGGGGAAAAGAAAAGCATAGTCCAATTTCCTTTTGTGTAAAGCATATGTGACACAACCCTCACCTCAATGACCGACCATCTCCATAGACATTCCTCCCAAACATTTCCATGTCATCAGTGGTGGGTTGCTCCCGATTCGGTCCGGTTCTATAGAACCGGTAGTAAAACTGGCAGGAAGCTCCACCCACCCACCATGACATCATCATGGGTGATCTGCACATGCGCAGAAGCTTCTGCATGTGCTCCCGCTGCGAACAGGTAGTAAAGGTAAGTGGAACCCACCCCCGCACTTCGTGAATTGGTCAAACTTGCTTCGTTCTCTCCGGTTATGTTATTATTTCAGCTGCTGTGCCAACAGTTCATTGATCTGGAATTTAAAACGGCTAGTAGTGACGGCTACAGGATACTGTAAAATCCCTATTCCCTCCCCACTCCAGGGAAAGGTTACTGCAAAATCCCCCTTTTGTCCTGATCAGCTGGGACTTGGGAGGCAGAGAATAGATGGGGGTGGGTCAAGTCAGAACTTTTACTACCGGTTCTCCGAACTACTCAAAATTTCCGCTATCGGTTCTCCAGAACTGGTTAGAATCTGCTGAAACCCACCTCTGATCCATAACCGTAAAATCTGGGGTGTTATGTGGCAGGTGCTTGCCTGTGTGAATTATTCTTTTTTTCGCTCCTTACCTCAAATCATTGAGGCTGTTTTCTAAATTGGAGAAACCTCAACACAGCACCCGAGGCAGAAAGTCGAACAGCAAACCAGCTGTTGTTGGTCCATGAATTTGTTAGCAGAGGTTTCCACTGATAGTTGTAATGAAGCACAGACCAGGATACGGAGCAGCTGATGAACAGATTGCCCAATCAAAGAAAGTAGCATCCACTGTGACCCACAATGGGTCATGACAACAAAATAGACCAGGAAGGAACAATTCTGGACTTAAAATAGTTCAGTAAGACTTTCTGATTTTTTTTTTGCTGTTCTAATAATGACAAATTGAAAGGTATTTTAGGTTAGTCTACTTAAATGACAACAACAAGAAAATGCATGGAATCAGAAGCAGAAAACGAATCAGAAATAGGTTTCAGTAAAGGAGGATATTTGTAGCTCATGGTTGAAATCCATTTAGAATAACAGAGTTGGAAGGGACCTTGGAGGTCTTCTAGTCCAACCCCCTGCTTAGGCAGGAAACCCAATACCACTTCAGTCAAATGGTTATCCAACATCTTCTTAAAAACTTCCAGTGTTGGAGCATTCACAACTTCTGGAGGCAAGTTGTTCCACTGATTCATTGTTCTCATCGTCAGGAAATTTCTCCTTAGTTCTAAGTTGCTTTTCTCCTTCATGAGTTTCCACCCATCGCTTCTTGTCGTGCCCTCAGGTGCTTTGGAGAATAGCTTGACTCCCTCTTCTGTGTGGCAGCTTCTGAGATATCGGAAGACTGCTAGCATATATCTCCCCTAGTCCTTCTTTTCATTAAACTAGACATACCCAGTTCCTGCAACCATTCTTCATATGTTTTAGCCTCCAGTCCCCTAATCCTCTTTGTTGCTCTTCTCTGCACTCTTTCTAGTGTCTCAACATCTTTTTTACATCGTGGCGACCAAAACTGGATGCAGTATTCCAAGTGTGGCATCCTTGGTGCTCTCTAAGCTTGGCTGTTTTCTTGCACACGTTTCAATGCTAGTCTGATGATGCTACCTGGTTTGACTAATGAAACATTTGCAAGAGAGCACCAAATACCCTTCAGAAATAGGTTTTGATGTGAAGAGCCTTAATCTCAGACTTGAAAATAAACCAACAGGCTCTACATATTCTCAGAGGCATCATTTATTCTTCTTTGTTGTCTACTAAACCTCACCGATAGGAAGCACAAAAATTGAACTACAGGTTTCAACCCTTCTTCCAGCTGGCAGAAGCTTAGAATCTAGAACAGGTAGCTTATGGATCTGGTGGACTCCCATCCAATGTTGACTTAACAGGCTTTATAGCCAAGATGAGAGGTGAAATCTACTTACCTTCCCAACCGGTTTAGAAGTGCGTGCGTTCATCACACACACGCTTGGACCCACAGTGTATGCGTAAACCGTTCTGCGCATGCGCAGAGGGTAAAAAGCAGTTTACTTCCTGGTTAAAACCAGGAAGTAACAATGACTGAGCAGGTGGGTGGAGCCTCAAGCCGCCATTGCTACCGGTTCTCCGAACCACTGGCCGCCATTGCTACCGGTTTGGTCAAACCGGTCTGAACTGAGAGCATTTCACCTCTGGCCAAGACCCTATTTACAGTTTTGAGAGGCCTCAGAGCAGAAGGTGGAAATTAAGGTCCATATTTTGTTTTCTATTCCATGACTTTGTCCATTGAATCCCGAAATCAGAACAAGTCTGTTAGTCCCCCTTCAGGCGACATCTCATCAAAAGCGTACATCTGTGTCAATTAGAGATTTTGGCTTTTCCATAACATTTGTTAGCCTGAAAAGTGTGATCCAAAGATGCCTCTGGATTTTTCCTTTAGCTCCTTTAGTTCTTTTAACTCCTTTAACTCCTTGACAAGATCTCCATCAAAATCAATAGTCCAAGAAGTGGTTTGGGAAACTCCAAAATCCTTGAAATAATTTCAAAATTACATTTTGGTTAGTCTGCTTTCCCACCCTTGATATACAGTATCTGCCTTCCAAATGCTAGCCCCTTCATTTGAAAAGAGCACTTTCCACGGGGCAAGATCAGTGGTGTAATCCTGCCTGTTCTGTCCGGCTTGCGCGAACTGGTAGCGCCGGCAGCACGTGGTTCGGCAAACCGGTAGCGGCGACAGTGCGTGGTTCGGCGAACCGGTAGCGGCGACACTGAGTGGTTCGGCGAACCAGTAGCGGCGACAGTGCGTGGTTCGGCGAACCGGTAGCGGCGGCAACGCGAGGCTCCACCCAACCACCCAGACATCATTACTTCCTGGTTTTTAACCCTTCTGCACACGCACAGAGGATAAAAAAATTGGATGTGACGACGGCGCACACACTTCCGAACCGGTAGGGAAAGTAAGTAGATTTTACCCCTGGGCAGGATCATTGTTTGACTCCAGCTGGCCTTCATGATGTCTCCACACAAGCTTGTATCTGGTGGGCACCAAGTTGGGGGAACCCCCCCCCCCTCTTTGGATGGGCGAACTGGTTGCCAATCCCCTTCCCCTCCCACCACTTTCTCTGTTCTCTCCATGCCTTTGTTTTCCTTCCAGTTTGGAGGAATGGAAGGAAAGCCAAGAGTGGGTGTGTGTGGAGTGGGGGAGGGGGTGGAACTGGAGTCAAGATGGGAATTGGGCTTCATCAAACTAACACGATGGAGCCTCCGTTCTTGTTGGAAATTAAAAGCAGAAGCCGTGGAGCGAGGACAAAAATCTGCATTACGTTATATGGCAAGTTGGGGATTCTTCTCCCCCCTCCTCCGATCCCCCTTTTCCCGAAGATCTCTCCTTCACCTCCCCATAATACATTGATTTGAAACTCTGCCAACAAGTATCATCAAAGTGATAGCAGAAAAGTTAGAGGAAGAACAAGATTTCTGGAGCCGGGAAAGAGAAGACGAGCCGAGAGGGAGAAAAATGCATTTTAGGAAGGATGGAGGGCGGGGGGGAAAGAGCAGACAAGTGCAGATGCCGGATCCATTTTCGGTGCCAGCTCTAGAGACAGAATGGGTGTGGGTGAGTGTTTCTGTTGTTGTGTTGTTTCCTGAAGTGTAGATACAATTTATTACGGTAGCCGCCGCCAACCAGCGAAAGGAAGAACAGCAATAAAAGATGGGGTGGATTTTATGAAAAGCTACTTCGCAGCTGACCTGGCTGGTGGCTTTGCTCTGCATCTCTGCAAGGCCCCCCTTTCTCTCTGCTTCCAAACCCCAAATGAACTTGAGGGCCCAAGAGAAGGGAGAAAAGAATGCAAAGGAGTCAAACTTAAGGAGCCCTGGTGGCGCAGCAGACTAAAGCACTGTTATTAACATCAGCTGCCTGCAATTACTGCAAGTTCAAATCTCACCAGGCTCAAGGTTGACTCATCCTTCCATCCTTTCTAAGGTAGGTTAAATGAGGACCCGGTTTGTGGGGGCAATAAGCTGACTTTGTATAAATATACCAAAGTATGAAGGCTATTGCTTAACGCATTGTAAGCCGCCCTTAGTCTCCGGAGAAGGGCGGCATATAAATCAAATTAAAAAAAAAAAAATTGTTACCCAGACTAATTTCAACTCAGACGTTTGGCTGGGCAGTTAAATTTGCTCTTGTTGCATGGAGTTCTTGAAATCATAGGAGTAGAGGGGACCTTGGGGTCTTCTAGTCCACCCCCTTGCTTGAGGCAGGGGTCCTTATACCAACCTGGACAAATGGTGGTGCAGTGGTTAGAATGCAGTATTACAGGCTAACTCTGTCCAGGAATAAATCGACACTCTCTTCCCTGCGACAAACCTTCAAATGTTGGAAGACCGCTATCAGTCTCCCCTGAGCCTTCTCTTCATCAGACTAAACATACCAACTTCCCTTAGCCATTCATTGCATGGTGTAGCCTCTAGATTTCCTTATCATCTTTGTTGCTCTTCTCTGCATTCATTCTAGAGTCTCAGCATTGTTTTTGTATTTTATCGACCAGAATTGGATGTTATTGTTGTTGTTAGTTGCGAAGTCGTGTCTGACCCATCACGACCCCATGGACAACCTTCCTCCAGGCCTTCCTGTCCTCTACCATCCTCTGGAGTCCATTTAAGCTAACACTTACTGCTTCAGTGACTCGATCCAGCCACCTCATTCTCTGTTGTCCCCTTCTTCTTTTGCCCTCCATCGTTCCCAGCATTAGGCTCTTCTCCAGTGAGTCCTTCCCTCTCATTAGGTAGCCAAAGTATTTTGAATTTCCTCTTCAGGATCTGGCCTCCTAAAGAGCAGTCAGGGTTGATCTCCTCTAGGACTGACCGGTTGGATCGCCTTGCAGTCCAAGGGACTCGCAGAAGTCTTCTCCAGCACCTTAGTTCAGAGGCCTCCATTCTTTGGCGCTCAGCCTTCCTTATGGTCCAACTTTCACAGCCATACATTGCAACTGGGAAAACCATCGCCTTGACTATACACACTTTTGTTGGCAGGGTGATGTCTGTACTTTTTAGAATGCTGTCTAGATTTCCCATAGCTTTCCTCCCCAGGAGCAAAGCGTCTTTTAATTTCTGGGCTATAGTCCCCATCTGCGGTGATCTTGGAGCCCAGGAAAATAAAATCTGTCACTACCTCCATTTCTTCCCCATCTATTTGCCAGGAATTGAGAGGGCCAGAACTCAATACAGTCTTCTAAACATGGTCTCACTAGTGCAGTATAGAGAGTACTATCACTTCTCCTGATGCTGTCCCACTGTTGATGCAGCCTAGAAGTGAGTTGGCTTTTTTGGCAGCTGCAGCACGCTGTTGATTCATACTTAAGCAGTGATCCACCTGGATACCTAGATGCCTCTCACAGGGTTACCAGTGTTGAGCTGGGTAGAAAATGCAATTGTAGCCTTGTTGCCAAAATAAATTATCTAGACGAGTTGATTTGGTCTCCAAGAGTCCACCTGATTTGAAAAAAAGACTTTACCTCTAACTCAAGTGGCCGATGTGAGATCCAACTTTAGCTCACGCGGAGACTAACTTTTGAAATCTAAAACACAGATCAGAGGATTGACATTAGAAATGAAGCTGTAGTGCAGGGGTCAGCAACCTGTGGCTCTGGAGCCGCATGTGGCTCTTTCATCCCTCTGCTGTGGCTCCCTGTCGCTCAAAATATGTGTCACAACCGCCAATGTGTGACACCCGCCGACACGCGATTTTTTGAGCTTTTCGACCCATCTTTTTTTTTGGGGGGAGTTCAAAATGTTTTTGTTGCATGCAGAAATAGGAGCCTTGGTAGTACAGTGGTTTAAAGCACCCTGTTATTAAGACCAGCTGCCTGCAATTACTGCAGGTTCGAATCTCTCCAGGCTCAAGGTTGACTCAGCCTTCCATCCTTTCTAAGGTAGGTAAATTGAGGACTCAGTTTGTGGGGGCAATAAGTTGACTTTGTATAAATATACAAAAGAATGAAGGCTATTGCTTAGCATATTGTAAGCCGCCCTGAGTCTCTGGAGAAGGGCGGCATATAAATCAAATAAAAAATAAATAAATAAAAAAAATAAAAATAAAATTCTGTAGCAGTTCATTGATTTCATAAATGCAACACACGATAGTTTTTTTATACATAGCATAAAGGTAAAAAAATGATATATGCAGTCTTATCTTCATTTTAGCTGTCAAAAGGGTTTTGTGATTCCCGGTGTTTTCTTTTTATGTGGGAAACAGGTCCAAATGGCTCTTTGTGTGTTTAAGGTTGCTGACCCCTGCTGTAGTGGGAGAAGAAATTGCCCCAAAGTGGAGCGTTTTCTGCAGGAATTTGGAGTGGCATCCCAAACAGGAAAGTGGGCAAGCATGAAAAATGATGTAACTTACCTTTTAATTAAAGGTGCATTTGTTAAATGCAGCTAATGCAAGTATCTAGTATGTATTTAATTAATCCCCTCTTTTGCCACATGAAAAACTATTATTTGATGGCTCTTGATTCTTAGTTTCAACACCTCTGATTGAACCTTAAACAGAGTGATGATGAAAACTCCCTAGACAATACAATGGTTTACTCTCCACAGCTGATACTTATGGGGATCTCAATCTTGCCCTATTTGCATTTGAAGCACCCCAGGAAATCTGCTGATAATTTAGTCTCTTGTTTGTCTTACCTTCCCTGTCAGCAGAAGCGTCAACATTATATAGTTTGATTAATAACAACACCAAACAACAGAAACAAATGAGAACTTCACACATTGTGGGTCTATCTAATGTGGTTGGATGGATCCTGCAACGACAAATCAACAAACTCAATATATAAATTTATATTGTGGAGTTGATTTATTTTTTTTTTCTGCTTTGCAATCCCAGCATTTTATTTTGGTCTGAGGCTGCGTTTGCAAGCCAAGATGACAAATGAAGTGTCTTGCAAATGTCTTTCAAATGTCTCTTGCAAATGAGATAGCTGTGTATATTTTGTTTTCCCCCTTGGCCAAAGCCCCATTGGAAAGAATTGCGATGAAATTGCTGAGGTTCCTTTTGACTTGATGGTCCCATCTCTAAAACAATCATCTGTAGGGCAAGGATTAACAGATTAACTACATTTACAGAGTTGGAAGGGACCTTGTAGGTTATCTAGTCCAACCCCCCCACTCAGCAGGAGACCCTACACCATTTCTGACAAATGGCAGTCCAGTCTCTTCTTGAAAGCCTCCAGTGATGAAGCTCCCACAACTTCCGAAGGCAACTTCTGTTCCATCGGTTGATTGCTCTCACTGTCAGAAAGTTCCTCCTTATTTCCAGGTTGAATCTCTCCTTGATCAGTTTCCATCCACTATTCCTTGTCTGGCTTTCGGGTGCTTTGGAAAATAGGCTGACCCCCCCTCCTCTCTGGGGCAGCCCCTCAAATACTGGAATACTGCTATCGTGTCTCCCCTGGTCCTTCTTTTCACCAGACTAGCCATGCCCAACCGTTCTTCATATGTTTTAGTCTCCGGTCCCCTCATCATCCTTGTTGCTCTCCTCTGCACTTTTTCTAGAGTCTCAACATCAAGGAAGAGGGTTGTGTGCCCCTCTTCGGAAGGATGCCAGACTGGGGACCTTATTCACATTCCAGTCAGATGCAAAGAGATCGTCTCCAAATATTTCACATGTGAGTTTGGTTCACAACAGACAAAAGTCTTCTGTCCACCAGATGTGAACGTGAGTGTGATCTTTCAAGCTTTCTGTTCTAGGAAGTTCATTCCATGTCAGGCCACCGCACTGATTCCTCCTG
The DNA here is from genome assembly GCF_029215685.1 of Pituophis catenifer annectens. Lineage (NCBI taxonomy): Eukaryota > Metazoa > Chordata > Lepidosauria > Squamata > Colubridae > Pituophis > Pituophis catenifer. The sequence goes on along the minus strand of NW_027256896.1, from coordinate 11,674,136 downwards.
GGGAAAATGGAAGGGCCATTTAAAAACGGCTCGTCAAGAACATTATGAGGTTGGGTTTGAGCATTCACGTAGCAAGGTTTTTCTCTCGATATGAAATGCTTCCAAGTTCTTTATTGTATTAGTTTTTTCAACAAAAAAATGAGCTTTGGTATGCAGTTGTGTTCCTTCTCATTATGCAGATGAAGATTTGAGGCTGATCTTTTCAGGGGAAATCACTGGAGATTGGTACGTGAGCCCGCAGACAGTTGCAAGGAAACATATCTACTTGTTGGAAACCGGATGGGACGAGAAGACGCTTTTTCCAGATTATACATAATTGGCAAACCTTTAAATATTGGTGGCACCACTTCCTGCTGTTTTCCAAGAGGAAACGACAGACAAAAACATTGCATGAAAACTTTGATCCTGCTGGATGTGCCTCAGAGGGGTCTGTGCGCGCGCACGCAAAGGCCTCTAAAATGTTCTTAAAGGGAATTGACTCTCCCCATAATGGTCAAAAATTGTAAAAAGGAATCACTGGGAAAATAAATATGCAAAAAACAATTGCCTTTCTCGCAAGGTCAGAGATGCGATTTGGCCAAGTAAGAATCCCATTAGGACCTTACTGGCCAGACATTTTCAACTTGCAACATCAAACACGTATTTTGAGCATAGAACACTCTGTTGTTGGTTGACTTACTCAAATATCACGTCTAGTGGGAAACGGAGTGATTTGCTAAGACAATAATTCCTGCTATATTTCCCCCCCCCTTTGTAGTGTCTTGAGTACGATTTTGGGTAATCCACCACATTCATTTCTCATAAATCTCATCGGCTTTGAAAAAAGCGGGAGAAAGAAGAGAGCATCGATGCTCTTGGATGCTGGTTTTGGAGAAAACTTCTGAAAATATCACCGAGAGCCAAGGAAACCAATAAATGGATCATCAATCAAATCAACCCAGAGTTTTCATTGAAGGCACCAATGACCAAGACTCCAATTATTCTACTTTGCAGACATTATGTGAAGACTTGTCTATGGAGATACTCAGTCATCCAGCTCATAGTTGTCCCAAAGGTGCATTTTTCAAGAGGCAACTGGACTTTCTGGTTTTTCTTTGAAGACATTTCGCTTCTCATCCAAGAAGCTTCTCACCCACTGAAGAAGCTTCTTGGATGAGAAGCAAAACATCTTCAAAACCCCCCCAAAAAAAGTCCAGTTGCCTCTTGAAGAAAGCACCTTTGGGACAGCCGTGACTGAGAATCTTCATAGACGTTCAAGAGTGGAACATAGTTCTAATACTTCTCTTGGTTGGAAGAGGATTCAAAATGTTTGATGTCTGTGGAGATTCTCAGCCATCCAGGTCATGGTTGTCCCAAAGGTGATTTTTTTTCAAGAGGCAACTGGACTTTCTGATTTTTCTTTGAAGACGTTTCACTTCTCATCCAAGAAGCTTCTTCAGCTCTGATCTTCTAAGCAGGGGATTGGTTTTCTAGTCCAACCCCTTGCTTAGGCAGGAAACCCTACACCACTTCAGACAAATGGTTATCCAACATCTTCTTAAAAACTTCCAGTGTTGGAGCATCCACAACTTCTGGAGGTACATTGTTCCACTGATTAATTGTTCTGTCAGGAAATTTCTTCTTAGTTCCAAGTTGCTTCTCTCCTTGATTAGTTTCCACCCATTTCTTCTTGTCCTGCCCTCAGGTGCTTTGGAGAATAGCTTGACTCCCTCTTCATTGTGGCAGCCCCTGAGATATCGGAACACTGCTATCATGTCTCCCCTAGACCTTCTTTTCATTAAACTAGACATACCCAGTTCCTGCAACCGTTCTTCCTATGTTTTAGCCTCCAGTCCCCTAAACATCTTTGTTGCTCTTCTCTGCACTGTTTCTAGTGTCTCAACAACTTTTTTACATCGTGGTGACCAAAACTGGATGCAGCATTCCAAGTGTGGCTTACCAAGGCCTTATAAAGTTGCATTAACACTTCACGTGATCTTGATTCTATCCCTCTGTTTATGCAGCCTAGAACTGTGTTGGCTTTTTTGCCAGCTGCTGCAACACTGCTGGCTCATATTTAAATGGTTGTCCACTAGGACTCCAAGATCCCTCTCACAGTTACTACTATTGAGCAAGGTACCACATATACTGTACCTGTGCATTTTGTTTTTTCTTGCCTAAATGTAGAACCTTATTTTTTTCACTGGTGAATTTCATCTTGTTAGATAGCGCCCAATCTTCAAAGTGTGTTTGTCTTCTTCAGCAACATTTCAGGATCAGTAGTAGCCCCCTCACAGGGAAGCATAGAAACAGGCCCTTAGGATCTGTGTGAGGCAGGGCAGACTATTCTCCATCAAAAAAATATTCTCAGGTGACTTCATCCAAGTCCAGCGTGTAGCAAAGGAGCAGAAACGACGGATGTCTCCAAGAACCATCAAAAGCGAGGCCACCAATCGCTTTCAGCTCAATCCTGATGGAACCTGCTGAGAACTTCCCAACTAACACTAGCTTGAGAATTAAGTGCCAGTCTTTGGTTAATCTGGCAGGTAAACATTGTCCGAGTTACCTTCGGTGGGGAGTCTTGCCTACTTTAGGACAGTTTGATTGCCTAGCATACAACAGCTTCAGATCCAGCTCTTGTGGACCCATTTCTTCTCTCTGGAGGGTGAGTGTAACATGTCTCTGCCAGTTGTGAACTCAGCTGGAGCCAAGGAAAGCCTCCCTTCTCAAAGCTCTGATGGGATTTCATCAGTAGCCCCGAAGGTGGTCCAGAAACTGGGTGGGAGATGTCGGATCAAGCAAATCGCAGCCTTGTGTAAAATGGATTTTCCTGTATCCAAATGGGTGAACCTCCAACCCAAATGCCATGGGTTTTTTTTGTTTTGTTTTTTACAAAAAGGAAGGATTTGATAAAAGAACGTGATACCATCAATGGGCGAGATATTTTTTTTAGTGCAACAGAAGAGCCGCATTGTGGATTGACAGGCAGCTGTTACATATAAGTTGGTTGACAAAATCAGAAATGAGGAGGTGATAAAGCCAAGGGAAATCATCAAAACCATAAAAAAGCGAAAGTTAGAATACTTCGGACATGTGACCCAGAAAAATACGGCATCCTTCACTTAAATGCTCTAGGGAAAGATTGAAGGCAAACGAGGTCCAGGCTAAAGAAGAACATCATGGCTTCAAAATCTAAGGGACTGTTTTGGACAAAAGTCAGCAGCCCTTTTTCATGTGGCTGTTGATAAAAATAGGATTGCCAACATGATCACCAATGTCTGATGATGGATATGGCAGAAGAAGAGGAAGAGGAAGAGAAAGGAGGAGGAGGAGGAGAAGAAGGAAGAGAAGGAGGAGGAGGAGGAGGAGGAGGAGGAGGAGGAGGAGGAGGAGGAGGAGGAGGAGAAGGAGAAGGAGAAGGAGAAGGAGAAGGAGAAGGAGAAGGAGAAGGAGAAGGAGAAGGAGAAGGAGAAGGAGAAGAAAGTCGCATCAGGACCATATGGGTGGAATGACAGGTTTAAAATTGTGATTAATTCAGGAATGAATTAACCAGGCTACTGGGTATTTTTGCTTTAGATTGCCTGTTTTCCCCAGAGTCAAAAGTATATCATGAAAACCCTCGGAACCTTATTTTTATTTTATTTTTATTTTTTACTGAGAAAAAGGTTCTTAAAGGATGACATGAGGAGCAGACCACAGATGGTGAACTATTCTAACTATTCATTGGTGGGTTCTGATTGTGTTTCGCTCATGGAAAGCCAGCTTTTCATCTCAGGGGGAAGGTGTTTACTAATGTAATCAAATCGTTCCATCCTTCTTCTTCTCAATCAGAATAGAGCTGGAAGGGACCTTAGAGGTCTTCTAGTCCAGCCCCCTACTCAAGAAGGAAACCCTACCCCATTTCAGACAAGTGACTGTCCAGTCTCTTCTTAAATCCTCCAGTTTTTAAGACAAAGGCAAGCTGTTCCACTGGTTAATTACTGTTAGGAATTTTCTCCTTAATTCCAGATTCCTTCTCCTTCTCCTTCTCTTCTCCTTCTCCATCTCCTTCTCTTCTCCTTCTCTTTTTTTTTAATTTTTTTTTTTTAATTAGATTTATATGCCGCCCTTCTCCGGAGACTCAGGGCGGCTTACAATGCGTTAAGCAATAGCCTTCATACTTTTGTGTATTTTATACAAAGTCAGCTTATTGCCCCCACAACTGGGTCCTCTTCTTCTTCTCCTTCTCCATTTCCCTCTCTTCTCTTTCTCCTTCTCTTCTCCTTCTCCATCTCCTTCTCCATCTCCTTCTCCCCCTCCTCCTCCTTACGATATGCTACTACGATAAAGCAATTAAAAGCAAATCATGGACAGCAATTTGGATGACTATTTTTATGTATCTGTTACATCAAGATGGTTGTTGAAATTGGTTGCCGTCTTTTAGCAACCCACAGAGCCCCACATACTACACAAGGTTGCTGTCGGCAACCTTAACACATGTTCTAATCCTGATTTATTTTTAGCCATTCTCTTAATGAAAAATCAAAGTTCGGAAGAGATGAAGCACGCGAGAGAACTAATACAAGAAATGACCGAAATGTAAGGTCGGAATGGGAATTGTTACCCTATCTTGGGGAAAAAAATGTCATTTGCAGCCGAGTGCTTACACTTATAGTGGATGTTGGAAAGAAGGAGGAGGGGAAAAAAAAAAAGACTTTGGAGCATTTAAAAGAGATTTATTTCCTCTTTCTTCCTTAGTGCAATTTTTTTTCTTCCCACCTTGCCTGGCAAAATTGCATTGGCCAACATTCCTCAATCCAACCACCAAGAATAGGATAGGATAGGATAGGATAGGATAGGATAGGATAGGATAGGATAGGATAGGATAGGATAGGATAGGATAGAATTCTTTATTGGCCAAGTGTGATTGGACACACAAGGAATTTGCCTTTGGTGTATATGCTCTCAGGGTATATAAGAAGAATAAAATACATTCATCAAGAATAAAAAGATAGAACCCTTAGTGATAGTCAAGGTTACTAATAAGCTATCAAATCGTACTAGGAAACAAATAAAAACAATATAAATTGAAATACAAGAGACATGGTTATAGTAATAAGTGGGAACAGATAGAGTAAGGAAGAATAATAGTAATGCAGACTTATTGAATAGTTCGACAGTGTTGAGGGAATTATTTGTTTAGCAAAGTGATGGCATTCAGGAAAAAACTGTCCTTGTGTCTAGTTGTTCTGGTGTGCAGTGCCCTATAGCATCGTTTTGAGGGTAGGAGTTGAAACAGTTTATGTCCAGGATGCGAGGGGTCTGTAAATATTTTCACAGCCCTCTTTTTGACTCGTGCAGTAGACAGGTCCTCAATGGAAGGCAGGTTGGTAGCCATGGTTTTTTCCACAGTTCTAATTATCCTCTGAAGTCTGTGTCTCTCTTGTTGGGTTGCAGAGCCAAACCAGACAGTTATGGAGGTGCAGATGACAGACTCAATAATTCCTCTGTAGAACTGGATCAGCAGCTCTTTGGGGCAGTTTGAGCTGATTTCATTTCATTGTATTGATTCAGTTGTTATCGAAGATCCTTCGGTAAGAAGCAGATCCATTCTGAGTAGGAGGAGGAGAAGACCCACTCCGAAGTGAGAAAAAGGGGCTTTGAAATGTTAATTGAAATAAAGGCAGCCGAAGGGCTTAGGAGGTGAGTCTTCGCCTGTGGGGCAGGAAGGCTGGGAGAAGACATGGATAGAGGGCGGGAGGGGGGGGGCCGCATATGCGCCTGTCGTCTGGGTCTTATTTGTGCTCCTTTTGCTGGGAGCCCAGGATGTCTCCCCAGGCTGGTGCCTTGGAAAAGATCCTTTCTGCCAGCTGAGCAGACCAGGGAGATGAAAGCATGCTTATGTGACTCTACCCGAGATTCCTAGGCGACGGACATCATCTCACACTGGCACAGAACAATGACCAGCCTGGATCCCTTGCAGTTGTCTCTAGCTGATGTCACATCTATCATGGCCATCATACTTAGAGAGGGGAGCATACACACAGACACCGACATCATGAGGCTGGCTTTGAAGTCTCCCTCCCGAAGGAGCGTGCCTACTTCTCCCCCGCCCCCGTCCCCCCCCGGCTGTCCACTACCTTACTCCCCCTTATAAGGTTGGAGAAAGGGGTGAAATGGACGGGAGCAAGGCGCACTGCCTTGAGAGGGCCATAAAAAGTGGCAGTTCTCTTGAGACAGAGCAGAGCCTGGCAGGTGGCAAACAAGGTTTGAGATTGGTGAGAAGGTTCTTCTGAGAAGTTATGAACTTCAGAGGAAAGGAAGTGGAGATAATAATGAGAAGAGCTACTGAAAGAACAAGCTCTTTTTTTTTTTAACAGATTAACCGAGTTGGAAGGGACCTTATAGGTCATCTAGTCCAACCCCACGCCCAAGTAGGAGACCCTACACCATTTCTGACAGATGGCAGTCCAATCTATTCTTGAAAGCCTCCAGGGATGAAGCTCCCACAACTTCTGAAGGCAACTTCTGTTCCATGGGTTGATTGTTCTCACCGTCAGAAAGTTCCTCCTCATTTCTAGGTTGAATCTCTCCTTGGTCAGTTTCCATCCATTATTCCTTTAAAAAGTTTAAATCCCAGGGTATTTTCAGTGCTGAATTAGAAATGTCCGACCCTTTTCCAGTTTTACAGAACAGAATAACAGAATGGGAAGGGGGCCTTGGAGGTCTTCTAGTCAACCCCCACTGCTCAAGCAGAAGATATACCATTTCAGACAAGAAGTTGTCCAATCTTTTCTTAAAAACCTCCAGTGAGGGAGTTTTTTTCCTGTCCAGTTCCGGTGGACTTCACGGCCACATTTGTGTAGTAGCTCTTCTCGGCCAAGAACGCAGAGGTGGTTTGCTTTGCCTTCTTCCACCATGATTTCAAGTGTCGCCTACAACCCCACGTTTGACTTCTGGAAACCAAGCTTGTAGAGCTTACAAGGCTGGACCAGCTCACGTCTGGTGCTCCAGGAACGTTTAAAGCAAGGGGAACCAATCAGAGTCATTTTAAGACCTGTGGACTTCAATGTCCAGAATTCTCCAGGTTGGCTGGCTGGGGAATTCTGGGAGTTGAAATCCACAAATCTTGAACTCCACAAACTGCACGCAGGAGAGAAGGAATGCAGGGGGAAGTGTTAATCCCAATTTATAATGCCTTGGTAAAGCCACACCTAGAATCCTGCATTCAGTTTTGGTCGTCACGATGTAAAAAAGATATGGAGACTCTAGAAAGAGTGCAGAGAAGAGCAACAAAGAGGATTAGGGGACTGGAGGCTAAAACATATGAAGAATGGTTGCTGGAACTGGGTATGTCTAGTTTAATGGAAAGAAGGACTAGGGGAGACATGATGGCAGTGTTCCCATATCTCAGAGGCTGCCACAAAGAAGAAGGAATCAAGCTATTCTCCAAAGCACCTGAAGGCAGGACAAGAAACAATGGGTGGAAACTCATCAAGGAGAGAAGCAACCTAGAACTAAGGAGAAATCTCCTGACAGTTAGAATAATTAATCAGTGGAACAACTTGCCTCCAGAAGTTGTGAATGCTCCAACACTGGAAGTTTTAAGAAGATGTTGGATAACCATTTGTCTGAAGTGGTGTAGGGTTTCCTGCCTAAGCAGGGGGTTGGACTAGAAGACTTTGAAGATCCCTTCCAACTCTTCTCTTCTCTCTCTTCTCTTCTCTTCTCCTCTCCCACAAGTTGCAAGTTGGACACCCTGGTTTAGAGATTCTAAGAATTGCATCCCAATATCTGGGTGAGATATCACGCGGTGGCTCAGTGGCTAAGACGCTGAGCTTGTCGATCGAAAGGTCGGCCATTCAGCGGTTTGAATCCCTAGTGCTGCGTAACGGGGTGAGCTCCCATTACTTGTCCCAGCTTCTGCGAACCTAGCAGTTCGAAAGCACGTAAAAAATGCAAGTAGAAAAATAGGGACCGCCTTTGGTGGGAAGGTAACAGCGTTCCGTGCACCTTTGGCGTTAAGTCATGCCGGTCACATGACCACAGAGACATCTCCGGACAGTGCTGGCTCTTTGGTTTTGAAACGGGGATGAGCACCGCCCCCTAGAGTCGGGAATGACCAGCACAGATGTGCGAGGGGAACCTTTACCTTTTTATCTGAAGGTTGCACATTGCCTTGGAGAGAACCATGATTTTTTATTTTATTTTTTTTGCTGGCTTCTAGCCCCAAGGCTCTTCTCCATCAACCCTCAGCCCAAGATGGGCAACAAAGCCCCCTCCAAACTTGAAAACTATTTCCAAACAAGCCTCTCACGGATAATCCTGGCTGGAGATCAGGGAAGCCAAGGGAATAAACTGGTTGATCTTTTTGTTATTTTTATTTTCCATGTGCCTGGGTAAATTTAGTTCCCATAAAAGTGAGGAATTGTCAGCACCGACTTTAGAAGCGGGCCACGATGGAGGCAGCTGTTGAGCAGCGCATTCAGCACAAAGCCCCTCAATCCTGCCCCAAAGCTCTCCGCCCCCCTCCTCCTCTCCTTTCCTCGCCACATTTGGTCTAGACTTCTGTTTTTCTGCCCATGTCGACAGATCGGGCGGGGAGAAGATTTCGGAGGCCCTGAACTTTTCATCTTCCTCTTTGTACTTAAATCTCCGAAAGCCGGTTTCTTGCCCAGATTCTTGTCACATGTGAACATCGCTTCTGCAAGCCGCATTCGAATCCCTGCTCCTTTCTCTGTCCCCCCTTTGCCTCTGATCAGGGTTGGGCTGCTGGGGGTTCGCAAGGGTTCGGGAGAACCTCTAGCTAAGATACTGTGCAGTTCAGAGAACCCCAAAACCCACTCCTGGCTGGACCCTCCCACCCCGCCCCTCCCAGGAATCCCCACGCGGCCTGTTTTGGATGCAAGTAAGTGCAGGGTGCATGCGGAGGCTCAGGGAGGGTGAAAAAGAGGCCTACCGGAAGTTCAGGAAGGCCAGAAACAGGCCTGTTTCTAGCCTCCAGAGGGCCTCCGGAGCCTGGGGAGGCCGTTTTCGCCCTCCTGGAGGCTCGAGGAAAGCCTCCAGAGCCTGGGGAGGGCAAAAATGCCCCCCTCTGCCATGGTGCAGGAGGCCAACTAGCCACACCCACCATGGCCACACCCACCCAGCAACTGGGCAGAGAACCCCTTGCTAAAATTTTTGAAGCACACCCCTGCCTCTGATAATGACGCCATCTGAGTTTTTTTATTTAGCTTTCAGGGCCCACTAAAAATGGCGATTTGTTTTTTCCCCATTTCTCTGCAGCCTTGAGTTCTAATTGCAGAATAGAGGAGTAAAGTTATGGTTATATTCCAAATGCATACCAGATAATCCATTTTGTGGTGCCTTAAGGAGAAGAAAAAAGTAAAGGTTTCGCCGTCCAGTCGTGTCCAACTCTAGGGGATCGGTGCTCATCTCTGTTTCTTGGCCGAGTGAGCCTCCTGTTGTCTGGAGACAATTTCCATGGTCATCCGGCCAAGCTTGGCTATATGCCAGTCTGACTTTCTTGGCTTTTGGAGATCAGCCGTGGTTCGCCAGGTACTGCCACCTGAATATATCAAGACTACCTCTCCCTAAAGCCCTAAATCCACCTGACCAAAAGGGAATTCAGAAAGTGGTACCTATTTATCTACTCGCACCTGCATGCTTTCTCAGTGCTAGGTGAGCAGAAGCTGAGACAAGGAATGGGCGCTCGCTCCATCACGCGGCACTTGGGTCTTGAACCTGGGCTTCAAGCTTTCCAGCTGACAGCATTTTTAACCTGTGAGCGATCACACCCGCTAAGGAGGAGATAGAGAGCCAATTTTTGTGCAGTGATTGAGGCACCAGGCTAGAAACCAGGAGACTGTGAGTTCTAGTCCTGCCTTGGACCAGATGTGTGACCTTGGACCAGTCTTTCTCTCCTGAAGAAGAAACAGGCAATGGCCAACTACTTCTGAAATTTTGCAAAGAAAACTGCAGGAATAATGATGGTGATGATGATGATGATGATGATGACAATGACGACAAATGCATACAAAGCCAGAATTGAGAAGAGAAGCAACAGACAATAAGTGCCGCCTATGCAAAGAAGCTGAAGAAACAGTGGACTACCTGGTAAGCTGCTGCAAGAAGATCACACAGACTGACTACAAGCAGCGGCATGACAAAGTAGGCACAATGGTGCATTGGAAGATCTGCAAGAAATATCATTTGCCTGTAAGCAAGAACTGGTGGAGCCATAAAAGAGAGAAAGTCATAGAAAATTGCTCTGTGACTTTAGAATTCAGACAGACAGGCACCTGCCACATAACACCCTGGACTTAATAGTTCTTGATAAGAAAGACAAAAAAAACAAAAAGTCTAGATAGTGGATGTGGCAGTGCCTGGAGACAGAAGAATAGAAGAGAAAGAACTGGAGAAGATAACTAAATACAAAGACCTACAAATAGAAATAGAACGACAGTGGCAAAGGCAAGCAAAGGTGGTACCAATAGTAAGAGGCACCTTGGGTGCAATCCCAAAACACCACTTGAACACCATTGGCATTGACAAATTTGCCATCAGTCAATTGCAGAAGGCGCCTTTACTTGAAACAGCTTCCATCCCGTGACGATATTTGTAACACCATCAAACATCCAGATCTGCCTATCCAGGGGTAGGCTTCAGATCCTTTAGCAACCAGTTCGCTGCCCCGTTGCTTGGTGGGTATGGCCATGGTGGGCGTGGCTTAGTCGGCCACCTGCACCATGGTTGGGGGAGGGGGTATTTTTCACCCTCCCCAGGCTCCGGAGGCTTGTCTCGAGCCTCCGGGAGGGCGAAAACTGCTTCCCCCAGAGGTCCTCTGGGGGCCGGAAACAGGCCCATTTCCGGACTTCTGGAACTTCCGGGAGGCCTGTTTTTTGCCCTCCCAGTCCAGGGGTGAAATCCAACAGGTTCTCACAGGTTCTGGAGAACTGGTAGCGGAAATTTTGAGTAGTTCGAAGAACCGGTAGCGGAAATTTTGAGTAGTTCAGAGAACTAGCAAATACCACCTCTGGCTGGTCCCAGAGTGGGGTGGGAATGGAGATTTTGCAATATCCTTCCTCCAGGAGTGGGGAGGGAATGGGGATTTTGCAGTATCCTTCCCCTGGAGTGGGGTGGAAATGGAGATTTTGCAGTATCCTTCCCCTGCCACGCCCACCAAGCCAAGCCCACCAAGCCACACCACGATGTTGAAGATGTTGAAAAACAGTCGTTTTTGAGTAGACTAGGTTGGGTTGATTAGGTACACCTAATTCTGGTGAACCCAACAACTGGAGTTGTTCAGTTATGGCTTCTGGTATAATGTTATGTATGAATTCAGCTAATTGTGGCTTAAATAAACCCTGGCTTAATGGATACATTCACCCAGGCAGGCTTGATGTTTTTTTTTTTTAAATCAGCCCCCTTCCCCAGTCCCTCATTTTTAATAGTTTATTTGAACTTTGAAGTTTGAACTTAGTTGAGGCTTATTTGAGCTATAGTAAGGATTGTCAGAATTCCAGAAATGGATGGGATGAAGAGAATTGAGAAAGAGCATTTTCCATCGTTAACACTGTAAGATTGCCTATTTTAAACACATAAAGTAAAAGTAAAGGTTCCCCTCGCACATATGTGCTAGTCGTTCCCGTCTCTAGGGGGCGGTGCTCATCTCTGTTTCAAAGCCGAAGAGCCAGTGCTGTCCGAAGACGTCTCTGTGGTCGTGTGGCCAGAATGACTAAAAGCCAAAGGTGCATGGAACGCTGTTTCCTTCCCAACAAAGGTGGTCCCTATTTTTCTACTTGCATTTTTTACCTGCTTTCGAACTGCTAGGTTGGCAGAAGCTGGTACAAGTAACAGGAGCTCACCCCATTATGCGGCACTAGGGATTCGTAATGCCCCCTAGAGTCAGGAATGACTAGCACGTATGTACAAGGGGAACCTTTACCTTTACCTGGGAATAATGTCAGATATAAAGCTACCTCCTTCCTCCAATAATGTCCAATGGATGACATGTTTTGATTTCCTCTCGTACCTCTCTCAGAGTTGGTTTGCAGTTTCTACAGAGGCTTCCCTCTTGATTGATGGGGCAAAGAAAGGGGAAAAAAAAAAATCAAGCGTTAGGTTTGGTTTTTTCCCCCTCTTCCTTTAAAAGGGTGAAATGCAAGTGAGACATTCGGGCCAGCTGTGCCCGCTTTCTCCCGCCCTTCCAGTTAAATAAACTGTGAAGTAGAAATAAGACCCACTCGCAAAGCTGTCATCATTTATGAAAGAGTGAGAAAGCCGAGAAAATAATTGCCTATTTAGCTTTGCAATATTGCAGAGTTTAATGTAGCAACGCTGTATAGAGCATAATAAGCTTAATTCAACTAGACTCGAAAGCATAAGGTTGAACCTCCCTGCAACCCCAAATAAAATGGATTTCAGAGCTGTCCGCTCTAGGAGGAATGTGTGCAGCAAGCTTTTAAAAGTGTATATATTGGCACCGGGCAACCATCTAATTTTCAAAGCAAGAAGTTCTAGGACGTGAAAACCAATAGCTCTTTTCATATTAAAGTTGCGCTAAAGATAAAACGTTTCCCTGTCCAGTCATGCCGGACTCTAGAGTGCGGTGTCCCTCTCTGTTTCTTGGCTGAGGTAACCAGCATTGTCCGAAGATGCTTCTGTGGTCATGTGGCCAGCATGCCTAAACCCCCGAGGCGCACGGAAGGCTGTTACTTTCCCAATGAATTTATCTATCGTATTTTTCGGACTATAAGACGCACCTAAATTTAGAAGAGGAAAACAACAACAACAAAACGTTTTTGGCCTCCATGCACCCCATTTTCGGGCCTTTTTTCGGGCCTTTTTTCTGCCCATTTTCTTTCTTTTCTTTTTTTTTAATAAAGTTTTTTATTTTTTTAAACACACAAACAAACATACAATGCATCTTTTCTGAACAGAATATTGGCCCGGTTTTAGATTTATACGGATTTTTTCTGCCCATTTTCGAGGCTTTTTTCAGCCCGTTTTTGAGGCTTTTTTGGCCCATTTTGTGGCTTTTTTTCAGCCGGTTTTTGAGGCCTTTTGGACCATTTTTGAGGCTTTTTTGGCCCATTTCCGAGGCTTTTTTCAGCCCATTTTTAAGGCTTTTTTCTGCCTGTTTTTGAGAATTTTTTTCTGCCCGCTTTTGAGTATTTTTTCAGCCCATTTTTGAGGCTTTTTTGGCCCATTTTAAAGGCTTTTTCCGGCCCATTTTGAAAAAGGTTGGCAGGAGCTCGGGAAAGAATGGGAGTTTACCTCATTATGCGGTGCTTGGATTAGAACTACCAACCTTCCAATCAACGAAGCTGCAGAGATGGAACCTTCTGGAACATTCACCCTTGTCAACAGATGATTCCAGAGATAGTGATTCTTGCTGCATTGCCTCCCTGCTGCCATTTTTCTTTCTTTCTACAACCCTTTAATCCCTTTATTCAGGGTAGAGTCAGGGTGAGTGAATGGAGCTGAGCATTTACTGGCCTGATGCCTTTCCTGATGCCTATGCAGAGTTCACAGCAAATATTTTCTCTTTGCGCCCTGATAGAGAAATATCTGGAGGGGTTGGCACAAATGCCCGGGGGCATTGAATTATGGGCGTGGGCATGCTCGCACGCAACCCTCCCGTGCTCCCCCCATTTTTGGCACGCGACGGGAAAAAGGTTAGCCATCACTGTCCTTGAAGGTAACAATGAGAAATGTTGCTAAGATCATTGCATGGGTCCAAGTTAGGAATCAAGTTTGACTCTAAGGATTTATTCTTATTCTCAACTCAACTGGGGGGTAGGATCAGGGTATTTGGTACTATCCTATGCACAAATCTAGCATTAAACTTTTCTTTTTTCTTTCTTTCTTTTTCTTTTTCTTTTTTTTTTTGCTTTTGGTCATGTTATTTGGCAGCTTTAATTCCAAATTGCCAAGGGTTGGTTTAAAAGGCAGATGATCAAATGGAAAACTGGCGTTGCTGTTGCTGCTTTGGGATCTGTTAAAAAGATGTTCCAAGGTGGTAGATCTAAAGCAACTACAAGCTGGTTAGAACAAAGCTTCATGTTGATCTGAGAGTCTGATATTTTTCAGAACTCAGCTTCATTTCAGAGAGGTTCTCGCCGATAGCGATAGCTGGTTCCAATTTATTCACTTCTTGAAGGAGACAATAATCAGGGAAGGAGATAAATAACGTTCAGATGGAACAATTAAATTTAATTGTCTGAAGACGAATTGTCTCCTTCCCTGACTATTGTCTCTGCTGCACGCCTATAAATTGGATCCAGCTATCAAGAATCTGAAGCGCTTTTTCTTTGAGGTTTGCACAGCTCCCCAGATCAAAATCTCAACATGAGGGATCAGGGAGGATCTTAATACAACTCCAGGTTCCTTTTTCAATCTCCCATCTTTGTGGATTTGGCACTGCAGAATCCTCACTCCTTGAGTTTGGACTACGGTGTTTCCCAGAAAATAAGACCCTGTCTTATATTTTTTGGAACCCTGAAATAAGCGCTTGGCCTTATTGCCATGCATTCAAAAGCCCGATTGGGCTTATTATCAGGGGATGTCTTATTTTGGGGGAAACAGGGTAGTTGGTTCAGGGCAGTGGTGGAATTCAAATTTTTTTACTACTGGTTCTGTGGGCGTGGCTTGGTTGGCATGGCAGGGGAAGGATACTGCAAAATCCCCATTCCCTCCCCACTCCAAGGGAAGGATATTGCAAAATCTCCATTCCCACCCCACTCTGGGGCCAGCCAGAGGTGGCATTTGCCGGTTCTCTGAACTACTCAAAATTTCCGCTACCGGTTCTCCAGAAGAAAAAGGTGCTCAAAGTTAAAAGAAAGGGGGGAAAATGCATGCTTCTATAGCTTAGGAACTCTTCCTAATATTCAACCAGGTTACAACTTTCTATTTTGGACTAGATTAACCTCTCAGTTAAGAGTAATCAATGTATCAATCCATTTATGATGCACGACAGTTCTCACTTGTGCATTTCTTGTAGGTTGAATAAAACTCCGCATTGGTGACAGGAAGGGCATCCGGCCAATAAACCCTCAGCTTCTAAAGTATAGAAACTCTTCCTAATATTCAACCAGGTTAAAAAGGTAAAGGTAAAGGTTCGCCTCGCACATATGTACTAGTCCTTCCCGACTCTAGGGGGTGGTGCTTATCTCCGTTTCAAAGCTGAAGAACCAGCGCTGTCCGAAGACGACAGTTTTATGCGGTTATGTGGCCAACATGACTCAATGCCAAAGGTGCACGGAACGCTGTTACCTTCCCACCAAAGGCGGTCTCTATTTTTCTACTTGCATTTTTTACCTGCTTTCGAACTGCTAGGTTGGCAGAAGCTGGGACAAGTCACGGGAGCTCACCCCATTACGCGGCACTAGGAATTTGAATCGCTGAACTGCCAACCTTTCGATCGACAAACTCAGCGTTTTACCACCTTTTATTCTGGACTAGATTAAACTCTCAGTTAAGAGTAATCGATGTATCAATCCATTTATGATGCACAACAGTTCTCACTTGTGCACTTCTTGTAGACTGAATAAAACTGCATTGGCGACAGGAAGGGCATCTGGACAATAAACTCTCTGCTCCATTCAATTGCCTAGACTCCACCCCGCAAGGGATTATGGGGTCATTAAAAGAGGATGATGATGATGATGACTAAAGATCCTGTGAAGGAATTCTTTCAGAAGAACTGACCATAGGCTAGAGACTGTCCTGCTTGCTGTCCTTTACTTTGCTGCTTCTAAATCTTTGAAGAAAGTTCAGACTTTCAACCAAAATAATATAATATTCAAATAGGAACCATCTGAAGTCAAAGAAGTGTGTGTGTGTGTGTATGTGTGTTTCCAGAGAAGAGTAAGGAGAGAATGGACAAATCCATTCCTCATCGTGAATTTGTCTACGAAAGAGAAGGAACCCAACGAAGGAGACCTGATGAACACACAACCAACACGTCTGCTTTGGATTTTGCATCCTAATTTTTTTTCTTTTAAGGGCGACTTACAAGTGCCTCCACACACTCCCACCAGGAAAAAGAAGATCTGCACAATAAATTGCTATCATGCTTTCTGCCCATTCTCTCAAACCTTCTAAAATTCCTGCTTACGATAGGGTAACCTTGCGGATTTCATAGTATACATTTTCAAGGGGGAGGGAAAAAAAATGCATTACAGCAGACCTGATGGGGACAGCTTAGAGCTGCCGCATTCTGTTCTTAATAAAGGGGGTTGGAATACTCGGGGAAGGCCTGAGATAATTCTTTTAAAAATGCTTTGATCTTGCTCTCCTATTTTCTTTGCGTAATCTCACCCCCAGATCTGTACAAGACGGCATTGTAGCCTTGAGATTAGCTACAAATCTATAAAGGATAGAAAACCCATACCTTCCGCGACTTGGATGTTAAGTTTGCATTGGTTCTTTTCGTTTTAATTAATGCTTGGCGCCAGTGGAGCACCAAGGATGTATAAGATTTCAAGGCATTTTTAAACATTGGCGAGGATCCATAATGAAGCCACAGTTCCTTTTCACCCTATAGCAGGGGTGTCAAACTCGATTTCATTGAGGGCCGCGTCAGGGTGGTGTTTTAGCCAGGGTGGGCATGGGTAGCTCAATGTTACTCATGGGGGGGGGGCTGTGGCAGGGGTGGGCTTCAAAAATTTTAGCAAGGGGTTCTCTTCCCGGGTACTGGATGGGCATGGTCATGGTGGGTGTGGCCTAGTCAGCTTCTGCACCATGGTGGAGGGGGCATTTTTGGGCTCCCTAGGCTCCGGAGACTTTCCTCGAGCCTCCGGGAAGGCGAAAACAGCCTCCCTAGGCTCTGGAGGCCCTCGGGCAGGGGTAAAATGCTTCTGGTTCGGACCGAACCGCCTGATCTGGTAGCGATGGCGGCGGATGGTTTGGAGAACAGGTAGCAAAAATCCCTGCCCCCCCTCCATGCCCAGCTGAGCCACGCGATCATCAGAGGCTTTTTTAAAAAAATTTTTTTAACGTCTGATGATCGTGTGGATCAACTGGGATCGTCAGAGGCTTTTAAAAGCACTTTTTTTACAACCTCTTCGCACGAAGACGTTGTAGAAAAAATGGTTTTAAAAGGAAAAAAAAGCCTGTGACGATCAGGCAACTCAGCTGGGATCGTCAGAGGCTTTTAAAAGCATTTTTTACAACCTCTTCGCACGTTGTAGAAAACAAAAGACGTTGTAGAAAAAATGGTTTTAAAAGTTAAAAAAAAAAAAGTTGGCCATGCCCACTCAGTCACATTACCCCCACCAAGCCACGCCCACAGAACCAGTAGTAACAAATTTCACATTTCACCACTGCCCTCTGGAGGCCTTCCCGAACTTCTGGTAGGCCCGTTTTTCACCCTCCCTGAGCCTCTGCGTGCGCCCTGCACTTACCTACATCCAAAACGGGCCGCGTGGAGACTCCTGGGAAGGTGGGCAGGGCCAGCCAGGAATGCGATTGGGGGGGGATTCCTGCCCCCGGAAGTGCGTAAGATCTCCGACCTCCGGGTATTTCGCTGTACACTCAAGACCCTGTTGTTCCGCCAGGCCGGGCTATCAACATAATAATTTTAAATTGGGTGTTTTAAATTTCTGGGGTTTTAAATTGAGCCGAATTATTTAATAATTTTAAATTATTTTAATTGATGTTTGTCTTGTGCTTTTAATAGGCTGTACAGCGCCCTGAGACCTTCGGGAGAAGGGCGGTATAGAAATAAAATTATTCTTATTCTTATTCTCCGAACTGCACAGAATCTTAGCTAGAGGTTCTCCCAAACCCCTGTGAACCCACAGCAGCCCACCCCTGGTCTGTGGTGGCCCAAGTGCTCTGCCAGCGAAAACGGGCTCCCAAACTCTGTTTTTGGCTGCGACGGCCTCCTGCAACTCTCTGTCGGTGAAAACAGAGCTCAGGAATGGCCTCACCTGTCCTTCCCGAGCTCTGTTTTCACTGGCAGAGGCACCATGGGCTGGTCCTTCAATGTTTCCAGCACCCCATGGGTCGTATCTGGGTCGTATCTGGCCTGCGGGCCTTGAGTTTGACACCTCTGCCCTATAGGTAGTCTTTGTTTAGCTACCACAATCAGGACTGGCAACTTGGCATTAAGTGAAAAGGTTGTTAATGAAACTGCCGCTATGCTTATGATCTGACTTCAGCTTTCCTTTGTTTTTGCAGACAAATGGATGTAAATGCGAGAATTGGTCGCAAAGTCATTTTTTAAATCTGCCAACGGTTGCTAAACATGACAAAAAGGTTGCTAAAAGAGGACTCAACGACTCTTTAAAAGGATGCAAATGACCAGCTGTCTGCAAGGAATACAAATCCCTCCATTTCCCACCATCCAGTCGGAGCTGAAGAAGCTTCTTGGATGAGAAGCAAAACGTCTTCAAAGAAAAACCAGAAAGTCCAGTTGCCTCTTGAAAAAACACACCTCTGGAATTGCCTGTAACTTGCCAGTTGTCTTCATTGCAGGTCCTTTTTGTCTCTTTAAAATAGGTATTGCTACGTAATGGCTCTGGCGTTCTCAATGGAAATGACATGAAAAAAAGAGACTTCTTCTACTACCAAGTAGGGTTGCCAGGTCTGCTTCCAAAAAATAGCGGACAAGCGGGGGGTGGGGGTGGGGGTGGGGTTAAGTAGTAAAAAAAATAAAAAATTTTTTTACAATTAAATGATATATTTATATATATCTCATCATTAATTTTTTCGGAGAATCGAGTTCAATGGATATTCGATCTTTGTCTCATTCTAACTTATGAAAAAAAAGACAAAACGCGATTCTCCTATCCTTATTCTCTTAGACTGTACAGCTTTAGGTTACGTACCATTTCATCATAAAGCTTTTGAATAAAAAAAAATGTCCACTATTTTGTGAAAAAAAATAGTGAACATAATGTGAAAAAAAAATAGTGAACATAATGTGAAAAAAGCGGACTGTCCACTCAAATAGTGGAAGTCAGGGATTTGAGATCCTGTTTAATCTGTTCCCTAATCTCCTTTTTCTTCCATTATCCTTTTCCCCCTTTAACACTATTATGATGTAATCATACTGTATGGTTCCCAATGGTGAGGAGGAGGTGGGGGGAAGAATGAGGGCTCCCAGCCAGCAGGAGGAGCACAGCTGAGAGAAACAGTTCCGTAACAAAGCAGTGCAAATATACCTGTAAGATACCTGTCTGAAGATTGAGGTAGCTACACCAAATTGACCCATAATAAAATTAATAATGACTTCTTAAAGGGTCATAGGGTATCTCAAGGCACCGAATTTCTCTACGGCTATGCCAAGCAAAGCATGTGACTTCATATCACATTCCGGAGCAAAACTTTTAATTATATATTCAACAATATTGGGGTGGGGTGACAGCATATGGTGGACAGCAGTCGTTTACTATTTGCATGGCTCTGTATAAACCAGGGGTCGGCAACCCGCGGCTCTGGAGCCGCATGTGGCTCTTTCATCCCTCTGCTGCGGCTCTCTGTCGCTGGTCGGCTCCACGATTGATAGGACGTTCGGTTAGGACAGGTAGAGGAAAAAGGACACCGCGCTAGGAGGAGACTCTATGGTGGGGGAACTGGACTTCCAGTCAGCAGAGGAAAAAGGATGCCATGCTAGGAGGAGACTCTATGATGGGGAGAACTGGACTTCCGGTCGGCTCCAGAACTGAACGGGGGGCTTCCGGTTACCACCTTTGTGGCTCTTTGAGTGTTTAAGATTGCCGACCCCTGGTATAGACGATGCCACCGAAACTGCTCGCACACAACACTTAAATCAACACTGCAAGCCGCTGATTTTGTGCAGTTCGTGGATCATTGCATCAACCTTCTCTTTCCCTTGGGCAGCTTGCCTTGCTAGGCATGTATAAGGAGAAAGTCTTGCAATTTTTTTGTTTTTTGTTTTTGTTCTCTCAGCCCACTAGTGTGGCTTTTGATTGAAAGCAACTCGGAAGTCTGGAAATCCTGTTTCAGTCCCTGATTTGCTTTTTTGTCTTATGGGCCTTTTTGGTTTAACCTTTGTTGCAAGATCTGGTCTGCAATACCCTGGGTGGCCACTAGATGACAACAATGCAATAAAGAAAAGCGAAGCACTTTGATGCCACCTACTGGATATCTAAGGGACACAGTGGCTCAGTGGCTAAGACACTGAGCTTGTTGATCGAAAGGTCGGCAGTTCAGCGGTTCAAATCCCTAGTGCCGAGTAACGGGGTGAGCTCCGTTAGTTGTCCCGGCTTCTGCCAACCTAGCAGTTTGGCAGAATGGTTACATGAACTGGGCATGGCTAGTCTAGTGAGGAGAAGGACATGATAGCAGTCTTCCAATATTTGAGGGGCTGCCACAGAGAGGAGGGGGTCAAGCTGTTTTCCAAAGCACCTGAAGGCAAGACAAGGAATAATGGATGAAAACGGAACAAGGAGAGATTCAAGCTGGAAATAAAGGAGGAACTTTCTGACAGTGAGAACAACCAACCAATGGAACAGAAGTTGCCTTTGGAATTTGTGGGAGCTTCCTCGCTTTTCAAGAAAAGATTGAACTGTCATTTGTCAGAAATGGTAGAGGGTCTTCTGCTTGAGCGGGGGGTTGGACTAAATGACCTATAAAGTCCCTTCCAACTCTGTTAATCTGTTAAACAGATTCAGTGTCAGTTCGAAAGCAGGTAAAAAATGCAAGTAGGAAAATAGGGACCACCTTTGGTGGGAAGGGAATAGTGTTCCATGAGCCTTTGGTGTTGAGTCATGCTGGACACTTGACCACGGTGATGTCTTTGGACAGCACTGGCTCTTCGGCTTTGAAACGGAGATGAGCACCGCCCCCTAGAGTCGGGAACGATTAGCATATATGTGCAAAGGAAACCTTTACCTTTACTGGACATCTGAATATTTTCAGCCCAGAACCTGGTCGCTGTTTTTGCTGCAGAAACTAAACCACCGTACATGGCGGTAGGACATTTTGATTCAAAGCAACCCCTCACCCTTAGCTTTACACATCAACATCATCCACTTCACAGGGCTGCCACAAAGCACAATCTGAGCTGTGTGGATGAAAATCAACATCATATATAAAAACACCAGGGGTGGGTTCTACTTTACTACCGGTTCGTAACGGGAAGCTTCTGCGCATGCACAGATCGCATCCGGGGTGGTAGGCGGGGCCTCCCACTGGCTTTACTACCAGTTCTTGTAAACTGGTCTGAACCGGGGGCAACCCACCACTGAAAAACACCCCTTGATATGGCAGCTGCTGTGCTTGGATCGGTTCTACAAACTTTAAATCACTTTCTAGTTGCATTTTTTTTTTTAAATTTGATTTATATGCCGCTCTTCTCCGGAGACTCAGGGCGGCTTACAATGCGTTAAGCAATAGCCTTCATACTTTTGTATATTTATACAAAGTCAGCTTATTGCCCCCACAAACTGGGTCCTCAATTTACCTACCTTAGAAAGGATGGAAGGCTGAGTCAACCTTGAGCCTGGGGAGATTCGAACTAGCAGTAATTGCAGGCAGCTGAATGATAATAACAGGCTATTAGTCTGCTGCGACACCAGGCTCTTTCCGCATTTCCTATATGATTTGTTCCAAGGAGGTTTCTTGACCTCTCCTTTTAATTCAGTGGACGGAAAAAATAAATTTCAAATCGAAAAAAAATGCCCAACGTGATGCAAGGAAATAAAACACTCCTCTGCCAGATTTAACAATTTTACCTCTAGCAAATTCTCTGACTCGTGTTTTCTGTCTGAGATGCAGCGATGATGAATTCTATCGCTGTGTTCTGGCTCTTGGGTGCATTAAAAGCCGGATTGGCGTGACTCAGCAACACTGTTGAAAAGAACATTTAAATGCGGATGGCTTCGGGCACTTTTCAAGATGGCATCATGTGCAGACACCGTGACTCCAATCCTGCAGGGAATTGCCGAGAGGGGATTTTCCTGCAAAACGTTTTGGGATTGGAGCCTTAGCGAACAAATTAAGAGAGCTTGAGAATGAAAGGCAACGTGATTGATGTTATTTCACACACGCACACACGGCTGCGAAGCCAAGTTCATTTTTTTATATAAACGTTCAGCGCGCTTGGGGAAAAGATCTGCCTGTATTCCTATGCTGGGTTTCATTTTCCGGTCCTTCTCCCAGATTCCCTCCCTCTCCCCAGGGATGAAATGCTACCGGTTCGGACCGGTTTGGACAACCTGCCCGGTTGTCATTACTTCCTGGTTTTAACCAGGAAGTAACCTTTTTGTAACCCTTTGCGCATGTGCAGAAGGGTTCGTGCATGTGCCGAGGGTCTGAGCGTGTATGTGATGCACACACAAGCACGAGCAGAGCGCGTGGGTGTACGCGGACAACACATGCACTTCCAAACTGGTAGGGAAGGTAAGTAGATTTCACCCCTGCCCCTCCCCCATCCTGTTTTGAATTGCAATCCTTCACAGGATAATCCCAACCCATCAGTGGATTGTGGCCCATCAGCGGCCTGTGCAGCTAGTAGCTGATTCCGACAGTGAGGAGGCTGGTGTGGTGCTGCGTCAGCAGCCTGTGCAGCTATCACTCGAGTCACACAATGAGGAGGCTGGAGAAGATGTGGTGCCAGAGGCGGTGATTCAGCCAGGGCCTTCAGAACCTCCAGAAGCTCCTATAAGTGAAGAGGAAGAAGAGGAGGAGCTCTTCTCGATGCACGGGCGCACAGAGCTGCCAAAAGGCAGGAGTGGCTTCTCAGGAGGAGGTCTCCTCGAGAGTAAGGCTTGGGGCTATTTGGCCACTCCCTTAGCCTATTTAAGGAAGGACGATGACTGAGGCAATTTGCAGGGAACAACTTCGTTCACTCTCCTTCGCGTCTGGATCTTAGTTCTCTTATCAGTTTCCTGCAAATTGCTTCTGGGCTTTCTGCCAAACATAGTAAGATTACGATTATTTCTTCTTTGGATTCTTGCAGGCTGTTAAGAAAATTAATTAACAGCCTTTGTTTGAAAAAGACTGATTTAATTTAGTAAACTAAGGTTTGTACAGACTTTGTGTGTGCTGTGTTCTTTGGGGTCAGTAGCTGGGGCAGAATATTGATCAAGTTCCTATGTAGTAGAATTAGAGATGGATTATCCTCTATTATGTGCATCCGTGGACACGTCTCTTCCTCCTGCCCCCAAGACTGTGTTTTCCCAGAACTCAGGTTCAAAAAATATGACCTCCAGATCAAAAGTCTGGAGATGTTTTCCCCCAAAGGGCATTAGTGAAGAAACATGGGACTATACTCAGCGGTGTAGCTGTGTTTACTATGGACCACAGTTCTGTTAATAGTAGCAGCGAACAAAGAGACCTCGCGGCCAACGAAACATGCTATTGGATGTACAAGAGCAATTCTTCACAATTCACAGAAACAAAACAGCAACTGAGAAGGGAGGGAGGAGAAAGTTAACAGCTCAAAGGGTCACAACGGATGTTTTTTTCCTCTTAGCACACCTTTGACAGCACAAACCGCCTTCTGCACATCTCTGCGATGTCTTTGTGGCCGTGGAAACAGAATGAAAGGGGGAGCATTTCGGTTACCACCGAGTTTGATTCTTTTAATTTAATTCTAGATGGTATAACTGGGATAGAGAACCACCTCCTGGTAGGAAGATGTTTTCAACTTTCAACCATACTTGGGTGAGGACCGTTTTCAGACCAGACTGGGCAGAAGATAGAACCACGTTCACGTCCCCATCACCACGTTCAGTAGCACAGATGATAAATACTGTAGAAGGGGAGCCCAACCACAAGCATGGACCTTCTCCTAGGACTCCTAGGAATACCTGTGCTCCGCTACTAAACTATGTGATCGGGCTTGATAAATTGACATTTATAGCTTGAAAATTAATGAGTAATTATGTTCGGCCTCTCCTCTCCCCTTCTCTCCTCAAGCTTGCCCCACAGAGGCCTCTCTTATCTTATCTCCTTCTCTCCCTCAGGCTTGCCCCACAGAGGCCTCTCCTAACTTATCCTTTTCTCTCCCTCAGGTTTGCCCCATTGATCCTCTCCAAACTCCCAGCCCACAGGCTGGATGAGTCAAGTGCTGGCCATCCCCAAGTGGCAGTTGGAACAGTTATTTTCAGGTGGGGAGGGGGAGTAGCACGTCTAACTCCTTAGCATCAGAGCATGTTAATAATCATATAAGAAATACTAATGCTCTGATGGTCATTTCGAAAAATCCTTTCTAAGCGAGCACCTAGAAGCCAAGAGGAACATACGTGCCAAATTTTAAGTTTGTAGGCTTTACGGTTCTGGAGATTTCGTGATGCTACATGAGTGTTTTTCGCTTTTATATATATAGATTTGAAAAGTGGCAGATGAGAAAGTAATGCGTGAATGAGGTTCATAGTGGTTTCAAACATCCTGGAACTGATAGAGCAATATCTCTGATCGTTTAATTACATATTTTTTTCCTCCTCTTGCCCAGGGAACAAAGAATTCAATTTAGATACCTGGATCTCTGTAAAAGGTACAGTGACTCTGACAAGAAGAACCTGACACAGACTATTCATCGCTGAGGGCCACTGAGAATATCTTCTGAAGAAGAAGTACGTTGAGAAGAATCCGAGCTAAGAGGGCCAGAACTCTGAGCTAAGAGCTCAGAAAGAGATTGTGGGATGATGGGAATACTTGAATTCAGATAAAATCTCTCTCTCTTGAAATAGGGCATTATATTTTTTTTCTGTTGGTCAACCTTGTGGCCACCCCAAAGCATCCTTGTTTGTTATTTTCACAGGAAAGCTCTTCTTGAGTCAGCAGTCTTCCCAAATATTATAGTCCAATGGATATTACAGTTGACCTTGGACAACAGGCTGAGATAGTATTGCTGTTAATGAAATTGCTCATCAAGGAGAGGAAGATGGAGAACTCAACGGTTCTTATAGGTTCTGATCTCTGTCTAAGCTGCTGTCTGAAACCGGTTGGGCTACAGATCAAAGCCTCAAACCCGGTCATGGAAGATGTCCTACTTGGTTGGGCTGCAGATCAAAGCCTCAAGCCCGGCCATGGGAGATGTCCTACTTGGTTGGGCTGCAGATCAAAGCCTCAAGCCTGGCCATG
This sequence comes from Pituophis catenifer annectens, assembly GCF_029215685.1. Lineage (NCBI taxonomy): Eukaryota > Metazoa > Chordata > Lepidosauria > Squamata > Colubridae > Pituophis > Pituophis catenifer. Next base: position 11,649,116 of record NW_027256896.1, on the reverse strand, counting down.
GGAGATGTCCTACTTGGTTGGGCTTTAGATCAAAGTTTCAACCATGACCACAGAAGATGTCCTACTTGGTTGGGCTGCAGATCAAAGCCTCAAGCCTGGCCACAGGAGATGTTCTACCTGGCAACCTCCAGATCCTGGTTCCTGCTATAAGTCCCCAGTTCTGTAAACGAAGACTTGACATGTTGGGAAAGGCACTAGTATTGGTCTACAAGATGACAAACACAAATCAACTACAGAAACGGAGAAAGAAAAGATAACGGGAGGAAATTCATGGAGGAGGTTTGTGGATCAAATGAAACAAGACCATGTCAGGTTTAAGGGATAATTAAGATAATCCAGAAGCCTGCATAGGTAGTTCTTGAATTCAGGAAGAGATGCTTGACAATTCCTCAAGTTTGTTATCTACTGAAATACTCCAGCAACATATCTCTTCGGACAATTACATCATCCTGCCTGCTCATCCTAATTTTGCCTCTCAATCAATTCTCATCCCTTAGTATGCAGTAGTGGCCAAAATTGTGGAAACCTTTTGGGAAAAGTGTATTTTGTAAAACTAGCTAATACCCCACTTTTATTGGAGTAAAACCATAAAATTATATATCAATGGAAAGATAATTTAATCAAGAATGTCATGCAATAACTTTAATGAAGGATTTGCTATTAGAATAGCAGTTACAGTATAAAGAAGAAAAGTGAAACATGTAGGAAAAACGAGATATACAAAAATGATCCCCATGTCAGTTAATCCTTAGCTGGGTAACCTTTAGCATGAATTACGGCCTTACAACGTCTTCCCATGGAGTGAATCAAGTCTTTTAGTTCTGCAGCTGTTATCATGTGAAACCAAGATTGAAGGATTGCTTCTATTAACTGGGTTTTATTGCTGGGTTGCTTCTGACTAGCAAGTTTCTTGAGTCGGCTCCCTAGATTTTCAATTGGGTTAAGATCTGGGCTATTCCCAGGCCATTCCAGCAGTGGAATAGGATTATCTTGAAACTCCCCCAAAAAAGTGGTGTTATTAGCCATTAAAAATACACTTTTCCCAAAAGGTTTCCACAATTTTGGCCACTACTGTACCTTGATAGAGATGAGTCCATTTTCTACAATATTCTTTATTTAAAACATTTATATACAGGTAGCCCTTGACTTACAACTTTCATTTAGCGACCGTTCGAAGTTAGAACGGCAGTGGAAAAAGTGACTTGTGACCGTTTTTCACACTTTACGACCATTGTAGCATCCCCATGGTCACGTGATTCAGATGCTTGACAACTGGCTCATACTTATGACAGACGCAGTGTCTCGGAATCCTGTGATCCCCTTTTTTGCGACTTTCTGACGAGCAAAGTCAACGAGAAAGCCTGATTTATTTAACCACCATTACTAACCTAACAACGGCAGTGATTCACTTAACAACGGTGACAAGAAAGGCCATAAAATGAGGCATAAAATTCACTTAATAATTTGTCATCCTTGGCAACGGAAAATTTGGGCTCAGTCGTAGTCATAAATCAAGGACTACCTGTATCTGCTTATCTTATACTGAGCCCAATCAGCAATTAAAATCATCTCAATATGAAGTCAGAAGGGTGCCAGCACCAGTCTGAATGTTTTTAATGCCAGCTTATTTGCTGTTTACTTGATCATATTTTCTGGGCCGTCTTCCTTGAAGATGAACTCTTGTTGCTAAAGTGAACGACTCCCATAATGATAAGAATCTGGTGTGGATCCCCAAGCAGTAATTAAGGTATTACCATGTCTTTTCCTTAACGTGTAATCTGAAACGGAACAATGCAGTCTGGATTATAATATGTAGCTGAAGCTGCGACATGGACAGTATCTCTGACAGACATTGAGAGGTCTGTTTTGGTCTTATGGAGAACTTTCTTCCAGGGGTGGCCTGCTGGGGGTTCGCAGGGGTTCGGGAGAACCTCTAGCTAAGATTCTGTGCAGTTCGGAGAACCCCGACATCCCACTCCTGGCTGGCCCCACCTACCCCACCCCCCTCACCCCAGAAGTCTCCATGTGGCCCATTTTGGATGCAGGTAAGTGCAGGACGCACACGGAGGCTCAGGGAGGGCGAAAAAGGGGCCTACCGAAAGTTCAGGAAGAAACGGCCCCATTTCCGGCCTACAAAGGGCCTCCGGAGTCTGGGGAGGCCATTTTCGCCCTCCCGGAGGCTCGAGAAAAGCCTCTGGAGCCCAGGGAGGGCAAATGGCCTGTTTGAAACTGGGCCGTGGGGAAGCTGGACAAGTGTGCACTCATGAAGTTTCACTTGTGTGATTGGAGGGCATTTGTGCTCGTGTGCAAAGTTCCATTCATGTAAGTGGAGGTCATGCGCCCACCACTCACATACACGAAGCTGAGCACGCACATGTGCACCTGCCACTCACACACACATACCCCCGTGTCAGGCCAGGCCACCAAGCTGGAAAGGTTGGGGACCGCTGATCTAAAGGATGTTCCCAAAGGTTCTTTTTCAAAAGGCAACTGGACTTTTGTTTTTCCTTGAAGACGTTTCACTTCTTCATCCGAGAAGCTTCTTCAGTTCTGACTGAATCCATAGGACGGCTATGAAGGAAGAACTTCCCAAGGCCATCCTCTGTGACCTGGAGAATCTGCTGCAAGGAGACCTAATCGTGGCAAACAGCAAACAGAGAATGGGCAGAGATGAAAAATGGAGGATGAAACCATTTCACTAGATCGTAAGGTTGGATCTCTTCAGTGCTTGGAGTGAAAAACGCTTTCAGATTGTCCATATGAGGTCTTTTACTTCATTGAGATGGGATACAACTGAAAGAAATATGAGATGGTCCATGGTCAAAGTCCTGTAATTTCACAGTTGGTTCTGGGTACCTGTCACTGAAGTCTTTGAGGGCAATTTCAGCATCCCTCTAACAATGAACTCAGAACAATCATCTCAATGGAACCCAAATGGGACAATAGAGAAGAGGTAGATTTTAATATGCTAGGCATCACTGCAATTTGCAGTGCAAATATTGCACTGCAATATTTCATTTCTCTTTCTCTGGTGTGAATTTTTAAGATCTCTCAGACTACACAACCAATTAAGTCTTTAAGGGCTCTGAGATACCAACCTTCTAGAACAGATGGTTCCTTCAAGATTGTTTTGGAGTCTCTTATAGTAAGCAACAACCCCAGCCTTCGGGGGTCTTTTGGATGAGTGTGGAGATGGTTTCTACTTTTGGAACAATTAAAAAAAATAGTAGCAATTTGGGAAGCTGGAACCCGTGCTCCTCAAACGTGAATGTCCAGCTGTTGCGAAGTTCTATTCATTTAAGAACTTAAGACTTAGCCATGGTCCAAGAAATTAGGAATGGTCTCCCAGAAGGCTCTTACACAATTCTGTGAACAATTTAAGATGCAGTCCCCTCTTCTCTAGAAATTCTGCGCTATCTATCATGGGAATGGACAAGAGATACCAAATCAAAAGTCATTGCAGATGATTGTATGCTCTTCATTGTAAGCCATCCAAAGAAACCTTCTTCTTAGCTTTGGTATCTTTGCACCTTTTTCAGGCAGAAGGTGGGGAATGAATGTTTACTGGCTTGTGCTTTGTCATTGCTAAGTTCCTCCCTGCTTCCACTAGAATGTCTACATCAGTTTCTGTAAAGACCCCCGTTCTGTAGGAGAACGAGCTGAGCTAGAAGGTGGGGTTAAAAGTGTTATCAGCGTGGAGTCGCTGCGTTGCCACAAGAGAATTCTGTTGACCCTGATCTAGCGCCAATTTAGCTTTGACCATTATAGGTGCAATTATAAACTGTTCTGTGATTTGAACTCAAGAAATGCTCTTGATTATTTCCACTTGACCCGTTCAATGCTACTCTTGTTTATAAGAAAGATGGAAACCTGGTTGGCTTGGCAGATGTTTCCATTTTCCACTTGGAGATAGAAAAGGATAGTCATAGCTTCCCAATATTGAACCAAGTCTGTAATAGAAGGCAGAACGAAGACATTCCTAATCCCAGCAACTTTACAGTTGACTCCCAATCACTGTTTATCTGTATACCTTCCAAAATCCATGGAGAAGTAGAAAAGAAGGAGATGATAGATCAGGGAAAGGGATCAACAAGGTCTTACAGTAAAGCACAGCTCTTAAAAAAAACCAACCAATCCTGCCGTTCGCCCAATTTGGATCATTCTAAGAATGGAAGTGCTAATGAAATGAAAGGTTGATTCAGTCTTCCTACCAAGGTTTTTTTTTTAAATCCCAAAGATAAAAGTATGATCTCTTAAACTTTGGAGAGAGAAAGGACTTGAGCTTCCCGCAGATTTTGAGCCGCCACAAAATCCTGTGTTACAAAACAGCCAGGATGGAATTAAGAAAAAAAAAAAAAAAAAAGAGGAGAAATTTAAAGCAGTTAGTCCTTTTAACAACTTGAACAAAGCAGTTAAAAGACGAATATCTCGTGTTCGTCTTTTATTAACTGCTTTGTTAAAAAAGAGGAGAGTTTGTTCAAAGAATTAAGGGCAATTTCCTACTTTTCCAGGTATAACGAAACAGAAACAGGTAACAGGACATAAAATTTGTGAGATTGCCATGGCCTTTTCCCCTTCCTGGAGAACCCTCTGGTGCAAGGGTCTCCAACGTTGGCAACTTTAAGCCTGGAGGACTTCAACTCCCGGAATTCACCAGCCAGCAAAGCAAATTCGAAAAAATGCTTGCTTCAGAGTTTTTACTTGGAGTTGGGTTTTTTTTCTGGAACGCTGACATTGAGCTTCTTTACCCTCCTACCATCGGGAAGAAGCATAGCCAGCCGCACAAATAGGCTGAAGAACAGTTTTTATCCGTGGGCTGTCAGATTCCTGAATGAGAAATAACATCATAACTACGTAGTATGATGGACTTGCAACGTGTAACATGTTCACTAGGACTGGGTGTTTTGTTAATATGATTTATTGGGTGAGGGTTTTTTTTTTTTTTTGTCTTCACTGTGAATTGTATTGTGTTAGTGGGGTGCTCTGAGGGAGCTCCACCAATCTCATTGTACATATGTTCAGTGATGGGTTCCTCCCGGTTCGGCCGAGCTGGTAGCGGTGACGATATGATGTCACCGAACCGGTTCTGCCCCCCGCCCCTCTCCGCCCCCCTGCATTATTCTTACCTTTTATTTGGCCCCACCCCCAATCTATTGCTGCCTCCTGAGTCCCAGCTGATCAGCTAGAAGGAAAAAAACTGTTTAAACTCTTGCTGCGGGGCTTCAAAGGGCCGCCCTACAGCTGATCAGTTTTAAAAGGCAGTGTGGTGGTAGACCAGTGCCTCCAAAAACAAATGAGTAGACCGATGCCTGCAAAAATAAATGAGTAGACCAGTGCCTTCAAAAACAAATGAGTAGACCGGTGCCTGCAAAAACAAATGAGTAGACCGGTGCCTGCAAAAACAAATGAGTAGACCGGTGCCTGCAAAAACAAATGAGTAGACCGGTACAGCTCTGCAAGCAGTTAAAAGCCTGGTAGACAAGTACCTCTGCTAAATCCTAAAGAATTGTCACATGACCATTAAGCCACGCCCACAAAATAAGCCACACCCACAGAACCAGTAGTAAAAAAATTTAGAACTCACCCCTGCATATGTTGTGTACTGACAATAAAGATTTGAATTTGAATTTGAATTCTTTGGAGTTGAAGCCCTCCAGGCTTAAAGTTGCCAAGCTTGGAGACCCCTGCTCTGGTGTATTCCCAGCATTTCTTTCAAGCACGCCCCCAACCCCATTTCTCTCTCCTCTACACTGTTCTGAAAAAATATATATAATTACATATTGCTTCTTTATCCCTAACCAGCTTTGTTGTCTCGGCTGATCAAAAGTCGAATTTCACCCCTCCCCCCCAAAGGCTCCTGGGTTTCACCCTCACTTCTTGAGGTCATAACAATCAGGTCTTGTTGTCTCTTTGGTAAAATAAAACACACACACACACGCATACACACACACGCACGCACACACATACACACACACACAAACATACAAAAGCAACACACTGCCCAATACGCTTCTGGCCCGCAACATCTGGCCCGAAAGTGTCCGTTCAGAAGGAAGCATTGGTGATGAGCTTTCTGCTCGTTGGAAGTTGGGTGGTCCTTGTGTGTTTTGTTCTCCTTCTGGTGTCCTTCCCCCCTCATACCGTTGTGGCTGGGCCATACCGAAACAAGAGAGGGGACATGTCTTTGATCCGGACGCAGAATCTCCCATTCGGCCAGGCCTTTTGGAGGGAGAGGGGCAGGAAATTGTTGGGGAGGCACTGTTCCACGTCATCCGATACGAACACTAACGCAAAGTGGCTCAACTGTTCTTCGCCGTAGCAGACCGCGTTGGCGTTTCCCAGGACTTTGCGCGAGACCTCGTTCGTCTCCTGGACTACCAACTTCACCACATCTTCTGCTGACATCTTGTTAGTGAGGGGCAGCTGTGCATAAAGAGAAAAGGGAAGTGAGAAAAAGAGGAAGAACATGCAAGAATGAGGGCGTCTTCCAAGAAGAGTGAGCAGGAGAAGAACAACAGAAATGATTAGGGGACCGGAGGCTCAAACGTATGAAAAACAGTTGCAGGAATTGGGTATGTCTAGTCCAGTGATGGCGGACTTGTTAGGCACCGAGTGTCCAAAGTGTGTGCGCCAGAGGTGGGTTTCAGCAGGTTCTGACCAGTTCTGGACAACCGGTAGCGGAAAGTTTGAGCAGTTCAGAGAACCGGTAGTAAAAATTCTGACTGGCCCCGCCCCCATCTATTCTCTGCCTCCCGAGTCCCAGCTGATTGGGAGGAAATGGAGATTTTACAGTATCCTTCCCCTGCCACGCCCACCGAGCCACGCCCACAGAACCGTTAGTAAAAATTTTGAAACCCACCACTGGTGTGCACACACCCAAACTGCAAGGCATGGGCGCGCACCTGTGCATGAGCGGCAAAGACCCGAAGACCAGCTGGCTGGCGGGAGACCCACGCATATGTGCGGTAGAGACCCGAAACAGAGCTGGGGCAATGGTGTACGTGCCCACAGAGAGGGCTCTGCTTGCCACCTCTTTCACGCATGCCATAGGTTCGCCACCACTGGTCTAGTCTAATGAAAAGAAGGACTGGGGGTGACATGATAGCAGTGTTCCAATATTTGAGGGGCTGCCAGAAAGAAGAGGGAGTCAACCTATTTTCCAAAGACAAGACAAGAAGCAACGGATGGAAACTAATAACAGAGAGAACCGATCTAGAACTAAGGAGGAATTTCCTGACAGTGAGAACAATGAATCAGTGGAACAACTTGCCTCCAGAAGGTGTGAATGCTCCAGTACTGAAGCTTTCTAAGAAGAGATAGGACAACCATTTGTCTGAAATGGTATAGGGTTTTCGGCTTGAGGGAAGGGGGTTGGACTAGAACCCCCAAGGTCCCTTCCAACTCTGTTATTTTGTTATCCCCTAGATCAGTGGTCACCAACTGGTGGTCCATGGACCACTGGTGGTCTGTGAGAAAATTTTGGTGGTCCGCAGAAGAATTATTTGTATTTTTAATATTGCACCAAATCAGAGGTCCTCAAACTACGGCGCCTGGGACGGATACGTGCCTGTGTTGCTGCAGAAAGTCTCCCTCTTTGGGGTCTTTTTGTGTGAGTCAGAAATTTCAACTTCGGGTCTGCTTCAGCCTCCCGGTGTGGGACTTTGGGTGAAGGCTGGAGGGAAGAGCCGCTGGTGGCAAAGAGCCAGAGGGCTTCGTTCCAGTGGGACTGCCTCATGGCCTGGAATTGGCTGACCATCTCAGCCCGCTGAGCCTCCAAGCACCGGTACCTGGCCTTGCACTCCCACAAGTCTTCCCTCTGCTTGGAAAGCTATGCTCGTAGTCCTCAGTGAGGTGCTTCCGCTGAGCCTCCTTCTCGGTCAGATCCAATTTGAACTGAGCCAGCTGTTTTGCTAACTCTTTCTCGTGGTGGCTGCTTAGCTCCAACAACTGCTTCCTGTTGGGGCCCTAAGGAGCCCAGGCGAGCAGGCGAGGAGTGGCTAGGACAGGAGGGGTGAGTAGAGGCCGGCGAGGCACCCCTCAATGTGAGTGACATCAAGTTGGCCACGCCCACCCAGGCACATGACCACCTAGCCACGCCCATCCAGCCAGTCATTAGACAGATCATATTAGTGGTCCACGGGATTTAAAATTATGAATTTGTGGTTCCTGAGGTCCAAAAAGTTGGGGACCCCTGCCCTAGATAATATATTTATCAAATTAGAACCTCATTTTTTTTTTTTTTAGTTTTGTACATTTTGCAAATTCTTGCAATGTGTATTCTTGGTTTCTCTCTCCAAGACATTTTGCAAAGCAGAAACTCTAGTACGTAGAACCACATCTAGATATATGCTCAGAATGTGTCATGAAACATTTGCTCCTTCTGGCATACCGACACTGGGGAGAAGACCCAAAACTAAAAAAGGGACAGGGCTGCCCAGACTTGGGAAAAGCCATTAGTGTTGTGGCCCATCAGCGGGCAGCGGAGCTGGCAGCATATTCAGACAGTGAGGAGGTTGGGGAGGAACATGGGCCAGTCCTGGAGTCTGGGGAAGGCTCTGTTGAGGGCTCTGCGTCGGAGGCAGAGAAGGGGCCAGGGCCGTCTGACAGTTATCAACTGCCTTCGGAGTCAGACATCAGTGAGGCAGATGAACAGCTGGAGCCTGTTCCCAGTGTGTGCATGCGCAGACGAAGGGAACAGCTAAAGAACAAGGGTCGACTTGGGAGTAAAGCCACAGGTGGAAGGGCCCCTCCCAGAAGGAATAAGAGAGGAGCGAAAGGGGAGTGGAGTTTGCAGGAGACAATTAGTTCGCCTAATTGGTTCATGACTCTCCGAGACTCCTGGCCAAATTTTAAAGATATCGGCCTGGCAGCTCTCCAAGCCAGATAAGGTCTCTGACTATAAATTCTCCCTTGAAAGACTTTGCTGGATGTGAATGAGAGGAATTCACTGTTTGTTTAATAAAAGGGGTTTTGTCGGGACCAGGATTCTGCTTCGTGCTTTTTGGGGGAAGCCTAAGTCAGGACATAAGCATCCCTTCCTTCTCAACATTACAACATGATGCTGATCAGGCGAAACCAGGAATTTAAAGGTACCTTGACGATGGTTTCTTTGGAGAGCCCCGTTTCGTATTGAGCGCATACACGTACGATGAAGGAACCTGGCAACCTGCCCCAGTTTGCTACATGTCCCGTCTCAGAGGTCTCCTGGAAGGTCTGAGTCCACTCTACCGAACGTGTCCGAAACACAGGCCCCGAGCTCTCCGCGTGCCAATCATGGCTGGAACTGAAAGCGGATCTCGTTCCAGATGGCACAGAGCTGCAGTGGCCAGCAGTCCTGCTCTCGGTTGGAGAGCTGTCCACCGAACCAGGACAAGACTTCCTGGCCCCGTGACAGAAAGGCTTGGGGAAATCCAGACTGCTGGTCCGGACACAGTAAGCCTGCCTTTTCTCCGTGATGCGCAGCAGCTCAATTTGTCGGCTGGGAAGCACGAAGTCGCTGTCGTATTGCTCTGAGAGAGGCTGAGGCTCCTTAGGAGGCATGGGGGCCATCTTGAGCTCGTGGCTCTGGAGGACGTCAGGGGCGCTGTCCCTCAAGGGGCGGGGAGTTCTTCTCCTGCAGCATTCAAGTCCCGAAGAAGAGTAGACGAGGTCAAGTTCCCGAGGGCTCTGAGCGCTGTTAGAGTCATAATCGCTGTCGGTAGCTAAGAACACTTCTGAGGACCCCTCCTCATCTGAGATCCCATGTGAATCTGCAAGAAGAAGATACAAAGGTCACTTCGGCCTCCATCTCTACTATTTTCAGGTATCTCTCAAGCAGGGGTGGGCTGCTGGAGGTTCGCAAGGGTTCGGGAGAACCTTTAGCTAAGATTCTGTGCAGTTTGGAGAACCCCCAAATCCCACTCCTGGCTGGGCCCACCCCGCCCCTCCCATCTCAAGAGTCCCCACGCGGCCCATTTTGGATGCAGAGAAGTGCAGGGCGTGCACGGAGGCTCAGGGAGGGTGAAAAACGGGCCTACCAGAAAACGGGCCCGGTTCCAGAGGGCCTCCGGAGGCCTCCAGAGGGCCTCCGGGAGCCTGGGGAGGCCATTTTCACCCTCCCGGAGGCTCAAAAAAAGCCTCCGGAGCCCAGGGAGGGCAAAAACGCCCCCCCCATGGTGCAGGAGGTCGACTAGGCCACACCCACCATGGCCACGCCCACCCAGCAACCAGGCAGAGAACCCCTTGCTAAAATTTTTGAAGCCCACCACTGCTCCCAAGTACAGGCAGTCCACGACTTCCGTTTAGTGACTGTCCGAAGCTACAACAAGCACTGGAAAAAATGACTTATGATCGTGTTTCACATGTCCGTTGCAGCAACCGCATGGTCACGTGATCAGAATTTGGACGCTTGGCAACTGACTCATATTTATGATGGTTGCAGTGAATCCCGTTTTGTGACCTTCTTACAAGCAAAATTAAGGGCAAAATTGGGGCAAAACTCACTTAACAACGGTCTCGCTTAGGAACAGAAATTTTGGACACAATAATTTTTCATTTGGTTCGTTCAAATTTGTAATTTTTGTTTGATGGATGGATGGATGATGGATAGATAGATAGATAGATAGACAGACAGATAGATAGAAATAGATAGGCAGGCAGGCAGGCAGGCAGGCAGGCAGGCAGGCAGACAGACAGATATAGATGAACGAGATGAATGGATGGATAGCAATAGCACATAGACTTATATACTGCTTCATACTGCTTTACAGCCCTCTCTAAGCAGTTTACAGAGTCAGCCTCTTGTCCCCAACAATCTGGGTCCTCATTTCACCAACCTCGGAAGGATGAAAGGCTGAGTCAACCTTGAGCCTGGTGAGATTTGAACTGCCAAATTTATCAGAGTTTCTTGCAAAAATCAAATCCAGAAACACACAGGTAAACCGATTCAGCTGGATTCATTAACTTCTTCACATACATAATAACACATGAAGTAATATATACAATACCAAGAGTGGTTCTTCAATTTCAGATCAGTTCAGAGAGGCAGACTAGACGAGTTCAGACTTGTCTGCAGCTTCACAGCTCAGAGCTTAATTGCTTAGTTTCAGTTTCCTTTTTGCACACACACAGAGCGGAGCCACGCCCAGCCTCCAGAACTGTTTCAGCTCCCATTGGCTGATCTCTTGCCATGCCTATTCATTGGCTGACCTTGTTACCATGTCTTCCTGGTCATGAATATTCTGACAAAATTGCAGTCAGCTGGCAGTCAGCAGAAGTAGCCTGCAGTACTGCACTCTAACCACTGTGCTACCGTGGCTCATAGATAGATAGATAGATAGATAGATAGATAGATAGATAGATAGATAGATAGATAGGTAGATAGGTAGATAGGTAGATAGGTAGATAGATAGATAGTAGATAGATAGATAGATAGATAGATAGATAGATAGGTAGGTAGATAGATAGATAGAGATAGATAGATAGATAGATAGATAGATAGATAGATAGATAGATAGATAGAAATATAGACAGATGGAAAGATAGATAGATAGATACAGTAGATAGAAAGATACTGTAGATAGATAGATAGTAGATAGATAGATAGATAGATAGATAGATAGATAGATAGATAGATAGATAGATAGATACTGTAGATAGATAGATAGATAGATAGATAGATAGATAGATAGAGAGAGAGAGAGAGAGACAGACAGACAGACAGACAGACAGACAGACAGACAGACAGACATTTTTCCTAGTTTTTTCTGGAGAGTTTCAATAGCCAATTTTAAGGCAGAAGACACTTACCAGAAGAGGGATCCAACTTGTAAAAACATAATAAGCACTCACCAGAGTTGAGTTTACGGCTCATTTCAGGAGATGGGGTTGGCGACGGAAGGAAGTCTAAGTGAGAAGAGGTGGATTGAGTTTTCTCGTTTTGTGCTGTGCTCGATTCTTTGACGAACCACACAAGTGGGAGGGCACAAGATGGTTGCTTGTATCGGGCGTGTTGCAAGGCGTCCATCATCCAACGCATTTCTCGCCAAATCTCTTCCATTTGCTGTCCAAGAAAAGGGACCCAAAGGATCAGACATGAATTTCAGAGGTCTGCAAGAACACGCAACTAACCATACCTTGCCTGTCATAGGTTTCTGGTAGAAACCATAAGGATGTCAAAAGGCACCATGAGCCAACAGCCAAAGCAAAAGTTGCAATGGGTCAGGCACTCTATAAAGGAAACCATGGTTTAGAGTATTGTTTACTGCTTGATGTTAATCTCTGCTTATCTGGTTGTTGACTGCTTGCTGGTCAGGGTGTTCTGGTCCCATTCCCCACTTCCTTCCAGCACTGATGATGTTACCTAATTTGGTAATGAAACATCCGCAAGAAAACCACCAAGCTCGGAGAGCACCAAAGACCCCCACAGTTCAACTCTGAACTGTAAATATTCTCTTCTATTGGGATCGTGGTCTTTTAGTTTTTCGATTGTCTTTTTTGAATGGTATGTAGATGTTCTTTATCTCTATGTGCCTGTTGATGGTCGATTTCTCTGAGTGCCAGGGAGTTCCGGGAACTCTCTAGCGTTTTTGGACTTAGCTTGCTCTAGATGCTCACTATCTCCTAACTGAAACCATGTATCTATGCGTTGTGCAATTAAGGAGTTTTCATTACGTCTTTTGACTGCTCGTTGGTATTCATGGATGCACGAGTAAACATGGAAGCAGAGAGTAGCCCCACTCCCTTCTAGCCATGATGAAGTTACCTATGAAATGAATTTTTTTTTGTCTTTTAATGATTCCGTAATCCCTTACATCGGGGTGGAGTTGGGACAACTGAATGGAGCAGAGTGTTTACTGGCCGGATGCCCTTCCTGTCACCAATGCAGAGTTTGCAGCAGATAATTACTCAGTGTGCCCAGAGAGAGAAATATCTGCGCTACCTAGGATTGAACAGGCTCCTGATTGTGAGGGGAGAACCCCACCTCTAGGCTACTGCACCACTCTTCCCTGCTTCACCATACCTGTATATAATCCTGAACTTGCTGATGCCGCTGCTTGGCAGTCGTTAGTTCAGAGTCCGAAAAGGCCTCCCGCAGGCTCTGTTGAGAGAGGAGCGATTCCAGCTCCAGAAATGCAGATGCTTGGCAATACTGCCTAATGAACTCGTGGTCATAAGTGAAGAAATGAACTACAAAAGAAAGAGAAGGAAGGACATTGGATGTCATGAAAAGAAAGAAAAAAAAGCATCCAAGAAGCAGAAACTGATTCTTGCACGGGTTCAAACAAAAAGAGTCCTCTATAGCAGTGGTAGGTTGCCCCTGGTTCAGTCCGGTTCTATAGAACCGGTAGTAAAACCGGTGGGCGGCTCCTTGCTCTATAGTAATAGCAATAGAGCTTAGACTTATATACCGCTTCACAGTGCTTTACAGCCTTCTCTAAGCGGTTTACAGAGCCAGCCTTATTGTCCCCAATAATCTGGGTCCTCATTTTACCCACCTTGGAAGGATGGAGGGCTGAGTCAACTTGAGCCAGTCAGGATTGAACTGCTGGCAATCGGCAGAGTTAGCCTGCAATACTGCACTCTAACCACTGCGCCACCTCGGCTATGATTTTTGATTTCTACTTGAAGTGGCGTTTGATGATAGGAGAAGTATTTATTGGTGACCTCAAAACTTCAGCATCTACAGCTTTGTATGTTAGTTACTCATTCTTTCCAGATCATTTTTTCCCCCTTGATTCAATAAACTATGCCTCTTCGTACAAATCATGAAGGGCATGTTTCAAAGAGGAAAAAAATCAATCTGAGACAATTGTAAAAAATTTGATGTAGTGTACTAATCTGAGCTTTGCACCTTAACTCGAGATGGCGTGGGAAAATGCCTTCTTATCTAAAGAAGAGCGGAAGCACAGTGATCTGAAGTAGGAAAAAAACAGCAGAGAATAACTTGATCCAATTTTGCCTTCAAGAAAGAGGATAAGAGGGTGAGTTATGATGAGTTGGCCATGATGAGCTGTCTTGCGGTGAGAAGGTTGCAGTGAGATGGCCGCAGCAAAATCACCATGGTAAATTGGCCACAATGAGATGGCTGTGGCAAGTTGGCCATAGCAAATTGTCCCGTTCCAAGGAACAAGGAATGAAGCTCTCTGTGCAGTGTTCTTCTCACCTAACTCGAAGATCTGAAGAGGAAGGGTGAGGAAGCCAGACCGAGGAGTGTAAGGGTTATTCTGGCCAGGAGCAGTGCACACATCATCTGAAGGGGGAAGAAGTAGAAGGAAGGAGACTTGTGGTCCAAAATCCAGAACTTCCTGACTGTACAGGCGGAAATCTTTGGCCTGCAGAATTTAAACACAGAAAATGTTTTATTAGTGTGAAGTCTGACACTGTTATTGACTTTCTCCAAGCTCCTAGCTGAAGTATGGAGTCTACAAAGAGAAGGGACTTCTCATTGCAGCATTTTATTGCACTCATACTCTCCCTCTTCTTTGAACAATAATACTGTCCTCACCACCATTCTATGATGCTAAAATATTGGCCCAAAGTTATTCCATAACATATGGTCAAGTGAGGACCTGAATCTGAATCTCCTGAGTCCATGTTTGATCTTGTTAATCAACGGTGGCGAAGGAAAGAGGATCCATAAAGATCTTTTTACATTTTTTTTTTTAAAAACTAGCTTGTAAAATGAAGACTTGTAAAACGAATCAGGTGGCTTTACTCCATTTAATTCTCATCCGTTCAGCAGCTGCCAAAATCATCATTGTCCGCTCTTTTGGGCGGCTTATATCGAGATGATTTATAATGACCAGAATGTCTTAGAAAGATGTTTTGAACTTTCCCCTTGTCACACAGTCTTCTCATTAGATTCTGATGAATAATATAGTATGATATTAATATGAATAATAATAGAAATAATGTAGAATACAAATGCATTTTACTTGAGGTAGGAAGCAAAGGAATTTGAGCACTGACCTACGAGCAGAAGCTAATACACTAGTGGCCAAAATTCTGGAAACCTTTTGGGAAAAGTGTATTTTTGAGGTTTGATGGCTACTAACACCACTTTTTTTTTTTTTTTGGAGTTTCAAGACAATCCTATTCCAATGCTGGAATGGCCTGGGAATAGCCCAGATCTTAACCCAATTGAAAATCTAGGGAGCCGACTCAAGAAATGTGTTAGTCAGAAGCAACCCAGCAATAAAACCCAGTTAATGGAAGCCATCCTTCAATCTTGGTTTCACATGATAACAGCTGCAGAACTCAAAGACTTGGCTCACTCCATGGGAAGACGTTGTAAGGCCATTAATTCATGCTAAAGGTTACCCAACTAAGGATTCACTGACATGGTGATCATTTTTGTATATCTCGTTTTTTCTACGTGTTTCACTTTTCTTCTTTATACTGTACCTGCTATTCTAATAGCAAATCCTTCCTAAAAGTTATTGCATTACATTCTTGATTAAATTATCTTTCCATTGATATATAATGTTATGGTACTACTCCCCCCCCCAAAAAAAAGTGGTGTTACTAGTTAGTTTTAGAAAATACACTTTTCCCAAAAGGTTTCCACAATTTTGGCCACTACTGTATTTTGATGGCCATTTCCAAACCTTATTCAAATTCCTTTGAATTAGTGGGACTGAAGAAGACCCAGATATGATGACAATTTAGGGCCGTTTAATATTGTTTAACAATCAAATCAAATCCCACTCCTCAATGATAGGTTTTGTGGATTTTGAGCCTGACAAATAGACAAAGGATATAGATATGGATTAGTTAATATTTGTAAAGCTGATTTGCTTTAGAAAGTGAGGCTTTATCACCCTTCAGGCTACAGATGTGAGTCTCAGAAGGAGCTGTCCAATGCTCCAGCCACCCTCCCCATCGATGGAATGTTTCGAATAAGTGGCTCTAAAGTTTTTGGTTGAATTGAATACTACTAAGATCTGGAGAGGGGCTGAGAGTGGATGAATTAATCATTTAACTTTCCCCAAAATTGAGAATGTGCCTTATTGGCATTTCCAATCGTGAGAGATATATAGATGCATACTTATTTATTTTGATTCACGTCCCTCATGTGAAGATCTCAAGGAGAGGGTCGCGAGTGGGTTGTTGTTCCCATGACAATTTGCATCCTTTTTATATGTGAGCTAAGGGGATGCAGTGACTCAGTGGCTAAGATGCTGAGCTTATCAATCAGACGGTCAGCAGTTCAGCGGTTCGAATCCCTAGTGCTGCGTAACGGGGTGAGCTCCCGTTACTTGTCCCGTCTTCTGCCAACGTAGCAGTTTGGCAGAACTGGGCATGGCTAGTCTAGTGAAGAGAAGGATCAGGGGAGACATGAGGCAGTCTTCCAATATTTGAGGGGCTACCACAGAGAGGAGGGGGTCAAGCTGTTTTTCAAAGCACCTGAAGGCCAGACAAGGAATAATGGATGGAAACAGAACAAGGAGAGATTCAAGCTGGAAATAAAGGAGGAACTTTCTGACAGTGAGAACAATCAACCAATGGAACAGAAGTTGCCTTTGGAATTTGTGAGAGCTTCATCACTTTTCAAGAAAAGATTGGACTGCCATTTGTCAATCAGAAAGTCGGCAGTTCAGCGGTTCGAATCCCTAGCGCCGCGTAACGGGGTGAGCTCCCGTTACTTGTCCCGGCTTTTGCCAACCTAGCAGTTCGAAAGCAAGTAAAAAATGCAAGTAGAAAAATAGGGACCATCTTTGGTGGGAAGGTAACAGCGTTCCGTGCGCCTTCGGCGTTGAGTCATGCCGGCCACATGACCACGGAGACGTCTTCGGACAGCGCTGGCTCTTCGGCTTTGAAACGGAGATGAGCACCGCCCCCTAGAGCCAGAAACAACTAGCACATATTTGCGAGGGAACCTTTACCTTTACTTATATGTGAGTTAATTGGTTTATTGTTAAATGCACCCAAATCAGGCCATTTATATCAACAAGATTGACTTGCGGAAGAATGGGACCACCGGGGCTTTGAAAAGAATCTGCATCCCAATGGCAAAGATGTCCATTTGGGCTCAACCTTGCCCTCCTGGCTGCGCCTTCAGAAGAACCTTTGCATGAACTTCATTGTTGTGGACTGTCAGAATCCACAACAGTTCAGACATGCTATAAAATCCCAAGTTCGCTCTTTCTTTCTTTCTTTCTCCCGCCCATCCCCATCACGTGGTTCCCACCTAGGATCTACCTCGTGAAGTGGGATGTTGACCAGCTGCATCAGGTCTCGGATGGCCCCTTGGAGCTCCTGAAGAAAAAGCTGCTGAGAAGTTTCCAGTTCTTGCTCGGAGGGAATGGCCTCTTCCATGCTAGCCAGGTTCTGCAGCCATTCCCATTCCTCTCTTGAAAGTGGGAGAACGGATAAATGCAGAGAAGAAATCAGCGAAGTAAATACCCCGTATCCACCATAGACAATTTGATACAAACTCTGGGCTTTCTTCAGGGGTGGGCTTCAAAACTTTTAGCGAGAGGTTCTCTGCCCGGTTGCTGGGTGGGCATGACCATGGTGGGTGTGGCCTAGTCAGCTTCCTGCACCATACTGGGGTGAGTGTGTGTGTGTTTGCCCTCCCCGGGCTCCGGAGGCTTTTCTTGAGCCTCTGGGAGGGTGAAAACAGCCTCCCCAGGCTCTGTAGGCCCTATGGAGGCTAGAAACAGGCCCATTTCCAGCCTTCCAGAACTTCCAGCAGGCCCGTTTTTCACCCTCTCCAAGCCTCCATGCGCGCCCTGCACTTACCTGCATCTAAAATGGGCCGCATGGGGACTCCTGGGAGGGGCGGGGTGGGCAGTGCCAGCCAGGAGTGGGATTTGGGGGTTCTCTGAACTGCACAGAATCTTAGCTAGAGGTTCTCCCGAACCCCTGTGAATACCCAGCAGCCCACTCCTGGCTTCCTTGTGTTGGTATTTTCATGCTTCATGCAGACTAACCTTTTGATGAACTAGTCCAATTGATATTCTGAGCCACGGTGGTGCAGGCTACTTCTGCTGACTGCCGGCTGCCTGCAACTTGGCAGTTCATATCTCACCAGGCTCAAGATTGACTCAGCCCTTCCATCCTTCCGAGGTCGGTAAAATGAGGACCCAGAATGTTGGGGGCCAGAGGCTGACTCTGTAAACTGCTTAGAGACGGCTGGAAAGCACCGTGAAGCGGTATGTAAGTCTAAGTGCTATTGCTATTCCATTAATTGTATACAGGTAATCCTTGACTTGTAACCAGTCACTTAAATGCTTAAGTTCCAGATTCAAAGTTCTGACAGTTGCCCCCAATGTAGGAGATGAGCAGGTTAAACTGGAAGGTGGGGTTAAGCGTGTCATCAGTTTGGAGTCATTACATTGCCACAAGAGATCCAAGTCCAGCCCCCTATGAATTCCACTGACCTTTATCTAGTGCCAATTTAGATTTAACCATTAGTTGACCAGATTCTTGGGTATAGCAATAGCACGTAGACTTATATGCCACTTCACAGTGCTTTATAGCCCTCTCTAAGTGGTTTGCAAAGTCAGCCTATTGCCCCCAACATTCTGGGTCCTCATTTTACCGACCTCGGAAGGATGGAAGGCTGAGTCAACCTTGAGCCTGGTGAGATATGAACTGCCAAATTGCAGGCAGCCGGCAGTCAGCAGAAGTAGCCTGCAGTACTGCACTCTAACCAATGTGCCACCATGACTCTTAGCAATAATGCTTTGGAATTCAATGAAGGCTCCTGGTTCTTTGCATCGGACACCCGTGGTCACATAACCAAATTTTAGGCTCTCGGCAACTGGACTGCATTTAGGGTTGCTTGCAGCACTCTGATTTCATCTGACTGTGTTTTGCAGTGGTTGTGTGGAAACCTGGCGGTTATATTTCCAGTGTTTGGTAAAACCACTCCCATAGCAAATCACTGGTTTTTGGTTTACGACTGCTGCGTTCGCTTAACAACCACTTCCAAAACTGTTATAAAATCAAGTTAGTCACATAAACAAGCTGTTTTAATGACAGTCATGAGTTACCATCGTGATGGCCGGGTTCCCTCACGGTCATAAACCAAGGACTATCTATATTTCGCATTGTATACTACAATTCACAACCTGGCTATATCTGGTTTTAACTCCTTTCCAGTCAAATCTGCAGGCAAACCATTAGCCCAGTTTCTCTAACTTTGCCTTAGGCCTCTCTCCTCCGTTTGCAAATTTTTAATCAGGAGATGAAACCTGCAAAAGAATCTCAGCTCACCCTGATTTGGCTACGGATGTAGAACTGCAATTTGCAAGAGTGGCCAGCAAAGATCAGTTCCCATTCGAATATCCTACCTAGATACGTTGGAATTGCTCCGAATTTTCACATGGCACAAGATGTTCGGTAATTGTTCAGGCACCAACACTCGGATCTGGTCAACTGCACTGCAGAGCTTCAGGTAACCCAGGTAAAGTCCAGGGGAAAGGGCTTGGCTGCTGTTCTGGTGGTAAGCTAGCTTCTCCTGAAAACGAAATATTAAGAAATGGCCATTGAGAGGGTAGCCTGTTCTCCCCCGTTAAGTCCTGCAGAAAAAAAAATAATCTATGGAATCCAAGAAACAGGAAAAACATAACTATCAGGCAATAGGTTAGAAACCAGGTGATGGTGAGTTCTAGTCCCGTGTTAGGCAAGAAAGCCTGCTGGGTGACTTTGGGCCAATCACCAGGAGACAGTGAGTTCTAGTCCCGCCTTAGGTATGAAAGCTTGTGGGTGACTTTGGGCCAATCACCAGGAGATGGTGAGTTCTAGTCCCGCCTTAGGCATGAAAGCCAGCTGGATGACTTTGAGTTAATCACCAGGAGACGGTGAGTTCTAGTCCCGCTTTAGGCATGAAAACTTGTGGGTGACTTTGGGCCAATCACCAGGAGACAGTGAGTTCTAGTCCCGCCTTAGGTATGAAAGCTTGTGGGTGACTTTGGGCCAATCACCAGGAGATGGTGAGTTCTAGTCCCGCCTTAGGCATGAAAGCCAGCTGGATGACTTTGAGTTAATCACCAGGAGACGGTGAGTTCTAGTCCCGCTTTAGGCATGAAAACTTGTGGGTGACTTTGGGCCAATCACCAGGAGACAGTGAGTTTTAGTCCCGCCTTAGGTATGAAAGCTTGTGGGTGACTTTGGGCCAATCACCAGGAGATGGTGAGTTCTAGTCCCGCCTTAGGCATGAAAGCTTGTGGGTGACTTTGGGTCAAACACCAGGAGACGGTGAGTTCTAGTCCCGCCTTAGGCATGAAAGACAGTGTTGTCGTGGGGAAAATAGGAGGAAGGAGGAATTATAGGCATGCTGGTCACCTTGAGTTATTTATAAAAAATAATAAAAGTTGAACAAGAACTATCTAAATAAGTAAGAAAACAGCCCAAGGTTAAAAGATAGGGAGTTAAATAAGAAGCAGATCAAACTGCAGCTGAATAGCTTAACCTGGATTCGCCTAACAACTATGTGGTTTGAATTATAGGTTCAGCTCAGTAGTGGGTTGCTACCGGTTCTATCCGGATTGGCGAACCGGTAGCGGTGGCGGCGAGAGGCTCTGCCCATCCGCGCTGGACGCTTCTGCACATGCGTGTGCGAGCGCGGGAGCAAACCGGTAGCGACGGGTTTTGCAACCTACTACTGGTTCAACTGAATCAGTTTTGTCCACCGTTTCCGGGTTCCAACCCGCATCTAGCTTTAAGATGGATGGAATTCAACTCCTAGAATTCCCCAGCTTTTGCTGCCTGTGGAATTCTGGGTTGTGAAGTCCACCCATCTTAAAAGCTGCCAAGGTTGAGAAAATGCCACATTAAAAGTGATTTTTTTCCTCCATAACTGAAAGAGAACTTGTTCTGACCTAGGCTTCCTTGGAAAACATGAAGCAGAGTCTTAATTCCAGCCAAATCTCTTTTATTTAAACGACTGTGAATTACGGTCATTCACAGTCAACAAGGCTTTGGCAAACAGTCTTTCAGAGGAATGTTGATCAACACCCACTGTATCTCACTTGGAACGCTGCCAGAGAACCAATTTCCAAGCGCAGGGCAAGGCCAAACTTGGCACAGAGTCTATTAGAGTCACGAACAGAACTTTCCAATCTTGAATCGACCAAATGAACTAATTGCTTCCTGCAAAAGCCCACGTCCCGTTCACCCCTCTTTTATGTCCTATGGGAGGGGACAATCATCTCCAAGGTGTGGCCTTACTCCCGAGTCGACCCTGCTTTCTTAATTGTTCTTGTCTCCTGGCAGCTCTGCACATGCGCACACTGGGAACGGGCTCCAGCTGTTCCTCTGCCTCACTGCTGTCTATCTCCCTCTCTGCCTCCAATGCAGAGCCCTCGTCGGAGCTTTTCCCAGCCCCCAGGACTGGCCCAAGTTCCTCCCCAACCTTCTCATTGTCTGACTCTGCTGCCAGCTCCACTGGCAGGCCACAACAGAACTTTGTCTTCTCTGCCAAGAAGGCACAATGAGTTACCTGCATGGTCATAAGAAGGACATCCAGAGCCGTAGGTTCTTCGGGGGAAGAGATTGACTTGCGACTGGTCTGCAGTTTGGAGAGAGGGACCCAGCGAACGCTCTCAAAGGTTTGGCTGGTCTTCACTTCTTTTAGGGTGACCACCAAAATGTTCCCTTGCTTGTCTTTGATGGGTTCAAAAAACACCTGACCCAGGTCTTGGATTCCTAGCAGACCCTACATAGCAAACGAGAGAGGAAACAGAACCTCAGATGGTGTATCTACTACAGGTATGCAGGCATACAATGCAGTTGGGCATGCAATTATCTAGGTCAGGTGTCTGCAACCTGAGGCTCCAGAGCCACATGTGGCTCTTTCGTTCCCCCTGCTGTGGCTCCCTGTCCGCTGAACCCACCACTGGCTGGCCCGCCCCTTGCCCTCCCCACCCAGTCACTCCTCGCCTGGCCTAAGAAGGTACGGGCGATTACCTAAAGTAACACCAGGAGGCACAAAATCTGGATAAGTGTGGCTGGGGGTGGTGGTCATGTGACTGGGTGGGAGTGAGTGATGTCGAGTTGGCCACATCCACCCAGGTTTTGTGGCTCCTGGTGATTTCTTTTCTGTGGGAAACGGGTCCAAATGGCTCTTTGATTGTTTAAGGTTGCAGACCCCTGATCTACGTGGATGATCCTCTTTTCCTTGGTAAAGAAATAACACAATTCTTCACTATTTATAGGTAGCCCTCGATTTAGAACCACTCATTTAGTGACTGTTCGAAGTTACAGGTGATCTGCTGCAGTTTGGCAGTTCAAATCTCACCAGGCTCAAGGTTGACTCAGCCTTCCATCCTTCCGAGGTGGGTAAAATGAGGACCCAGATTGTTGGGGCAAGAGGCTGACTGTGTAAACCGCTAAGAGAGGGCTGTAAAAGCACTGTGAAGCAATATGTAAGTCTAAGTGCTATAGCTATTAGGAGCCCTGGTGGCACAGTAGTTAGAATGCAATATTGCAGGCTAACTCTTCCCACTATCAGTAGTTCAATCCTGATCGGCTCAAAGTTGACTCAGCCTTCCATCCTTCCGAGGTCAATAAAATGAGGACCCAGATGGTTGGGGGCAATATGCTTACTCTGTAAACTGCTTAGAGAGGGTTGTAAAAAGCACTATGAAGCAGTATATCTAAGTGTTATTGCTATTGCTATGTATTTTGTTTTTTCTTTATGTACACTGAGAGCATATGCACCAAATTCCTTGTGTGTCCAATCACACTTGGCCAATAAAGAATTCTATTCTATTCTATTCTATTCTATTCTATTCTATTCTATTCTATTCTATTCTATTCTATTCTATTCTATTCTATTCTATTCTATTCTATTCTCATTCCTTTTCCATATTCTATTGTATTCTATTGTATTTTATTCCATTCCATTCCATTCCATTCCATTCCATTCCATTCCATTCCATTCCATTCCATTCCATTTTCTATTCTATGCTATGCTATGGTATGCTATACTATACTAATCATCGCCTTGCTTAACAATGGAAATTCTGATCCCAATTATGCTCATCAGTCAAGGACAACCTGTATGAACAGGTGTGTCCTAAAACCTTTGGAACGGCTGTATCGGAAAGATGCCGTTTCTACCTGCATTTGTGAGATGGCCAGCAGCATCTTGAAGCGTGTTTGGAGAACGCAGGAACAGGAAGACTGGGAGACGGTGACGCACTGTCGCAGCCATAAGATTTCATCCCACATGCACGACACCTGCAGCAAACACAGCAAAGGCAGTTGCACAAATCAGGCTAAGATTCTCGGGCTCTGCTCCCAAGTTTGATGTCTCTCACGAAGCGACATCAACTCTTTCAAAAAAGAAAAAAAAAATCCCCTGTCTCATTTTTTTCTGCAAAGAAGATGCTTTAAAAATTTTTTTTAAAAAGCCGTATCAATAGGAAGATTTAAAAGAGGCTATTTTGGCAGGTGGGACACTTCACTCTACCTCTTCAGATGAAGAGGATGCACTTCCACCACTAAACACTTAACAGAATGACACAATGACAGAGTTGGAAGGGACCTTAGAGGTCTTATAGTCCAACTGCCTACTCGGGCAGGAAACCCTATGCCAGTGATGGCGAACCTTTTCGCCACCGAGTGCCCAAACCAGAATGTACATGCACGTGTGTGCATGTGCGCGCACCGGAAACCTGAAGACCAGCTGACTGGTGCTCATATGCGTGCCAGCCAGCTGGTTTTCAGATTTCCAGCAAGTGCATGCACGCAATTTATTATTTATTTATTTATTTATTTATTTATTTATTATTCAAATTTCTATACCGCCCTTCTCCTTTCGGACTCAGGGCGGTGAACAGCCAAAATAAAAACATCTATACATAACATTACAGTTAAAAATAGAGTTAAAATAATTTATAAATTTGGCCCGTAATTTAAAACTTGTCAATTTAAAATCAATATTAAAATTTTAAAACTAACCCTAAAATCGAGACAGACCGGCTAACTGAAAAAAATAAGTTTTTAGGGCCCGACGAAAAGTCCGGAGGTCGGAGATCACTCGTATCTCTGGGGGTAGATTGTTCCATAGGGTAGGTGCCACCACAGAGAAGGCTCTCCTCCTGGGGGTCGCCAGCCGGCACTGTCTGGCCGACGGCACCCTGAGGAGGCCCTCTCTGTGGGAGCGAACCGGCCGGTGGGAGGCTATTGGTGGCAGAAGGCGGTCCCGTAAGTACCCTGGCCCTAAGCCATGGAGCGCTTTAAAGGTGATCACCAACACCTTGAAGCGCACCCGGAAGTCCACCGGAAGCCAATGCAGCTCGCGCAGGAGAGGAGTCACATGGGAGCGCCCCGTCGCTCCCATAATCCCCCGCGCTGGTCTTTGCATGCACCGGAAATCTGAACACCAGCTGGCCAGCGCACACATGCCTGTTTTTTGGCTGTTTATGGCTGTTTTTTGGGCTGTTTTCTGGCGCTTTGGCGCCCACGAAGACCAGCCGGCAGGTGTGCGTGCCCACAGAGATGCGCGCCAGAAACCAGAAGAGCAGCTGGCGCTCTTCCCACAGAAAGGGCTCTGCGTTCCACCTCTGACATGCATGCCATAGGTTCGCCATCACAGCCCTGTACCATTTTAGGCAAATGGTTGTCCAATCTCTTCTTAAAAACCTCCCATGTTGGAGAACACACAACTTCTAGAAGCAAGTTGTTCCACGGATTAATGGTTCCTAACTATCAGATAATTTCTCCTTACTTCTAGGTTGCTTCTCTCCTTGATTAGTTTCCATCCATTGCTTCTTGTCCTGCCCTCAGGTGCTTTGGAGAATAGCTTGACTCCCTCTTCTTTGGGGCAGCCCCTGAGATATTGGAAGACTGCTATCATGTCTCCCCTGGTCCTTCTTTTTATTAAACTAGACATACCCAGTTCCTGCAACCATTCTTCATATGTTTTAGCCTCTGGTCCCCTAATCCTCTTGGTTGCTCTTCTCTGCAAGTCTTCCCAGAGTCTCCACATCTTTTTTTTTACATTGTGGCAACCAGAACTGGATGCAGGATTCCAAGTGTGGTCTTACCAAGGCATTATAAAGTGCCATTAACACTAGTTGTGATCTTGATTCTATCCCTCAAGAACAGCAAATTAAAACCTCCTAAAAACAGTCATTATATCAAGCAGGGCATCATATCAAGTCAACAGCCTTAATTAACGTATGGAGCTACTTTAGGTGAACAGTGCCTAAGGCCAGGGTGGGTGGGGAAAAAAGATACTTCACGTCTCCAGATGTTAATTGAAGCAGGAAAATCTGGTTCCAAATACAGATCAGTCTAATGACAGAGTCTTCCGCTTGGGAAGCTGTGCCGTAAAGCATTTAGTGATCTAGTGGCATGCAGCTCTAAAATTGTTAACGTTAAAAAGGGGTTACCTTGGTGAACCAAAGGAAATCCTGCATAAGCAAGCAGGAATAGGTGTCATCGATCTCCACCACAGGGACCTGGTCTTCAGGGGTCACCAGAATATTGTCATCCTTGTAGAATATGGAGGCGAGATAGAGACCCCTGGGAAGAGAGAAAATATTGGGTCGGGGGTTTTTTGGTCACAAATTTTTATCAAAATAGACAATATAGAAAAATGAAAATAGTAGGAAAGCAGGGGAGGAGAAGGAAGAAGGAGGAGGAGGAGGAGGAGGAGGAGGAGGAGGAGGAGGAGGAGGAGGAGGAGAAGGAGGAGGAGGAGGAGGAGAAGGAGGAAGAGGAAGAAGAGGAGGAGGAGGAAGAAAAAGAAGAGGAGGAGGAGAAGGAGGAAGAGGAAGAAGAGGAGGAGGAGGAGGAAGAAGAAGGAGGAGGAGGAGGAGGAGGAAGAAGAGGAGGAGAGGGAGGAGGAGGAGGAGGAAGAGGAGGATGAGAAGAAGAAGAAGATCCTGCCTCCTATTTTGCAAGGAAGAGGAGGAAGAGGAAGAGGAGGAAGAGAAGAAGGAGAAGAAGGAGAAGGAGAAGAAGGTAAAAGTGAAAATGTCTATGGAGGTTCTCAGTCATCCAGGTCATGGTTGTACAAAGGTGCTTTTTCTGTTCTTTCAAGAAGTAACTGGACTTCCTTTGTTTTTCCTTGAAGATGTTTTGCTTCTCATCCAAGAAGCTTCTTCAGTTCTGACTGAATGGTGGAGAATAGAAAGACTTATATTCCTTTCTATCTGGTTAATGACCAGTGGACTGTAAGGAATATAAATCCTTTCCCTTGCCACCATTCAGTCAGAGATGAAGAAGCTTCTTGGATGAGAAGCTAAAGGTCTTCAAGGAAGAGCAAAGGAGTTGCCTTTTGGGAAAAAAACCTCCTTTTGGGAAAAAGAAAAAGACTCCCGACTCTTTTTAATGCAGTAGAATAAGGTCATGATATACAACCTCAACTTTTTACTTTTGCTTAATAATACGTACAAGTCATTTCTAGAACAACAAACCTATCTAATCCGCTAAACCCAAACCCAGAGTTTTCATTTTTTCCACCACCTCGAGCATAAAGTCCAGAAATGGTTTCCAAGCAGAAACAAAATTAATTCCACTCTTTTCTTTAATCAAAGCAGTCGATTTGGTTATCTCTGCTAACTTCATCAACTTTGGGACCTATTATGGGAATCAAAAGATCCTTCCGGAAGAGGGAAAACATTTATGAAGGATTCTCTCACCATGGATGATGGAGAGAGACCTACTCCCAACCTTTCCCCTTCTTCTTGGAGTGTCTGGGAAATACTTGTTCTGATCTAGGCTTCACCAAATCACGAAACAGACTCGTCCCGAAAAAAAAAACCCTTTTTATTTGGCTAATGTGAATTCCTAGCATTCACATCCAGCAAAGTCCCGGCAGTCTTTCAAAGGTGAACTGCAACCACAGGCCTTATCAGTCTTTGGATAGTTGCCAGGCCGATATCTTCCAAACGCAACGCTGTACAATGAAATACTTGGCAAGGCGTCTCTGTGAGGCACCAACTCAGATGAGCAAATCTTCACACTAATAAACAAACTAACTGGAGTGGGGAGGAAATGGACATTTTACAGTATCCTTTCCCTGGAGTGGGGTGGAAATGGAGATTTTACAGTATCCTTCCCCTGGAATGGGGAGGAAATGGGAATTTTGCAGTATCCTTTCCCTGGAGTGGGGTGGAAATAGAGATTTTACAGTATCCTTCCCCTGGAGTGGGGAGGGAATGGAGATTTTACAGTATCCTTTCCCTGGAGTGGGGTGGAAATGGAGATTTTACAGTATCCTTCCCCTGGAATGGGGAGGAAATGGGAATTTTGCAGTATCCTTTCCCTGGAGTGGGGTGGAAATAGAGATTTTACAGTATCCTTCCCCTGGAGTGGGGTGGGAATGGAGATTTTAACAGTATCCTTCCCCTGCCACGCCCACCAAGCCACGCCCACCAAGCCATGCCACATCCACCAAGCCACACCCACAGAACCAGTAGTAAAAAAAATTGAAACCCACCACTGGCTCAATTGTGATCGTAAGTGAAGGATTAGCTGTATAGGGTTTTTGTGTGTGTGTGTGGGGGGGGGGCATCTGAGGAGATAGGGTGCACTGCTCTCAAAGAATTTTTAATATAATTCCAATATTGTTCTGGTGCTCCTGTACAAGCTTACAATCACCAAATTTTCTTTTTTAAAAAAAAACAACCTTTGATGTTGAGCTGATGCTGATGCTAGCGGGCCACAACAATACTAAAGCAAAAGACTCAGTAGAAAGTTTAATGGGCATGGGAGCAGATACAAAATTCTATGTTCTGGGGAGCCCCCACTCCCCAAATCTTCTTACCTTTTCAGTGTCTTTAAAAATTTGCTACTAGGATGGAAGAGGTACTTTAGACTTTTGGAGACGGAGTGTTTTCTACTCTGGGGCTGATTCTTACATGGCTCTGAAAATCAAAGGAGTAGAAATGATTAAATATCCAAATTCTATTGTTATTTCTTTTCTTTTTTTCCCCCCTTTCCTTCTTAATTCTAGCTACATTCAATGCACAAGGCCCAAAGGAACCTGGAGAGGCTTAAACCGAATCAGCGAAAGGCACGAAAGACATAAATGATGTAATTTCAAGTGATCCCAATAAAAATCTTTTAGTGCAGCGATGGCAAACTTTTGGGTTTGGCTTGGTCTGTCAAAAATTTGGAAAATACTCAGGGGTGAAATCCAGCAGGTTCTGACAGGTTCTGGAGAACCGGTAGCGGAAATTTTGAGTAGTTCGGAGAACCCACAAATACCACCTCTGGCTGGTCCCAGAGTGGGGTGGGAATGGGGATTTTGTAATATCCTTCCCCCAGGAGTGGGGTGGGAATGGGGATTTTGTAATATCCTTCCCCCAGGAGTGTGGTGGGAATGGGGATTTTGCAATATCCTTCCCCCAGGAATGGGGGGGAGAATGGGGATTTTGCAATATCCTTCCCCCAGGATGGGATGGGAATGGGGATTTTGCAATAAAAGGGAGCCTGGATAGCTCTGCAGACTAAAGCACTGTAATTTAACACCAGCTGTCTGCAATTAAAGTAAGTTCGAATCTTGCCAGGCTCAAGGTTGACTCAGCCTTCCATCCTTTCAAAGGTAGGTAAATTGAGGACCCAGTTTGTGGGGGCAATAAGCTGACTTTGTATAAAATATACAAAAGTATGAAGGCTATTGCTTAACGCACTGTAAGCCGCCCTGAGTCTCCGGAGAAGAGCGGCATATAAATCAAATTAAAAAAAAAAAATCCTTCCCCCAGGAATGGGGAGAGAATGGGGATTTTGCAAAATCCTTCCCCTTCCACGCCCACCAAGCCACGCCCACCGAGCCACACCACGTCCACCAAGACACACCCACAGAACCAGTAGTTAAAAAAGTTGGATGTCACCACTGAAAATAAAGTTGGTTCTGCTGGCTTGTCAGCCCCAACCCTTCAAACAGAAAAGGAACAATTTTTCACATATTCATGTGTTTGAAAAAAATATATATATATAGTCCCATGTGTGTAAAGTCTGGTTATCTTCACATGAAGATACAGTACTGTGGAAACCTTTTGGGAAAAGTGTATTTTCTAAAACTAGCTAATAACACCACTTTTTTATTTTTTTTTGGAGTAGTACCAGTGGTGGGTTGCCTCCGGTTCGGACCGGTTCTATAGAACCGGTAGTAAAACCAGCGGGAGGCTCCGCCCACCGACCTGGACGTCATCAGAAAGCTTCTGCACATGCGCAGAAGAGCGCTTGTGTGTGCGAGCAAAGCAAGCACCTGCACGCAGCCCCGCTGCGAACCAGTAGTAAAGGTAAGTAGAACCCACCAACCCTGAGTAGTACCATAAAATTATATATCAATGGAAAGATAATTGAATCAAGAATGTCATGCAATAACTTTTAGGAAGGATTTGCTATTAGAATAGCAGTTACGGTATAAAGAAGAAAAGTGAAACATGTGGAAAAAACAAGATATACAAAAATGATCCCCATGTACGTGAATACGTAGTTGGGTAACCTTTAGCATGAATTACGGCCTTACAACGTCTTCCCATGGAGTGAACCAAGTCTTTGAGTTCTGCAGCTGTTCTAATGTGAAACCAAGATTGAAGGATGGCTTCTATTAACTGGGTTTTATTGCTGGGTTGCTTCTGACTAACATGTTTCTTTAGTCGGCTCCATAGATTTTCAATTGGGTGAAGGTCTGGGCTATTCCCAGGCCATTCCAGCAATGGAATAGGATTATCTTGATACTTCCCCTCCCCAAAAAAGTGGTGTTATTAGCCATCAAACCTCAAAAATGCACTTTTCTCAAAAGGTTTCCACAATTTTGGCCACTAGTGTATTAAGAGAAATTGGAGAAACTGAATATGCAGAGCCTGGAGGACCGAAGGAAAAGAAGGGGGCATGATTGAAACTTTTAAATATATTAAGGGTGTGAATAAGGTTTTAGAAGGCAGTATTTTTATTATTAAGCAAAAATAAAAAAAATACGGGGGCACAAGTTCAAACTGACAGGAGGGAAGTTCAAAAGTGATTTTAGAAATCCATCATCTCACATAAATTAAAAAGTTAAATTAATTTTTTTAAAAAACAAAATCCTCATAGGGCAGAGTCGATGGACCATGAGGTCTTTTTCTGCCATCAATTTTCTGTGTTTCTATGTGTGTAATTGGGCTCCAAGATCACCGCAGATGGGGACTGCAGCCAAGAAATTAAAAGACGCTTGCTCCTGGGGAGGAAAGCTATGGCAAATCTAGACAGCATACTAAACAGCAGAAACATCACCCCGCCAACAAAAATGCGTATAGTCAAGGCTCTGGCTTTCCCAGTTGCAATGTAGGGCTGTGAAAGTTGGACCATAAGGAAGGCTGAGTGCCAAAGAATGGAAACCTCTGAACTCTTGTGCTGGAGAGGACTCCTACGAGTCCCTTGGACTGCCAGGTGATCAAACCGGTCAGTCCTAGAGGAGATCAACCCTGACTGCTCTTTAGAAGGCCAGATCCTGAAGACGAAACTCAAATCCTTTGGCCACCTAATGAGAAGGAAGGACTCACTGGAGAAGAGCCTAATGCTGGGAACGACTGAGGGCAAAAGAAGAAGGGGACGGCAGAGAACGAGGTGGCTGGATGGAGTCACTGAAGCAGTCGGCATGAGCTTAAATGGACTCCGGGGGATGGTAGAGGACAGGAAGGCCTGGAGGAACGTTGCCCATGGGGTCGTGATGGGTCGGACACGACTTCGCAACTAACAACAAGAATGTGTGTAATGCTATATATTGTTTAAAGAAATCCCAAATAATTACAAAAATGAAATATGAGTAAAACCACCTCTTTTTTGGAGAGTCCAGAGGCTGAACGAGAACATACTGTACCTCATTCTATGTGGCCTCTGAAAATCACACATAATCACACACATTTTCAAGAAGAGCTTTTGTCGGATGTTGCTGAACACTGGCATGACCAAAAACTTTGTGATCTGTCACTTTTGACATGCATGTCATAGGTTCGCTACCACCGCTTTCATGCATTCTCACATTTAGAATAACAGAAGTTGGAAGGGACCTTGGAGGTCTTCTAGTCCAACCCCCTGCTTAGGCAGGAAACCCTACACCACTTCAGACAAATTGTTATCCAACATCTTCTTGAAAAATTCCAGTGTTGGAGCATCCACAACTTCTGGAGGGAAGTTGTTCCACTGATCAATTGTTCCAATTGCCAGGAAATTTCTCCTTAGTTCTAGGTTGCTTCTCTCCTTGATGAGTTTCCACCCGTTGCTTCTTGTCCTGCCCTCAGGTGCTTTGGTGAAGAGCTTGACTCCCTCTTTCAGAGTAGCTGATTATTTATCTTTAGGCTCCTGGGTTAAAACCAAGATCTGAAATCCATTGCTTGTTGCTCCCTTTAGTAGGATCCTCTGTCTTCCTAACAAATCATCTGGTGGTGATCATTCAGCATCTTCTCACTTTAGCCTTTCTTTTTTGTTACTTTCCTTTTCAGCTCTTCTAAAATCTGTATTTCTTCTATGCCTCACTTCTGCAGAAGTCTTGTGGCTTTCCAGCTTAATATTTTTGTCCCTCTCTGCTATTTATGGATCTCTTTCTAGGTTCTAACATTGTTTCTACAGCTAAGTTTTGTGCTCTTCAAACATTTGTGTGCTAACAGGCAAGTGACAACCGGTTTTCAGCGCAATGACATATGGGTGTAAGATAAGAATGGTGAAGAACAATTTAAAACGGTTATATTACTTTAATTGTACCTTATGTTGCTTATTGTCTTCATCTTAATAACCCTGTGAGGGATGTCATAATTATTCTAATTTAAAGCAGCAGAAAATGAAAAGATAGGGAAACCTGGTCCCACTTGTTCCAAATGAAATTCAGAGGAAAGAGGGGTGGAAAAAAGTAATTGGATCTGACTTTCTTAGATCTAATCTATTCTATTCGGTCAAACAGCGGGGAAGCTGTTAAGATTTGATCCTACGCATCTCAAGGAGTCACCCTATTGGCCGTGAGATTTACTTTTCCGTTATTCTTGTATTTTAGGTAAAGGTAAAGGTTCTCCTCACACATTCGTGCTAGTCGTTCCCGACTCTAGGGGGCGGTGCTCATCTCCGTTTCAAAGCCGAAGAGCCAATGCTGTCCGAAGACGTCTCTGTGGTCATGTGGCCAGCATGACTCAACGCCAAAGGCGCACGGAACGCTGTTCCCTTCCCACCAAAGGGGGTCCCTATTTTTCTAATTGCGTTTTTTACAGGCTTTCGAACTGCTAGGTTGGCAGAAGCTGGGACAAGTAACAGGAGCTCATCCATTACGCGGCGCTTGGGATTCGAACCGCTGAACTGCCGACCTTTCGATCGACAAGCTCAGCGTCTTCTCCTCTTTTTTTGCACGGGGTCCTTTAACCGCTGTCAGAGCTGGGACTGTGTGAAATGTTAAATATCTGGAAAATGCCATAAGCTTTCAGGATGGTTCATCCACAAAGGAGCTTTTTTCCTTGCCCACTGCTACCTGGACAGTTTGGAAAGAATGACCCACAATAGATTTAAATGTTTTTTTTTTTTTGTTATCTCAACAGTTTGGACATGATTTAACTAGAAAGCAATCTGTTAATTTTGCAGTATCCTTCCCCTGGAGTGAGGTGGGAATGGGGATTTTGCAGTATCCTTCCCCCAGGAGTGGGGAAGGAATAGGGAATTTGCAGTATCCTTCCCCTGGAGTGGGGTGGGAATGGGGATTTTGCAGTATCCTTCCCCTGGAGTGGGATGGGAATGGGGATTTTGCAGTATTCTTCCCTTGCCATGCCCATCAAGCCACACTACGCCTACCAAGCCATGCCCACAGAACCGGTAGTAAAAAAAAATTGGATTTCAGCACTGCCTTTAATGTCTTGGCTCTGATCAAAACGTATTTAATTGCCGACTCAGGTATAGAGACTGCTGAAAGAAGAAAAAGCTTCTTCTCTGCAAGGAGCCAGAGCATCTCAAACAGTTCCCAAACTCAATTGAGTTTCGCCCTCAATGGATTTGATGGTTGTTTTCCTTCTCCCTCTATCAACTCATTTCCTTCCCCACTTTTTCCCCTCCCTCTGCTACCTTTTGCCCGGTTCTCCCTTGACGCTCCCGATGTTTACAAGCAGCCCAGGGGGAATAATAATAGAACCCTTAAGAGCTGAATTCAATTACATTAAAAGTTATTTGTTTGGATTGGCATCGACTAGCCATGTTCGGCATCCGCATGCCGAAGCTGGTTGCAAACGTCCAACATTGGCCTCCATTCAGAATGCTTGGAATACTTTCCTCTGCCGGAGCCCCAAATTGTCTTTAGACACGCGACGGGACTCACCGTGACACACGCAATGTTGGTGCACCATCTTCACCTGGTTAAGGAGGTGGTCCAGAGCTTCGGCTTGTCCTCTCTGACGTGGAGCCCTCCCGTCGTATTCTCTCCAATCTGGAGTGGGTGTAGGATGAAACAGGTTAGTGGCAAGAGTGCATGATCCGTGCTTGCCCTGATGGTATTGCCTAGTTTGGTAATGAAACGTCTGCAAGAAAACCACCAAGCTCAGAGGGTATTACTGTTCTCCTTCACCTTTTCCTCCTCTCCCTCCTCCACTTTGCAAATCTGACATCCTTCTAGCATTGATGATGCTACCTAGTTGGGTCATGAAACAATTGCAAAAAAACCATCAACTTTCAGCAAGGACCCCACAGTTCTCCTCCACTTCCTCTTCTTCCTCTCTTTCCTCCACTCTGCAAACCCGACGTCCTTCTAGCACTGATGATGTTACCTAGTTGGGTCATGAAATGTTTGCCAGAAAACCACCAAGCTCAGAGAGCACCAAAGACCCCACAGTTCTCCTCCACCTCCTCCTTCCCTCCTTCCTTCGCTTTGCAAATCCAACATCCTTCTAGCATTGATGTTACCTAGTTGGGTCATGAAGCATCTGCAAGAAAACCACTATGCTCAGAGAAGCACCAAGGACCACACAATTCAACCCTGAGCTACAAATATTCTCCTCTAACGGTACCGGGCTGTACTCTAATTCTGTGATGGTGAACCTGTGGCACATATCGGTGGGCAAGCGAGCTCAGCTCCGGCACGCATGGGACTAGAAGTTGGCAAACGGGCCATTTTCAGCTTCTGGAGGGCCTCCGGGAGTTGGGGGAGGCTGTTTTTGCCCTCCCCAGACTCCTAGAAAGGCTCTGGAGGCTGGGAAGAGCAAAAAACGAGACTACCATGCTATCGCGTGCCAGGAGTGGGAGGAGCAGGGGGGTGGGGGGGTCGCGTGTGCATGCATGGGGGCAGGGCGCATAGAACTATGGGTGTGGGCACGCACACTCGCAACCCCCCTCCGCTCCTGGCACGTGATGGCAAAAAGGTTACCCATCACTGCTCTAGTTCATAGATAATGCAATTCAACTTGGTCAATACAGACACAATAACCCAACGGTAGTAATCACTGATGGGGATAATAATTTGCAAGGATGGTGCCACCATCAAGGGATGACAGATCACTATAAAAAGTGAGGTCATCTCCTTTGCTGTTTGTTTCACTGTTTTCCTAGCAAATTCTTTGGGCCATCCTTCACTGGACTGAAGGTTCTTCAGCCCCAAATGAGAAAGGTAAAATTCACCTAGACAAGTAACACCTATAAGACAGGGGTGAAATGTAAAATTTGCTACTACCGGTTCTGTGGGTGTGGCTTGGTGGGGGGGGGGGGTAATGTGACTGGGTGGGCATGGCCAACTTTTTTTTTTTAAACTTTTCAAAGCATTTTTTCTAATGCTTTGAAAAGCCTCTGCCGATCAGGCAACTCAGCTGGGATTGTCAGAGAGGCTTTTTAAAAAATGCTTGGAAAAGCCTCTCTGCCGATCAGGCAACTCAGCTGGGATCGTCAGAGACTTTTCAAAGCATTTTTTTTTTACCCCCTCTTCGGCCAAGAGGTTGCAGAAAAAAATGCTTTGAAAAGCCTCTGACGATCCCAGCTGAGCCGCACGATCGTCAGAGGCTTTTTTTTTTTACTTTTAAAAACAATTTTTCATCGGAAGAGGTTGTAGAAAAAATGCTTTTAAAAGTTAAAAAAAAAAAGCCTCTGATGATTGCACAGCTCAGCTGGGCATTGGGTGGGGGCCGCAGGGATTTTTGCTACCGGTTCTCCGAACCACCCGCCGCCATCGCTACAGGATCGGGCGAACTGGGAGCATTTCACCCCTGCTTTAAGACCTTTTCCTTGTGCTTCTTAGTGATGAGGTGGCCCAGCTATTGAACAGCACGGACAAATGTGTGAGTTACACTAGCTTTACATTATTTGGGTTTACAAACTCCCCCGTGCCATAGTTTTCCATGGAAAGTTCAGCTCCATTAATTTTGGCTGAAGCCGAGCGCTATTTTTAGGTATTTTAAAAACACCCAAGGAGATGCCTTGAGTTTTTATGGAGCAGACATTGAATTCTTCTGGTTTTTCTAAAAAATTTAGAGGAGGTGTTTTTTTTTTTTTTTGAAAGCCAACAATAATTCATTTGCTAATCTTGGCTATGATTCAATAGTTGCCTACGACAATTTGGAAGGCTCAATCCATCAGACGCAAATTCAAAATGTTGGCTTTGTTGGGAGTTTTCGTAAAACCATTGCCCTTTGACCCTGGAAGCAGTTGAGATAGATACCGTGTTTCCCCCAAAATAAGACCGGGTCTTATATTAATTTTTGCTCCAAAAGACACATTAGGGCTTATTTTCTGGTTAGGTCTTATTTGGGGGGAAATACAGTACTAAATGCCTCCATCTGCTGACGATCTTAACCGGGGCTTATTTTTGGGGTAGGGCTTATATTACGAGCATCCTGAAAAATCATGCTAGGGCTTATTTTCCAGTTGAGTCTTATTTTCGGGGAAACAGGGTAGCAAACCCAGGTTTCAACAGCGTGCATAGGAAAATGGCTTAAAACCTTAATGTCACCACACAAACGTGCCAAACAGCTATTATGTACAGGTAGTCCTTGACTTACAACAGTTCATTTTAGTGACCGTTCAAAGTTCTAACAGCAGTTGGGGAAAATGTGACTTACAACCATTTTTCACACTTGCACCGTTGCAGCATCCCCATGGTACAGTGGTGAGTTGCTCCTGGTTCGCACCGGTTCGCAAGAACCGGTAGTAAAAATTTGTAGTAGTTTGGAGAACTGGTAATAACATTGGCTGGCCACGCCCCCGAACCGGTCCCCGGCCCGGTCGCTGCTCGCTTACCCCGCCCATCTCATCAGAGCCTTTTTTTTTTACTTTTAAAAGCATTTTTTCTACAACATCTTCAACCGAAAAAAATGCTTTTAAAAGTAAAAAAAAAGGCTCTGATGATCGCGCGGCCAAAAAGTTGGCCATGCCCACCCAGTCACATTACCCCCCACCGAGCCACACCCACAAAATAAGCCACGCCCACAGATCCGGTAGTAAAAAAATTAGAACCCACCCCTGCTGTGGTCACATGATCAAAATTCAGATGCTTGGCAACTGGTTCATATTTACGACAGTTGCCATGTCCTAAGGTCATGTGATCAGCTTTTGCGACCTTCTGATGAGCAAAATCAATAGGAAATCCAGGTTCACTTAACACAATGATTCACTTAACAAATGTTTAACTTACCATAGCATAACATAAATTTTTGGGCTCAATTGTGGTCATAATTCAAGGAATACAGTAGTGGCCAAAACTGTGGAAACCTGTTGGGAAAAGTGTATTTTCTAAAACTAGCTAATAACAACACTTTTTTGGGGGGAGTAATACCATAAAATTATATATCAATGGAAAGATAATTTAATCAAGAATATAATGCAATAACTTTTAGGAAGGATTTGCTATTAGAATAGCAGTTACAAGATAAAGAAGAAAAGTGAAACACGTAGAAAAAACGAGATATACAAAAATTATCCCCATGTCAGTGAATCCTTAGTTGGGTAACCTTTAGCATGAATTACGGCCTTACAACGTCTTCCCATGGAGTGAGCCAAGTGTTTGAGTTCTGCAGCTGTTATCATGTGAAACCAAGATTGAATGATGGCTTCTATTAACTGGGTTTTATTGCTGGGTTGCTTCTGACTAACACGTTTCTTGAGTCGGCTCCATAGATTTTCAACTGGGTTAAGGTTTGGGCTATTCCCAGGCCATTCCAGCAGTGGAATAGGATTATCTTGAAACTCAAAAAAAAAAAAAAAAAAAAAAAAGAGTGGTGTTATTAGCCATCCAACCTCAAAAATACTCTTTTCCCCAAAAGGTTTCCACAATTTTGGCCACTAGTGTACTGTATTTAAAAACCTGGTTAACTAAGCATCCAAACTTTATTCTGAATTATTATCCCATGGTTTGGATCATGGAGTCTCTTTGAAAACAGCCATTGATGGAAGTCTGTAGAGATTCTCAAGTCATCCAGGTCATGATTGTCCCAAAGGTGCGTTTTCAAGAGGCAACTGGACTTCCTTTGTTTTTCTTTGAAGATGTTTCTCTTGAGGACACAGATAAACCTCCAAGTGGCCTCGATGACTGTCTAAAAAGACGCAAACGACCAGCTGTCTGCAAGGAGTATGAACCCTTCCATGCCCCACGATCCAGTCAGAGCTGAAGAAGCTTCTTGGATGAGAAGCGAAATGTCTTCAAGGAAAAACCAGAAAGTCCAGCTGCCTCTTGAGAAAAGCACTTTTGGGACAATTCTTCATACTTACTTGAGGGGATGGCATAGGATGGTACTGATGTTTGTGGGGCTCCCCAACCCTTCATGTTGTAGGCAGATACCTGGACATAGTAAGCTGTACCCTGTGAAGAAACAGCAAAGAAAAAAAGATACCTAAACCCAGAGGATATCTTAAAGCTCAACAACTACACAATATAAAGTAAAGATAGTCCTTGACTTACAACACTTCATTTAGGGACTGTTCAAAGTTACAACAGCACCGAAAAAAGTGACAGTTTTTCACAATTATGACCTCTGCAGCTTTCCCATGGTTGCTTGATCAAAAATCCAGAGGTTTGGCAACTGGTTCATATTATGACGGTTGCAGTGTCCCGGGGTCGAGGGAGATCGAGGGGTGGATTCATTGGCTTCGGAGGAATGTGGGGAGGAGCAGGCCGAGGCAGCCCAGGGCCCCTCAGGATTGGGACGTCTTGTTAGCAGGGAGGAACGGGGGCAGAATGGGCTGAGAGAGGGCAAGCAGTGGACATGAGGAGCAACGGAGCTCAGCCGCCCCCTCCTGATCCCTGAGCACAGAGAGTGGAAAGAAGGCGGGAACAGCGCAGGCCAACCCGATGACTCGGGAGGAGAGTGCCCCGCCCCTCTTCACAAGGCACACCTGGGGACTGAGATTTAAGGGGACGCTATTGTTGTGGTCCGC
Organism: Pituophis catenifer annectens; assembly: GCF_029215685.1. NCBI lineage: Eukaryota > Metazoa > Chordata > Lepidosauria > Squamata > Colubridae > Pituophis > Pituophis catenifer. Next base: position 11,610,863 of record NW_027256896.1, on the reverse strand, counting down.
CTGCAGCCTGAGGAGCTGGCAGCAGAGTCGAACAGTGAGGAGGCTGGGGAGGAACATGGGCCAGTCCTAGAGTCTGGGGAAGGCTCGGACGAGGGCTCTGCGTCAGAGGCAGAGATGGGGCCAGGACCATCTGAGAGTTATGTGCTGATTCCGGAGCCTCCAGATCTGATGAGGCAGAGGAACAGGGGGAGCTTGTTCCTAGTGCACGCATGCGCAGAGCTGCCAGAAGGCAAGAACAGTTAAGATAAAAGAGGCAACTCGGGAGTAAGGCTTGGAGATGATTGGCCCCTCCCATAAGACATAAAGGAGGAGCAAAGGCATGTGAGCCTTTGCAGGAAGCAACTTTGTTCGTTCTGGTCGGTTTAAATTCTGAAGCTCCGTTTTGACTCTGCGCTCCATGTGGCCTTGCAAAGCTAATTAACAACTAGGTTTTGGGCAGCGTGTCAAGGGAGATAAAGGTGGGTGCTTATTAGCCTTATCCCGAAGGACTGTGGCAGACTTCTGTCGGACTCTTTACAAACTGTTTGTGACTTATCACGGGCTGTGAATGAACAGAATTCACAGCCCTTGAAATAAAAAGAGGGTTTTTGGGACTAATCGGGTGCTTTTTACTGTCTCAGGAAGCCTAGGTCAGAACAGCTATGGGAAGGGGCACTTGTCAGGAACAAACGCTGAATTGGTAGAGTTCGGTGTGCCGGTTCAGACATTTGCAGTTTGCAGGACTGCTTGCTTCTTCCTTATTTGTGGATTCAGTGCCTTCTTCCTGACTTCATGGACTCAGTACCTTGTTCCCTACTTTGTGGACTCATTGTTTGTTCCTTGGTTCGTGGACTCATTTCCCTGTTTCCTTGTTTTGCTGGACTGGGCACAGCCAGAGACCGATATGTCTCTCTGTGTGTGTGTGCACTTTGCTATGGGTCTTGCCAAGAATGTAGGAGTGTTTGGAACAGGGGTGAAATCCAGCAGGTTCTGGAGAACCGGCAGCGGAAATTTTGAGTAGTTCAGAGAACCAGCAAGTAACACCTCTGGCTGGCCCCAGAGTGGGATGGGAATGGGGATTTTGCAATATCCTTCCCCTGGAGTGGGGTGGGAATGGGGATTTTGCAGTATCCTTCCCCTGGAGTGGGGTGGGAATGGGGATTTTGAAGTATCCTTCCCCTGGAGTGGGGTGGGAATGGGGATTTTGCAGTATCCTTTTCCTGGAATGGGGTGGAAATGGGGATTCTGCAGTATCCTTCCCCTGCCATGCCCACCAAGCCAAACCACACCCACCCAGCCACACCCAAAGAACTGGTAGTAAAAAAAATTTGGATTTCACCACTGGTTTGGGGGGAAAATTGGAGCATCAAAAAGGGAGTTTGAACTCTCAGCTGGCTGTGTGACCTTCGTGCCTCGTCCCAAGTCATCGCCAGAAGCTTCCGATGGCTAGCAAAAACAGGATCAGCAACCATTCCCAGTTTTCATGCCCAGGAGTTCGTTTTCCCACTGGCAGAGCTATCGCTCCGGTTTTGTTTTTGTTTTTAATTTGATTTATATGCCGCCCTTCTCCGGAGACTCAGGGCGGCTTACAATGTGCTCAGCAATAGCCTTCATCCTTTTGTATATTTATACAAAGTCAGCTTATTGCCCCCACAACTGGGTCCTCAATTTACCTACCTTAGAAAGGATGGAAGGCTGAGTCAACCTTGAGCCTTGGCGAGATTCGAACCTGCAGCAATTGCAGGCAGCTGGTCTTAATAACTAGCTTAATAACAGGGTGCCTTAGACCACTGTACTACCAAGGCTCTGGTTTGGATGCCAGATCTACCTCTCCAAATGGATTTGCTCCTTGCCAGAGTAGAAAGCTAGGGTGTAAATCAAATAAACTTTGCTTTGGGATTGAACTGTCCCTGGCTGAAAGAGGGCGAGCGGATCAATCGTTTTGTTCCATGGAGCCCAACGCTTTTCCAGTAGGAAAAGCGTTTGGCATGTGCCGAATTTACGCTCCCGTGGCTGGTTTGGCTGTTGCGCACTCTTGAAATCATCTCTGCAATCCCCTGGCTTCGTCCTCCTTTTGCTCTCATGCTGTGCTCTCAGCAGTCTGGCTGGCTCCTGATTTTTTTCTCTTGGAAGCCATCCACCACAACAATGAGAGGGGACAACTGTTCGAGTCCCCGCGCCGTTCCCAGAGAGATTAAAAAAAAGGGGGGAGGGAAAGGGGAGGGGGAAGGGCTCAGCCAGTCCATGATTTCATTGCCCCAAAGACAAAACAGGAGTCCGAGATTCTGGTTTCCGATTAGCCATGAAGCTGGTGGACAGGGCTGGACGGTAGCGGATGTACCCGGAAGGGAGAAAAAAAAAGGACTTTTTCATTTACTTATTAATTTAATATACGGCGAATATGTTTTAAAAAAGCACATTGTAATTGCACTCTCAACGAGCAAACAGGAAACTATTTACAAGTCGAAAAGACCATTTTCTATGCAGGTCGTCCTCAACGTACGACCACTACTGAGCCCAGAATTTTTGCGGCCGAGCGAGACATTTGCTGAGCGAGTTTTTGCTCTGTTTTACGACCTTTCTTGCTTGCTGCAGTTGTTAAGCGAATCGTTGCCATTGTTAAGTTTGCAACATGGTTGTTAAGCGAATCTGGCTTCCCGGTTGACTCTCTCGGTGGACGCGGTTTTGTCATGTGGCTGAGTGACGTCATCCCATCAGACAACGTGACGCCGTCATGTTTTAACAACCGTCACGGCAAAACTGTGGATGAAAAGGCAGTCCGGCACAAACGGAAGTAGTTTTAATTCAGCTCTAGGTTTATTCTCTTTTTCTTCCCCCCCCCCTCTACTGCTCGCCCAAACTGAACCTAGGAGTGCTAGAAAGCATTGAGGCTTCTGGAAGGCTGATAAAATACAGGTAATCCTTGGTTTACAACTATGATTGAACCAGTGGTAAATCTACATTTTTTTTACTATTGGTTCTGTGGGTGTGGCTTGGTGGGCATGGCAGGGGACGCATACTGCCAAATCTCCATTCCCACCCACTCCAGGGGAAGGATACTACAAAATCCCCATTCCCTCCCCACTCCTGGGGGAAGGATACTGCAAAATCTCCATTCCTACCCACTCCAGGGGAAGGATACTACAAAATCCCCATTCGCTCCCCACTCCAGGGGAAGGATACTGCAAAATCTCCATTCCCACCCCACTCCTGGGGGAAGGATATTGCAAAATCTCCATTCCCACCCCACTCTGGGGCCAGCCAGAGGTGGTATTTGCCAGTTCTCCGAACTACTGAAAATTTCCGCTACCGGTTCTCCAGAACCTGTCAGAACTTGCTGGATTTCACCCCTGGATTGAACCCCAAATTTTTGTTGCTAAGCGAGGCATTTGTTAAGGGACTCCACCTTGAGTTGCCATGTGCAATATATAATTTTCTAAATAAACACATGAGTTTTGCCCTGCTTTACGGCTTTTCTTGCCTCAGTTGTTAAGTAAATTGTTGCATTTGTTAAGGGAGTCATACGGTTGTTAAGTGAATGGTTTCTCCCCATTGACTTTGCTGGTCAGAAGGTCGCAAAAGGGCACCTACATGACCCCGAGACACTGCAACCGTCATAAGTATGAGTCAGTTGCCCAGCGTCTGAATTTTAATCACGGGGATACTGCAACAGCTCCCAGTGTCATAATTCTCTTTTTTTAGTATCATAATTCACTTTTTTTTCAATGCTGTTATAGCTTCGGTCACTAAATGAACTTGTTGTAAGTTGAGGACTGCCTGTACGCAGGACGGTTTCCCTGAAGTGGAAGGAAAAATAAGAGCCGAGGTGGCACAGTGGTTAGAGTGCAGTACTGCAGCTACTTCAGCTGACTGCTAGTTCAGCAGATCAGCGGATCAAATCTCACTGGCTCAGGGTTGACTCAGCCTTCCATCCTTCCGAGGTGGGTAAAATGAGGACCCAGATTATTGGGGGCAATATGCTATTTAGTATACTGTCGATTGTTGTAAGCAGCCCAGAGTCCTCGGAGAGTGGGCAGCATAGAAATATTTATTTATTTATTTATTTATTTATTTATTTTATCATATTTGTATACCACCCTACTCCCGAAGGACTCAGGGCGGTGAACAGCCAAAATAAAATAAAATAAAATACAAAGACATACAAAAGTTAAAAAATATGACTAATAAATAAAAAATAAATAATATGCTATTTAATATACTGTCTTTGGTGTAAGCCGCCCAGAGTCCTCGGAGAGTGGGCAGCATAGACATATGAATAATAAATAAAATAAAATAAAATAAATAAATCAGAGATCTGCCCATTTGCTGCAGTGAAGAAAACGTCTACGATCACTTACACATCTGTCATAAGCCGCAACCTCAATGAATTTACCTGACAAGGCAAGGTAACACAACCTGTTATTTAAAGCCTCGGATTAAGTATAGAATGCAACAAAGAGGATAATTCTTCCACCTTGCAGCCTTTGCAAATTACATATATCAGGTCCCGAAGCCGCTGCAATTTTGTCGCGGATCTTAAAATGGGCACCTTTGGTGCCAGTCACTACAACTCCCAATGGCAGGGGTGTGTGAAAATACACCCGGCATTCAAATGGGTGCATTTTTGTTTTGTTTTTAACCCAAAAGCCGACTGAAAACATTTGGGAAATCTTCAGCTGCCTGCTGTGGGGTGGGCAGAAGGTCAGGGTGGAAAGGTCTTACGTCTTTGGAGTGAGAAAAGGTTGGGGTCAGTTGGGGTCAAGACCTGAAGTAGCCTCAAGGTTCCACACCCCCAAGAGGGACACACACTCACCGAGACAAGGCCGTGGATGGTGATCTGGAGTTTTTTCAGCTTGTCAATCACCATTTCGCCCAGCGGTGGGGAAAAAGTGGGCGAGCAGCTCCACTCAACTGCAATGACATGAAAAGAACCAACCCTTACTTGGCCAGTCATTAAGAGAGCCAGTTTGGCCTAGCGGTTATAGCACCGGGCTAGAAACCGGAAGATGGGGAGTTCTAGTCCTATCTTAAGACATGAAAGCTGGTTAGGTGACCTTCCGCCAATCACCAGGAGACTGTGACTTCTAGTCCCGCCCTAAGCAGGAAAGCCAGCTGGGTGAGTTTGGGCTAATCACTAGGAGATGGTGAGTTCTAGTGCTGCATTAGGCATGAAAGCCAGCTGGGTGACTTTGAGCCAATCACCAGGAGATGATAAGTTCTAGTCCTGCCCTAGGCATGAAAGCCAGCTGGGTGAATTTGGGCCAATCACTAGGAGACAGTGAGTTCTAGTGCTACATTAGGCATGAAAGCCAGCTGGGTGACTTTGAGCCAATCACAGGAGATGGTGAGTTCTAGTGCTGCATTAGGCATGAAAGCCAGCTGGGTGACTTTGAGCCAATCACCAGGAGATGATAAGTTCTAGTCCTGCCCTAGGCATGAAAACCAGCTGGGTGAATTTGGGCCAATCACTAGGAGACGGTGAGTTCTAGCCTGCCTTAGGCATGAGAAGTAGGCTGGGGGACTTTGGGCCAATCGCCAGGAGACGGTGAGTTCTAGTGCTGCATTAAACATGATGCATCACCAGGAGATTTCATGTTTCCTGCTCGGGACATTTTGTTCACTGCTATTGATGAAATATCAAAAAAGGCTTACCTTTGTATTTGGTGACAATCGCTGAATTGACGCTTAAAGGTTCCTGAAATGACACTTCGACAGAGGTGCTGCTGGCCACTGAAAGGTGGACGTTTGTAGGTGGATCTGGGACTCCTGCAGGTGGGGTGGAAGAATACAGCACAGATATCAGGAAAAGCGATCCAAACATACCGAAGGAATATTAATCCAAGGCAAATTTAAAGAGTCTGATTGTTACAGTCAAAATGAAACCAAAATCTTAGGAAAGGAAACGGTGAAGAGAAAGATAACCTTGATAGAGACACAAGTGGTCCTTGACTTACATCCCCGTGGTCATGTGATCAAAATGTTGGCGCTTGGAAATTGCCATGTGTTTATGATGGCTGCAGTGTCCCAAGGTCACGTGATGATCAGCTGACTTCCAACAAGCAAAGTCAATGGACAAAGCCAGATTCGCTTAACAGCCATGTGACTCGCTGAACAATTGCAGTGATTCACTTAACAACCAGTACAAAAAAAAAAAAAAAAAGGTTGTAAAATCGGATGTGACTCATTCAACAAAGGGAAGTTCGGGTCCCAATTGTGATGATAAGTCAAGGACCACCTGTGAATACAACTACAGTCTATACATCTGTGTCAGTGGTGAAATGTAAAATTTGTTACTACCGGTTCTGTGGGTGTGGCTTGGTGGTGGTGGTGGTGGTAATGTGACTGGGTAGGCGTGGCCAACTTTTTTTTTTTTTTTTACTTTTAAAAGCATTTTTTCTACAACCTTAAGAGGTTGCAGAAAAAAATGCTTTTAAAAACCTCTGACGATCAGGCAACTCAACTGGGATCATCAGGGGCTTTTAAAAGCATTTTTTTTTTCTACAACCTCTTCGGCCGAAGAGGTTGTAGAAAAAAAATGCTTTTAAAAGCCTCTGACGATCCCAGCTGAGCCGCGCGATCATCAGAGGCTTTTTTTTTTTTTTTTACTTTTAAAAGCATTTTTTCTGCCGAAGAGGTTGTGATTCCGCCGAAGCGGAAATTTGGATTTCACCACTGCGCTAACCCCTGTCCCACCGCGGCTGATTACACCTATGTTAGCTAGGAATGGAAGTTACGTTTTCCTTTCAAACTCAAAGGAGCTGGAGAGTGGAGCTTCGTGGCTTTGCCAATCAGTCTTGCTCCTTACTTGACTCATCTTAAGGCGTTCCACAAGAGACATGCTGATTACAAGCATGTCTCTTGTGGATCCCCAATAGCCGTGACAAAGCTTAATCTCCCTACGTCCACAGCGGTACATTCGGGAGAAATATGTGGTCTCAAACTTCTGCCCAACAAAAGGTTTTCTTGGAACAGGATTGAGGAACCCTAGTGACTTGCTACAAGAACAGCAGACGTAAATATTCTGACTCACTTACTACATTTACAGTGGCTGACACGAGCAAGATGAACTGAGAACTTCCTTCTTAAAGATGGACTCAGCATAATGGATTCTCATTCGATACAGGTAGTCCTCAATTTGCGACCATTTTGTTTATTGACCGCTTAAAGTTACAATGGCACCGAAAAAAAAAGTGAATGTTTTTTTTTACACACTTAACGACTGTTATAATATCTCCCATGGTCACGTGATCAAAATTTGGACACACTTGGCAACTGGTTCGTATTTATGACGGTTGCAATGTCCCGGGGTCATGTAATCCACTTTTGTGACCTTCCTAATGAGCAAAGTCAGTGGGGGAAGCCAGATTCACTGAACAACCGGGTTACTAATTGAACAACGGCAGGGATCCACTTAACAACGGTGACGAGAAAGGTCGTAAAACGGGGCAAAGCTCGCTTAACAACTATCTGGCTTAGCAATGGAAATTTTGGGTTCCATTGTGGACATAAGTCAAGGACTACCTGCATGTGAGTGCTGGTTTGCATGGCCCTGGCTCCCCTTTTCTGATTGTTAGTTTGGAAGGTATATATGTATGAATGTATGTCAATAGCAATTATACTTAGACTTATATACTGCTTCGCAGTGCTTTTACAGCCCCCTCTAAGCGGTTTACAGAGTCACCATCTTGCCCCCAACAATCTGGGTCCTCATTTTACCAACCTCAGAAGGATGGAAGGCTGAGTCGACCTTGAGCCGGTGAGAATCGAACTGCAGTCGGCAGAATTAGCCTGCAATACTGCAATTTTTGAAGGGACGCGGTGGCTCAGTGGCTAAGACACTGAGCTTGTCGATCGAAAGGTCGGCAGTTCAGCGGTTCGAATCCCTAGTGCCGGGTAACGGGGTGAGCTCCCGTTACTTGTCCCAGCTTCTGCCAACCTAGCAGTTCGAAAGCACGTAAAAATTGCAAGGAGAAAAATAGGGACCACCTTTGGTGGAAAGGTAACAGTGTTCTGTGCGCCTTTGGCGTTGAGTCATGCCGGCCACATGACCACAGAGACGTCTTCGGACAGCACTGGCTCTTCGGCTTTGAAATGGAGATGAGCACCGCCCCCTAGAGTCGGGAATGACTAGCACATATGTGCGAGGGGAACCTTTACCTTTACCTTACTACATTCTAACCACTGTGCCACCATAGCTCCGTTGCATCACCATGGCTCCTTATATGTAAGTAGGTTTATTTGTTTATCAAACATCTTAACCTCCCATCTCCCTCATTGAGGGATTGCATATTTCTTCCAATATTCCGATAGATCAAAATTCCCGATCTTTCTGAACGGCGGCGTAGAGGCCCCTGTTTTTCCCAGAGACTCACGTGCATGCTCAAATCCGGCGTTCATGCGCTTGTAAAGCCGGTATCGCCATTCCCAGGCCTTCAGCTGTTTCTCCTTTTCTGAACTTTCCGCGTTGGGCAGCTCGTTCACCACTTGCGCGGTGAGATCGTTCACCCGCTGTTCTGCTTCCCGAACCAGGGTTGCCAGATGCAAAGATCGGCTCTCCAGGCTTACAACTTGGGAGAAAAAAAAAAGAGAAGAAGATGAAAATATGAAAGGGGGAAAAAGAAAGAGGGGAGAAGGAACAATTCTCTCTACATATCGGAAAGGTTTCTCTATGGCTTTAGACTAGGGCAGTGATGGCTAACCTTTTTGCCATCGCGGGCCAGGAGGGGGGGGTGGGGGAGGTTCACGCGTGTGTGTGCCCACACCCAGAATTCTATGTGGCCCGCCCTGCGCATGTGCACACACACTCCCCTTCTGGCACGCGATGGCCCTGTATGACCTCTCTAGGAGTCTCTGGAGGCTGGGGACAGCAAAAAACGTCACTTCCTGCCCCACTGGGAGTTGGGGAATGGGCTGTTTCAGGCCTCTGGAGGGCCTCCAAGGGAGTGGGAAAGGCTGTTTTCACCCTCCCCAGATGCACAGAGAGGATCTGAAGCCAGGTGAGGAAGAAAAACGAGCCTTCCCCACTCCTCCGGGCCCTCCGGAGGTAGGAAACAGGCTGTTTCCCTACTTCTGGTAGGCCCAGAAAGGCCCGAAAATCAGCTGGCCAGTGTGCACATGCACGCCAGAGATGAGCTGGCATGCCCACTGATATGGCTATGCGTAACACCTGTGGCACACGTGCCATAGGTTCGCCATCACGGGACTAGGGTTTCCCAACCTTGGCCAACACAGCTGGCTGGGGAATTCTGAGAACTGAAGTCCACACATCTTAAAGTGGCCAAGGTTGGGAAATTCTGCTTTAGACTTAGAGCAGTGATGGTGAACCTCTGGGGTCGCAACCCGGAAGAGGAGCTGCCCAGGGGCGCATGTGCGCACCCGAAAATGTACTTCCGGTTTCAGCTACTGAACTTCTGCTTACAGCCAGCTACTCTTCTGGGTTTCTGGCGTGCATGCGCACGTGACGATCAGCTGGACAGACCACATGCTCATACAAAAAGGCCAGTTGATCATCACGTGCGCATGTGCGCCAGAAACCCGGAAGAGGAAATGGGCGACACTGCGGGTGCCAGGCAACATGCCTCCATAAGTTTGTCATCACAGACCTAGAGAATGCCCATTCCTAGCAATTTTACAAATCCAAGTAATTTTTCTCAATCCTTATTTCCTATACAGAATAATAATAATAATAATAATAATAATAATAATAATAATAATAATAATAATAATAATAATAATGATGATGATGATGATGATGATGATGATGATGATGATGGTGATGAAGAAGAAGAAGAAGAAGAAGAAGAAGAAGAAGAAGAAGAAGAAGAAGAAGAAGAAGAAGAAGAAGAAGAAGAAGAAGAAGAAGAAGAAGAAGAAGAAGAAGAAGAAGAAGAAGAGTCTTCGGAGAAGGGCGGCATATAAATTGAACTAATAAATAAATAAACTAATAAATAAATATGTTTAAGCCTCTAGGCCAGTGATGGCTAAACTTTTCTGGACCGAGTGCCCAAAGCACACATTCATGCAAGCGAATGTGCGTGTGCACACCTAAACCCCCAAAACGCAATGCACACACGGCCCCCATGCATGGGCCTTTGTGCATGCACCCCACCCCTCGTGCATTCGCATGCGCAGCCCCCTGCACGCCCCCGCCCCCGCGAATATGCAGCAGAGACCTGAAGACCAGCTTGCCAGTGGGAGGCACGCGGGCATGAGCAGCAGACCTGAACTGAGGTGATAGCTCGCGTGCCATCAGAGAGGGCGCAGCATGCCATCTCTGGCCCGTATGCCATAGGTTCGCCATCACGGCTCTTGACACTTAATCATCTGTTGCTCTTCTTGGAATTCCTCATTAATTAATTCATTAATGATTCCGCCTCATTGTTCCCTTCTTCCACCTGAAACCAGTTCTTTTCAGATCGACCCAATTTGGGTCGGTCACTGGGACCCGAAGTTTAGTCTTCCGAGCTTTCGGCTTCATGCTGGAGCCCATCTATGAGAACAAGGGATCCTTGGACTTCTGGCAGATGTTTCATTACCTAAACTAGGTAACATCCCCAGTGCTAGAAGAGAATAGGGTTTTCTCTCATTTTATAGATTTGTGGCTTACCCTGTGTCTCCCGCCAACACTGACGCAGCAAGCCACTAGTATATAACATGAGAGTAAACCCCAACTCCCTTCTAGCGCTGATGATGCTGGGTAGTGAAACACCTGCTTAAATTCAACCAAGCTCAGAGAGCACCAAGGATCCCACAGCCCTCCTCCTCCTTTCCTCCTCCACTCTGCAAACCACCCTCCCTTCTAGTACTGATGATGTTCTAGATCAGGGGTCGGCAACCTTAAACACTCAAAGAGCCACAAAGGCCCTAACCGGAAGCCCCCCGTTCAATTCTGGAGCCAACCGGAAGTCCGGTTCCCCCCACCATAGAGTCTCCTCCTAGTGCAGCATCCTTTTTCCTCTGCCAACTGGAAGTCCAGTTCCCCCCACCATAGAGTCTCCTCCTAGCATGGCATCCTTTTTCCTCTACCTATCCTAACTGAAAGCCCCATCAATTGTGGAGCCGACTGGCAACAGGGAGCCGCATCAGAGGGATGAAAGAGCCACATGCGGCTCCAGAGCCACAGGTTGCTGACCCCTGTTCCAGATGACGTTTGCATAATAAAACATCTGCAGGAAAACAACCAAGCTCAGAGAGCACTCAGGACTCCTCATTTCAACCCTGAGCTACAGATGTTCTCCATTACTGTTACTATGAAGAAAGAGCTCGGAAGAGGGTAAGGACCGTAAGAGCTTCTGACTTACAGTGAGGACTTTCCTTGGCTCCAGCCAGCAAGAGGGTCTTGGCAATGGGCGAGTTGTTGGTCATGATGGCGATATCTAGTGGCAGGAGTCCTTCACTGTTAGGAGTATTAAGATCCAGTTCCTCCAGACTGTATTGCTTGAGTAGCTCTTGCACCTTATCCAGGTCTTGTAACTCAACGGCCTCAAATAGAGCAGCATTGCCTTGAAACTGCAGAGGGGAACAAAGTCACACCATCCTGCTAGATCTGAGTATCATCCGGCATTCTACGAGACCTTACCTTGTTTTTAGCATACACATCTACATTCAAAGGGATGGGAAGAAGGGAGATGGCATCAGTGGTGAATTCCAATTTTATTTTACTACCGGTTCTGTGGGCGTGGCTTGGTCGGCGGAGTGTGGCTTGGTGGGCGTGGCTTGGTAGGCATGGCAAGGGAAGGATACTGCAAAATCTCCATTCCCACCCCTCTCCAGGGGGAGGATCCTCCAAAATCTCCATTCTCACCCCACTCCAGGGGAAGAATACTGCAAAATCCCCATTCCCTCCCCACTCCAGGGGAAGGATATTGCAAAATCTCCATTCCCACCCCACTCTGGGGCCAGCCAGAGGTGGTATTTGCCAGTTCTCTGAACTACTCAAAATTTCCGCTACCGGTTCTCCGAATTGCTCAAAATTTCCACTAACTTAACACCTGCAGGGATTCACTTAACAGCTGTGGCAAGAAAGGTTGTAAAATGGGGCACAACTCGCTTCACAACTGTCTCGCTTAGCAACTGGAATTTGCTAATTCAAAGCTAGGCCCCCACTTGACTCCTCCCTCCAGCGTAGCTGGCAATTCCCCAATATCTGGAAGGTCATGTTGCCCCCTTTTTATTTTGGAATAAGAAACCATGGACCTTCTAAAAATCCACTGAGCTACTCACTCAAACTAGATACCAGTAGTAAAATCAATTTACCAGGTAGGATTTTCGCTGTTTCTCCTTTTCACCTTTCCCGGCTAGGTTTCCTTCATCAAATGACATGTAGTTAACTCTGAATTTTCCAGAGAGATTCCGATAAAGCCTCTTGGCGGCATTTGGGGATGACGGTCCCGACTGCTTTCGAGCATGGGCCAACTGCAGATCTCTTAGTTGCTGGGTCATTTTTGGTGAGGAAGACCTAAGGAACGACAACAACAAGAAGAAAGGAAGAATGCTAAATTAAATATCTTTTTTTAAAAAATGACAACCACAAGTTGCAGATGAAAGCTGCTGAAGTTTATTAGCAAAAAATAGGTTTGTTAGCAGAGTGGGGAATAAAATGCTTTGTCAACTCAAAGGTTTGCTACAGCGTTGGATGAAAATTGCTACCCCAACCTAGCATTTTAAGATTTCTGACTGTTTTTAGGTGTCGATTATATCCACCAGTGCAAAAGAGTGTAAAAGACATGTATTTTATTAAGTTTTTTATACAATGGATAAAGTATCTAGCATGGAATTTTAAAATACATGTCTTTTGTGAAATGTCTTTTATTTTTATTTTACTTTTTTTTTCTTTTTGCTTTTTTACAAGAATAAAACTTGTAAATCCTCCATATTTACAGTCAAGATCGGCTTAAAACATGTACTTAAAACAGCTTCTAAATGAAAATCTAGGACTGTATGGAAGCCATAAAAGTAAAAAATTAGAATAGATAAAAAGACACATTTGATAATAAGGTTAACGTAACTTCATATCAGAAGTAGGTCTTAAGGCTATTGCCTTTGCTAAACCTTCCTTCCTTCCTCCCTCCCTTCTTTCTTTCTTTCTTTCTTTCTTCCTTCTTTCTTTCCTTCCTTTTTTCTTTTCTTTCTTTCTTTCTCATTCGTTCATTCATTCATTCATTCATTCTATACCTCCCTTTTCCTTCCTTCCTTCCTTCCTCTTTCTTTCTCTCTCTTTTTCTTCCTTCCTTTCTTCCTCCCTCCCTTCTTTCTTTTTCTTTCTCTTTCATTCATTCATTCATTCTTTCTCTACCTCCCTTTTCCTTCCTCCCTCCCTCCCTCCCTCCCTTTCCTCCTCAAGCCTACTGTATGCACACCAGTTTGGTGTACCAGTTAATGGCACTATTAGACAAGGACAAACCACTAAATCTTTGTTTCAACTCTTTGCTTGGGTTCTTACTCTTGCAAAACGTTAATGTTGCAAGCACCACAGAATCATGTGTCAATTGGGTGGCAATATAAATTTGTTTCATAAAAAAATAAGTGAATAAATCTTTTCCAGCAAACTACAGGGACCTATCCAGGCAGAGTCAAGATGGAATTGAAGGCATCTCTCTCCCCCTCTCTCTCCCTCTCCATATATAGTACAGTGGTGAACTCTGAACCGGTTTGGCACTGGTTCGCTGGCTGTGCATGCGCGCCGCATGTCAAATGCGAGCTGCCTGTGCGCATGCACAGCACATGCCAAAAGCACACTGCTCACGCATGCACAACATACACCAAATGTGCGCTTTGCACGGAAAAAGAAGCCTTTTCTAAGGTAAGTAGAACAGCGAGCGGGGGATCAGCTGTGCCACGCGATTTAGCTTTGCTAGAAAGCAGGATTTCCTACTTTCTAGAGAATATAAACCGTGCGGTACAGCTGATTATCGAAATACCGGTTCGGATGAACTGGTAGCTTTTTTAAACCTACTACCAGTTCGCCTGAATCAATAGTTTTTTTTATCACTATCGGTTCCCCCGAACCGGGACGAACTGGTAGCATTTCACCCCTGATATCGTAACACTACAATCGGATCAAATATAGTCAAGCCAAACAGACACCCAAACAGGATGGAAACAAGACAAGGTTTATAACCTGAATACTGCATCGGGGTTTATAACCTGGATACTGTAAAAAAATAAAAATGAAACGTGCTACTGCCTTATTATTATTTTTTTTTTTAAATCTGGGAAGGCCTGCAAAATGGCAGTGACTTTAAAAGTCTCTCTCCCTTTTGCATCATGATAAAGAAACATCTCTCTCAAGAAACCCCCTCCCCACCCCACCCCACAGTCCTGATGTTTAGAGACAGCCCTGCAGAAGGTATTAAGGGACCCCCAACCGCAATTGTTCGTGATTGCAATGATGTTATCTGAGGCAACATGCAATGAATTACATTATTTTGCTTGGAGCTTTTTTTTTTTTTTAATGAGCTTTGAAATATAGTAGTTTCTTTAGTCTCCTTCTAGGCATTTTTCTAGATGGGAATGGAAGGGGGAAGATTAACCTGTCTCTCTTAAACATATTAGTTTTTTTGTACCCGTGCCAAGGGGTGGAACTGAGGCAAAACCTGGGTTTTCAGCCTGACGTGTAGTTTAGGATTACGAAAGTCTGGATGGCTCCAGACTTAACCATCATCTGGAAGGCTGTGAATGATTTGATCTGGCACCAAAGTTAATCGGAGAGCGATGCATCTTGGTGTGGTTTCTCTGGTCCTTTGGCTGTGCGAACAAAGCCGAGGCAGACAATGGGTGTAATTAGCGGGGAGATTATCTGCGTCCGTATCGAGTGAAAATGGAGGGAAATAACTCCCCGGTGTGGGTTTGACACAAGTCCCAAAGGAAGAGCTGCAAGGGAGCATTTGCAGACATCAGATAAGAGGTTGGCGAGCTTGGGAACCAGTTCAGGAATGAAGAATGGGAAAAAACGGGTTATTTTTTTCACGACAAGCGGTCCTTGTCTTACGACCACAATGGGGAACCAGAATTTCCATTGGCCTTATGAAGGTGTCTTGCCAAATTGTTGAAGGAAGGACAGTCAAATAATATTGGTGAGGCACTGTTGAGTCTGGAATGGATAGGATAGGATAGGATAGGATAGGATAGGATAGGATAGGATAGGATAGGATAGGATAGGATAGAATAGAATAGAATAGAATAGAATAGAATAGAATAGAATAGAATAGAATAGAATAGAATAGAATAGAATAGTTAATCAGTGGAACAACTTGCCTCCAGAAGTTGTGAATGCTCCAACACTGGAAGTTTTTAAGAAGAAGTTGGATAACCATTTGTCTGAAGTGGTGTAGGGTTTCCTGCCTAAGCAGGGGGTTGGACTAGAAGACCTCCAAGGTCCCTTCCAGCTCTGTTATTCTGTTCTGTTCCGTTCCGTTCCATTCCGTTCCAAGAAAGGCCATAAAATGGGGCTAATAAACTCACTTAACAAATGTCTCAGCAGCAGAAATGTTGGGCTCAATCGTGGTCGTATTTATTATTTATTTATTTATTTATTTATTTATTGAATTTATATACCGCCCTACTCCCGAAGGACTCAGGGTGGTGAACAGCCATAGAATAAAACATATAGATACAAAATTTAAAATAAAATAAAACGAATTAAATAATTTGGCTGAACAAATTTAAAACCCCAATAATTTAAAACCAAATTTAAAATTTCCATTTAAAAAGGGAAAAGACTTAGGTCAGGCCAGCTTGATGAAATAAGAAAGTCTTGAGAGCGCGACGGAAGGTACGCAGATCCGGGATCCTCTGTATCTCCGGGGGGAGCTCGTTTCAGACAGTAGGTGCCCCCACAGAGAAGGCTCTCCCCCTGGGGGTGCCAGTCGACATTGTTTGGCCGACGGCACTGGAGGAGCCCCTCTCTATGGGAGCGTACTGGTCGGTGGGAGGCTATTGGTGGTAGCAGGCGGTCCCGTAAATAACCAGGTCCTAAGCCATGGAGCGCTCTAAAGGTGATAACCAAAACCTTGAAGCGCACCTGGAAGACCACTGGGAGCCAGTGCAACTCGCGCAGGAGAGATGTTACATGGGAGCGCCACGTCGCTCCCGTCACCACCCGCGCGGCCGCACTCTGCGCCAGTTGGAGCCTCCGAGTGCTCCTCAAAGGGAGCCCCATGTAGAGAGCGTTACAATAGTCTAGATGGGAGGTGACGAGGGCATGAGTGACCGTGCATAGGGAGTCCCGATCTAGAAAGGGATGCAACTGGCGGATCAAGCGAACCTGATGAAAAATCCTCCCGGTCACGGCCGTCAAGTGCTCTTCTAAAGACAGCCGTGAATCCAGGAGGACACCCAAGTTGCGAGCCCCTTCCGTGGGGGCCAATGATTCGCCCCCAATAGTCAGCGATGGCACCAGCTGACTATATCGGGACGTCGGAAACCACAGCCACTCGGTCTTAACCCGAGGACTGCCTGTACCGTGTGTGAACCCAGCCATTTGCAGTTTCTTTAACTAACCACGGTCAGAAAAACCAGAGTTTGGGGCAAAGTTTCAGCCCCTGACAGAAGAAACTGTGTTCAGGATTGATTTCCCAATGTTGTTGTGTTTTGGGGGTTTTCTTCTTTTTTCTTTTTCTTTTTTTTTTTTTTTTTTACGTAGTAAAATCGACCTGAGATGCTTTCCTCTCATGGAAATTACACGGTGAGCGTTTCTTATGAATGAAACCTGTCTCCAGCCCCCTTGGTGACAGATGGTATTTGCCGTGTCAAGGAAAGACGTGAGAACAAACATGCTCCCCGATGGGGTAAATACTAGCTGTCATGGGACCCAGGCGATGCTCGCCGTGTGACATGGGAAGGGTAGTATCATCTCATGACAAAAGTCTTTATATTAAAAGTCACTGTGGGCGCCAGGCCTCTGGCATAGCATTAAATAATAATAATAATAATCTCTTTCCGTGTCCTTGCTCCCAGATCTTCAAAACGGCTTATCAACCAGTCAAATCATGAACAATATAAAACAATCAGGAAAAAAAAAACAATAATATAAACCACACCATCTAATTAAAAAATACACACTGGAGGACAATGAACTCGTAATGTCATTTGCTAATTTTTCTAGATTGGGATGGGGACAGGGGTGAAATGCTCCCGGTTCGGACCGGATCACCCGATCCGATAGCGATGGTGGCGGATGGTTCGGAGAACCGGTAGCAAAAACCCCTGCGTCCCCCCACCCCCCCACATGCCCAGTTGAGCCGCGCAATCATCAGGTTGCAGAAAAAAATGTTTTTAAAAGTCTCTTGACGATCAGGCAATTCAACTGGGATCGTCAGAGGCTTTTAAAATCATTTTTTCTACAACCTCTTCAGCCGAAAAAATGCTTTTAAAAGTAAAAAAAAAAAAAAAACAAAGCCTCTGATGATCACGCGGCTCAGCTGGGATCGTCAGAGGCTTTTAAAAGCATTTTTTTTCTACAACCTCTTCGGCTGAAGAGGTTGTAGGGAAAAAAAATGCTTTTAAAACTTAAAAAAAAAAAAGAGTTGGCCACGCTCACCCAGTCACATTACCCTCCCACCAAGCCACGCCCACAGAACCGGTAGTAACAAATTTTACATTTCACCACTGGAGTGCGGGGTAGGAGAACGGGGGTAGTTGGTAACCAGACAGACTGCTGTTGTTAAATGAATCAGATTTTACTGTCTCGTTTGCCATGGTTGTTAAACGAAGCCACCGATGGTGATGAATGCTAACTTTTTCCAGTCCCCCCAAAAGAGTAATCCTTTTAGGAATGCTGTTCTATCTGATGGAAAGATCAGTTAGGATTCTGGATAGATACAGATTAACAGAGTTGGAAGG
The DNA here is from genome assembly GCF_029215685.1 of Pituophis catenifer annectens. Classification (NCBI taxonomy): domain Eukaryota; kingdom Metazoa; phylum Chordata; class Lepidosauria; order Squamata; family Colubridae; genus Pituophis; species Pituophis catenifer. The sequence continues at coordinate 11,593,043 of NW_027256896.1, read as the reverse complement.
GACCTTGTAGGTCATCTAGTCCAACCCCCTGCCCAAGCAGGACACCCCTATACCCGTGATGGCGAACCTATGGCACGTGTGCCCAAAGTGGCGCGCGGAACCATCTTGTCTGGCACATGCGGCATCGTCCGTTCCTCTTCCATGTTTCCGGCACTCAACGACAATCAGCTGGCCTTTTTGCATGCAGCAGTGCCGGAAACTGGAACAGCTGATTTTCTGTTTTCCTGCATGAGCATGCACGCCAGCCAGCTGATCGTCGCATCCGCATGTGCACCAGAAATCCAGAAGAGTAGCTGTCTGAAACCGGAAGTTCAGTAGCTGAAACCGGAAGTTCATTTTTGGGCACATGCATGCGCCCACTTCCAGTTTGTGGCCCAGACGCGCGGTGCCAAAAAGGTTCGCCATCACTGCCCTACACCATTTCTGACAGATGGCAGTCCAGTCTCTTCTTGAAAGCTTCCAGTGATGAAGCTCCCACAAACATCTGAAGGCAACTTCTGTTCCATCACACGGCCATTAAGCGAATCTGGCTCTCCCCCCTCCCCACCCTCCCTGCATTGACTCTGCTTGTAGAAGCCAGCTGAGAAGGTGTCAAAGGGCAGTCCCAGGAACCCGGGATGCTGCAAAATTCTGGCTGCCGTGATCACGTGACCACGCTGCAACGGTCATTCATGCGACGACCAATTGTAAATCACTATTTTTCCAGCATCGTCGTAAATTGAGGACTACCGCGGTGTTTTCCTACGCATGTACCCATTATTCTCCCTCTCTTTCTTCCACCCGGCAAACGATTTCATTTTCTCTGTTTTCAACTTTGTTTAAAAAGTTAAATGGTTCGGTTTCTAACAGACCCTGAAGCTTACAGAAATTCTGTCCGTGCCAGAAATAAGTTTTGTTTGTTCCTCTGTATCCCTAATGATACTAGCAGAGCTCTACAAAGAAGAGGAACCCCCCCCCACTTAACCACAAGGCCAGCAGGAGCCAAGCAACAGACAGTGGGTTTTGTGTGTGTTTGTGTATGTGTGTAAAAGAGACGGAGCTTTGGGCCGTCTACTGAAACAATAATCTTAGCATCGCTTCTTGTGGCCAATTGCAGCAAGCCTTCCATGTATCGGAGAGCGCATGGGAAGACGTGGAGACACGCAGGCAACGAGAAAGAAACCAACACCATGTAAACCTTCTTTCCCGTTATTATCCTACCGTTGTTCTTTGCAAGTCAAGATTAAAAGTCTACGGCGGCATTTGTCTCCTCAGCTGTTTCGTATAAGGCTAGTGATTTATCTCCTGAAAACCGAAAACCAGAGTTAAGCTATTTGTACTCACTGCGTCATTGACCGAACGCCTTTTGTCTACTCGGTGTCTACACCGGATTAGTCCAAGTGGACCCTCCGATGCAGGGGAAAGTCTGTTTGGCTTTCGGCTGCCATGGTAACACCTCACTTTGTTTGTAGCTACTTCTATAAATCACCACTATCTGTGAGGATTCATGGAGAGCGCCCCATGGAAGGAGGTCTCCCTAGAGATTCGTATAGCTCCCACTTTCAAGACGTGTAAAAAAAAAAAAAGATGTGGAGATTCTGGGAAGAGTGCAGAGAAGAGCAACAAAGATGATTAGGGGACTGGAGCAGGAGTGAAATCCAGCAGGTTCTGGAGAACCGGTAGCGGAAATTTTGAGTAGTTCGGAGAACTGGCAAATACCACCTCTGGCCGGCCCCAGAGTGGAATGGAGATTTTTGTAATATCCTTCCCCTGCCACACCCACCAAGCCACGCCATTCAAGCCACGCCACGCCCACCAAGCCACACCCACAGATAGTAAAAAAAATTGAATTTCACCACTGGACTGGAGGCTAAAACATATGATGACCGGTTGCTGGAACTGGATATGTCTATTTTAATGAAAGGGATGCGGTGGCTCAGTGGCTAAAATGCTGAGCTTGTCAATCAGGTTGGCAGTTCAGTGGTTCAAATCCCTAGTGCCGTGTAATGGGGCGAGCTCCCGTGACTTGTCCCAGCTTCTGCCAATCTAGCAATTCGAAAGCAGGTAAAAAATGCAAGTAGAAAAATAGGGACCACCTTTGGTGGGAAGGGAACTGCATTCCGTGTGCCTTTGGTGTTTAGTCATGCCGGCCACATGACCACGGATACGTCTTTGGACAGCGCTGGCTCTTCGGCTTTGAAACAGAGATGAGCACTGCCCCCTAGAGTCAGGAACAACTAGCACATATGTGCAAGGGGAACTTTTACCTTATTTCAATGAAAAGAAGGACGAGAGGTGACATGATAGCAATCTTCTGATATCTCAGGGGCTGCCCCAAAGAAGAGGGAGTCAAGCTATTCTCCAAAGCACCCGAGGGCAGGACAAGAAGCAATGGGTGGAAACTCATCAAGGAGAGAAGCAACTTAGAACTAAGGAGGAATTTCCTGATACGGTTGTTAAGTGAATCCGGCTTTCCCCTTGACTGTGCTTCTCAGAAGGTTGCAAAATGGGATGACATGATCCCGGGAGACTGCAAATGTCATCAATAGAAGCCAGTTGCCAAGCATCTGAATTTCAATTGTGGCCTAAGTCCAGGACTACCTGTACCTAGGTAGATGATTAATTAGATAGATAGGTAGATTGTCTTTGCTCTATTTCAGTGACGGCAAACCTTTTCCGGACCGAGTGCCCAAAGCAAACCCCCAAAATGCAATGCGTGCGCGGCTCATGCGGGTGTGCCCCCCTGCGCATGCACCCCTATGCACACACGTGGGCATGCGAGCCGTCATGCACACACGTGCCCCCTGCATGCACCTCACCCACCCTTGCACGCCCCATGCATGCGTGCGAGGCCCCCCTGCATGTGCCCCACCTTCCCCCACATGCGCCCAGGCCCCCACGCATGCATAGCAGAGACCCAAAGACCAACTGGCTGGCAGGAGGCATGCGCGCATGAACAGTGGAGCTGAACTGGGGCAACGGCTCGCATGCCCACAGAGAGGGTGCTGTTGTGACCCAGGCCCAAGTAAGTAGTAGGAAAATCAGTCAGTGAAAAAACAAACAAACTTTATTCGAACAGCTGAGAATTACTTCATTCCCAGCGTCGTTCGACTAAATTAAAGCAAATTCCTCCCAACACAAATTCCTCAGTCCTATCGCAAACCTTGGTCCAATTAGGCAAACTGCCAAAGGCCTTTCTTGGCAAACATTCAGAAGTCACAGAAACAAAAATAAATACAAGACGTAGATGAAGAAGAAGACGAAGCTACCAATGTTGTTTTCCGGCAAAGCCCAAATGCCATTGCTGGTCTGTTTTAAGCCTTATGGGAGGGGCCAATTATCTCTTGGCCTTACTCCCGAGTTGTCCTCTTTGCTTGAGCTGCTCTTGCCTTCTGGCAGCTCTTCTCATGCGTGCATTAGGAACAGGCTCCTCCTGTTCCTCTGCCTCTCTGCTGTCAGCCTCTGGAGGCTCTGGAGTCCGCATCTCACTCCCCGATGGCCCTGGCCCCATCTCTGCCTCTGATGCAGAGCCCTCATCTGGGCCTTCCCCAGCCTCCAGGACTGGACCATGTTCTTCCTCAGCCTCATCGCTGTCCGACTCCACTGCCAGCTCCGCAATCTGCTGCTGGTGGACCACAACAGGCGTTGTGTGCCACCTGTGGCACGCATGCCATAGGTTCGCCACCGCGGCTCAATCTCTTCCTCAATTCTAATGCTTTGTTGAAAACTCCTTTAGCGTGCTTGCAGCTTGATACAAAATCCGTGCTGGACTCAGCAATGTTTCACCACTATTATTTGCCTGTCCTTCCTTCAACAATTTGGCAAGACACCTTTCCTAATAGCCAAGGATGTTCCCTGAAACGCAGGATCGATAAATACCTCCTTCGCTCTTAGCGTGCCGATCATTCTGATCCTCCCAATTAAAACCCCAATGACATCATCTTCAATTCCAGCCACACCATGTGGATTTGGCTGAGCTGCCTTTGTAGCAACGATGCGCTGCCTTCCTCTTGGCACCTTCCTCCTGCTTCGCAGGCTCGCCTGCAGCTTTATTTACCTTCAACAAAGCAGATATTTTAATTCAATATACTCTCTGCTGTCAGGACAGGAAATCACCCTGGCACTCTCTTTTCTCCATCGCGAGCAGCAAATCTCCACACTCCAGGCCTCAGCGTTCATTCCACATGACATTAAGCCGACCCATTCCGCATGACGTTAAGCCAGCCCAGACGTTAAGCCGGCCCATTCCGCATGACGTTAAGCCGGCCCAGACGCACCGTCGCTGCTCCAAACCTCGGATGGGTGGCAAACTCTCTTACAGGGCTAACTGAACCCTGTCTTGTATTCACTTTCAGATTTGGAAGCCTTGATTTTTTTTCCAACTCGAGTGTGCAACTCGGTCCAACGTTTGAAGCGATAATGCTCCATTTTAGTTGAGTTGATGGATCTAGGACTCAACGGAGCAGGTTGGTCTCCTCTTGCCAACTCATTGATACATTTAGAGCAAGGGTGCCCAACCATGGTGACTTTTTAAGACCTGTGGACTTCAAATTGTGGACCTCAACTCCCAGAATTCCCCAGCCAGCGTGGCTAACTAAACTGCCTTGTATTCGCTTTGGGAATTGGAAGTCTTGATTTTTTAATGGGGTGTGCAACCCGGTTCGAACGTTTGGAGCGATAATGCTCCATTTTCGTCAAGTTGATGGATCTGGGACTCAACGGAGCAGGTTGGTCTCCTGCCAACTCATTGATACATTTATGAGCAAGGGTATCCAACCATGGCAGCTTTTAAGACCCGTGGTCTTCAATTTATGGACTTCAACTCCCAGAATTCCCCAGCCAGCATAGGTCTTAAAGTTGGCAAGGTTGGGCACACCTCGGATTTAGAGATTAAGCTCCAAATTTTAGGAAGTTATGAGGTCAGAACAGATCAAGAAGGGATGTGCCCAGAAAGGAAGGTTCTGCATCTCTTTAGGATAGGATAGGATAGGATAGGATAGGATAGGATAGGATAGGATAGGATAGGATAGGATAGGATAGGATAGGATAGGATAGGATAATAGAATAGAATAGAATAGAATAGAATAGAATAGAATAGAATAGAATAGAATAGAATAGAATAGAATAGAATAGAATAGAATAGAATAGAATAGAATAGAATAGAATAGAATTCTTTATTGGCCAAGTGTGATTGGACACACAAGGAATTTGTCTTGGTGCATACGCTCTCAATGTACATACAAGAAAAGATACATTCGTCAAGAACCATAGAATTAGAATTAGAATTAGAATTAGAATTAGGAATAGAATAGAATAGAATAGAATAGAATAGAATAGAATAGAATAGAATAGAATAGAATAGAATAGAATAGAATTCTTTATTGGCCAAGTGTGATTGGACACACAAGGAATTTGTCTTGGTGCATACGCTCTCAATGTACATACAAGAAAAGATACATTCGTCAAGAATTGGTAGCCTTAATAGGTACCTTTAATAGGTAGGACAGGAGTGCCCGTCCAGGGTCTTAGTAAGGCGAACCCAGCTAGTTGACTTCAGAAGCCATCTCCTTCCCTTTCCCCTAAGTGGGAAGTTTGATGAGTTTTATCCAATGCATCGCTCGCCACCAACCCTTAACTGCCGCTTCGCATTCAATATCGAAGCGAAGAGACATTGGGCAAATGTTCCTGCTACGGGAACACACAGTTCCCTTTAATTACATTGCTTTTGTTTGGCTGATTCTTTTTCGTCTTCTTTGTTTTTTAAATTAGTTTGCTGTGGGTTCTCCTCGGTCTCTCCTCTGCCCCCACTTCCCATCCCGCCGGATAAGGCCAGAGAAGGACATTCTAAATATGGCTGGGTTTGAAAGTCCACACTGAAACCCGAATCGCGGCACCAGACTGACTGGAATCGGTGCAGCCCAGGGTTTATGAGGGATAGGCATTCCAGCCTCCACTCAGAGGCTGGAGAAATAGCAGTGCTGGAAACAAGAAACAGCCAGAGAGTTGAAAGAGAGAGGGGAGAGGGAGGGAGGGAGGGAGGGAGGGAGGGAAGGAAGGAAGGAAGGAAGGAAGGAAGGAAGGAAGGAAGGAAGGAAGGAAGGAAGGAAGGAAGGAAGGAAGGATGGGGAGGGGAGGGAGGGAAGGAAGGAAGGATGGGGAAAGAGGGAGGGAAGGAGGGAAGGGGAGGGAGGGGAGGAAGGAAGGAAAGAAGGAAAGGGAGGGAGTGAAGAAAGGAGAGGAGGGAGGGTGGGAGGGAAGGAAGGAAAGAGAGGGAGGGAAAGAAGGAAGGAAGGAGAGGGAGGGAAGGAAAGAAGGAGGGAGGGAGGGAAGAAAGGAAGGAAGGAAGGAAAAAGAGGGAGGGAGGGAGGGAAGGAAGGAAGGAGAGGGAGGGAAGGAGAGAAAGAGAGAGGGGGAGGGAGGGAGACTGGAAAAAGTTCAGAGAAGAACAACTAAGATAATTAAAGGCCTGGAGACTAGAGAGGGAGGGAGGGAGGGAGGGGAGGGAGGGATGGAAGGAAGGAAGGAAGGAAGGAAAGGGAGGGAAGGAAGGAAAGACGGATGAAAGGAAGGACGGAAGGAAGGAAGGAAAGAGAAGGAGGGGAAGAAGAGAAAGAGAGAGTGGGAGGGAGGGAGGGAGAGAGGCTGGAAAAAGTTCAGAGAAGAGCAACTAAGATAATTAAAGGCCTGGAGATTAAAACATGAAGAACGGTTGCAGGATTTGGGTTTGGCTAGTCTAGAGAAAAGAAGAACTGGGGGTGATAGGATAGCAGTGTTCCAATATTTGAGGGGGCTGCCACCAAGAAGAGGGGTTCAGATTATTCTCCAAAGCACCAGAGGGCAGGACAAGAAACAATAGATGAAAATCAATCAAGGAGAGGAGCAACCTGAAATTGAGGAGAAACGTCCTAACAGTGAGGACAATTAACCCGTGGAACAGCCTTGCTGTAGATGCTCTTATCACTGGAGGTTTTTTAAGAAAACCGGACAGCCCCCTCTCTGAAATGGTATAGAATTTTATAGAGAGAGGTTTTATGACTGCGCTGAGAATCTATCCTGATTGAAGCTGCAGTCAGAATTGTAGGACATATTTTTTTTTTTATTTTGTCGGAGGAGGTTCCACGGCCCTATAATTAAGCTTGCGGCATCTTGGAATTGTTGTGGGTTTTTTTTTTAATTTTTTTAATTTAAAAGGAATACAGTGAAAACAGAACGGAGCAAGAAGTCAAAGTGACCTAAGCCCATCAAATCGCTTAATTAAATTATTTTGGCATGGAGAACCTCTGCAAGAACGGGAGGGAATGTCGGTTCGGCAGAATTCAGCGGCGCTGGTTCCCTTGAATCTTGAATCAAGTTAAGGTTATTATGAGAAGTAGGCTAAAAGCTAGGTAAATGTTGGACTTGGGACCTGACCTCATTCTTACGTGTAACCTCGGAAGTTCCGGCGTAGCCATTTTCAGGAAATTGCGGTTCTGCCTGCAGAACTTACAGTGCACCTGTTCTTCCACCTTCGATTCAATTCAAATCTTTATTGTCAGTGCACAACATACGTACAATGAGATTGGTTGAGCTCCCTCAGTGCACCCCCCCAACCCAATACAACTCACCCGGAAGACAAAAAAAAAACCCTAACCCAATAAATCATATTAACAAAACACCCAGTCCTATTGCACCAGTGTGAACACACATTCGATCAAATAGAACAGGACAGGACAGAATAGCAGAGTTGAAAGGGACCGCTATACTTAACGACCGAGTTGCTGGTCCCTATTGTGGCCATAAACGAGAACTCCTGTAAAGCAATTATTCAGAACATTCTTGAGTTGTGATTATACTATGCTTGTCAGTGGTGGGTTTCAAATTTTTTTATTACTGATTCTGTGGGCGTGGCTTGGTGGGCATGGCGTGGCTTAGTGGGCATGGCAGGGGAAGGATACTGTAAAATCTCCATTACCACCCCACTCCAGGGGAAGGATACTGCAAAATCCCCATTTCCCCCCAATCAGCTGGGACTTGGGAGGCAGAGAATAGATGGGTGAGGGGCCAGTCAGATTTTTTACTACCGGTTCTCCGAACTACTCAAAATTTCTGCTACCGGTTCTCCAGAACTGGTCAGAACCTGCTGAAACCCACCTCTGATGCTTGTGAGTGTGTTAAGGAAGGCTGGCAAATTAAGTTCTGTTTTAGTTTTTTTGAAACAACATGTATTTTTTTTTAATAATGCACCTTATAAATAGGGGCATATGGTAAGTTTGGAAAAGGAGCATTTGCTAGGGGCATGGAGTATTATTACAGATGAATTTTGTCACAGCTAGATTTTCAATTTAAACCTTCCTTCCTTCCTTCCTTCCTTCCTTCCTTCCTTCCTTCCTTCCTTCCTTCCTCCCCTCCCTCCCTCCCTCCCTCCCTCCCTCAAATATTTTTGAAGGAACATTCACATCCTTGATGTGTTGACTGTTGCTTGTATAAGGGGGTGAGAGACGGGTACCTTGGTCCATATACCAAACGGATGACCCATTGGGATCCCCTTATCAAAACAACTTACTTTATGTGCGGCCAGAACCTGAGAATAACATTGAACACAGCACAGGACTTGAGCAAAACGGTTCGGTTGAGATCTGCATACGTGGGACTGATTGGGATAGATTATAAGGGTGACGCCGGAATATAATTGTATGTCATTTTACTCTATTTTATATAATTATGTATCAAATCATATTGTATCTTATCCTATAACTATTGTATTTTACCTTTTATTTTAAATTGTTTGTATAAGATTTTATTGGTGATATGTGTTTGCACCTTGTGCTTTGATATGGCCTATAGGCTAATCCATAAAGCTAACTAACTAGGGGCATGGAGTATTATGTCACAGCTAGATTTTCAAATTTAAACCTTCCTTCCTTCCTTCCTTCCTTCCTTCCTTCCTTCCTTCCTTCCTTCCTTCCTTCCTTCCTTCCTTCTTCCATCCTCCCTCCCTCCTCCCTTCCTCCCTCCTTCCTTCCCTCCTCCCTCCCTCCCTCCCTCCTTTCCTTCCTTCCCTCCCTCCTTCTTTCCTCCTTCCTTCCTCCTTCCTTCCTCCTTCCTTCCCTCCCTCCCTCCTTCCTTCCTTCCCTCCTTTCTCCCTCCCTTCCTTTTTCCTTCCTTCCCTCCTTTCCTTCCCTCCTTCCCTCCCTCCTTCCTTCCTCCCTCCCTCCCTCCTTCCTTCCTCCTTCCATCCTCCCTCCCTCCCTTCCTCCTTCCTTCCTTCCCTCCCTCCTTCCTCCCTCCTTTCCTTCCCTCCTTCCTTCCCTCCTTCCTTCCTCCCTCCCTCCTTCCTTCCTCCTTCCATCCTCCCTCCCTCCCTCCCTCCTTCCTTTCTTCCTTCCTTCCTCCCTCCCTCCCTCCTCCCTCCCTCCCTCCTTCTTTCCTCCTTCCTTCTTCCTTCCTTCCTTCCTCCCTCCATTCCTTCCTTCCTTTCCTCCCTCCCTTCTTTCCTTCCCTCCCTCCTTCCTTTCCTCCCTCCCTCCCTCCGTCAAATATGTTTGAAGGAACATTCACATCTTTGAAGATATGGGATTGAACCCAGGCTCCTCCATCAGAATGAAAGTGGAGGCCCATGACTTCAATTTATTACTTGTTGCGCTGATTTCCATAAATCCACCCTTAAGTATATCTTAAGTCTGCATTTAGACTTAACGTCCCTGAGATATATGGTAAACATGTTACTGTTGGGTCAGCAGCAACAAGGGAACCCCGCCTTTCAGGGATAATGTTAAGGCTCCCTCGAGTTCAAGAGGCTCACATAATTTCCAAACATTTGGCATTCGCAACCTTTGGCTGTGCTGAACTGAAAGTGAGGAGAAGGAGGCGGTTATTAAAACAGGTTGTTGTAGATGTTGCTGTGGTAACACCAGCCTGCTTGGAACCAACAGCTTAATCTGAGAGTATCACAGCTTGAGAACAAGATTGGGAGGGAGGGAGGGAGGGAGGGAGGAGGGGGAAAGAAGCAAGGAGAAACTATCTTCTGACAGCAGGCGGACTGCTCCAAGCCTTCAGCTCTGGATAGATCCTGGAATGGAAACTCTGGAGAGATCCTGAGATGGAAACTCTAGAGGGATCCTGGGATGGAAACTCTGGAGAGATCCTGAGATGGAAATTCTGGAGAGATCCTGAGATGGAAATTCTGGAGAGATGCTGGGATGGAAACTCTAGAAAGATCCTGAGATGGAAACTCTAGAGAGATCCTGAGATGGAAACTTTAGAGGGATCCTGAGATGGAAACTCTAGAGCAGTGGTCCCCAACCTTTTTATCGCCGCGGCCCGCTGAGCGCGCGCAGGGGTGGGGGCACGGCCCAGGAGCTTTTGCGCACGGCCCATTGCGCACGGCCCAGGAGCCTTTGCGCTGCAGCATTCATGTCCCCTGGCCGCTGCGCGGCCCGGTGCCAGGTACTCCACGGCCCGGCACCGGTCCGCGGACCGGGGGTTGGGGACCACTGCTCTAGAGGGATCCTGAGATGGAAACTCTGGCGAGATGCTGGGATGGAAACTCTGGCGAGATCCTGAGATGGAAACTGCAGAGATCTTGAGATTGCCGCCTTCGGTCTGATCTAAGCGTAGCTCATAAAATTATCTGCTACAATGTCCTACTGTCAATAACTACTTCAACTTCAACCGCAACAATACACAAGCACGCAATAGATACAAACTCAAAGTGAACCGCTCCAAACTCGATTGCAGAAAATACGACTTCAGCAACAGAGTGGTCAATGCCTGGAATGCACCACCCGACTCTGTCGTTTCATCCCCAAACCCCCCAAATTTTAACCTAAGACTGTCTGCTGTGGATCTCACCCCATTCCTAAGAGGTCTGTAAGGGATCGTGCATAAGCGCACCAGTGTGCCTACCGTCCCTGTCCTAATGTTTCCTCTATTTGTATCTATTTTATGTATCCAATCCATGTTTATAAAGGTAAAGGTAAAGGTTCCCCTCGCACATATGTGCTCGTTGTTCCTGATTCTAGGGGGCGGTGCTCATCTCCGTTTTAAAGCCAAATGAGCAGCGCTGTCCGAAGACGTCTCCGTGGTCATGTGGCCAGCATGACTCAACGCCAAAGGAGCACGGAACGCTGTTCCCTTCCCACCAAAGGTGGTCCCTGTTTTTCTACTTGCATTTGTTACGTGCTTTCGAACTGCTAGGTTGGCAGAAGCTGCGACAAGTAACAGGAGCTCACCCCATTACGCGGCACTAGGGATTCGAACCGCTGAACTGCCAACCTTTCAATCGACAAGCTCAGCGTGTTAGCCACTGTGTCCCCATGTTTATACTTATTACCTAATAAGTTCTTGACACATAAATAAATAAAAATAAAATAGAAATTTGATCTCGCTTTTCTCCCAAGTACCGTAGCAGATGCCTCTCTATTTCACAAGCCTAAGAAAATATATGCATTCTGTTGTTGTCTCCTCCTCTGCATTAGTTTCGAATCACCTATTAACCCAATCTGATGTCGTTCAAAGAGCTGGCAACAGTCGTCTTTTTTTAAAAAGCTTCATTCCTGAAGGTTTCCTTCCTTCCAGCCATCCAAACGATACCATCAGCCTCTCTGAAGTTCTTCCATTTCTCCCAGCAACGTTCATTCCAATGTATTCCTCCTGGACTGGTCCAGGTTTCCTCATATTTTCTGCATATGGTAAATAGATAAAGTGGCCAGATACAACCTTGTTTTACCGTGCTGGATCATTTCATCGCTCCATATTCTATTTATCTGTTGCTTCCTGGCCATCGTGCAAATTCTTCAAAAGGCAGCTGAGATAACCCGATATATTGTTTAAAGGACTACCCAAATGTCAGATTATCAGCAAGATAAACTTGGGGCATCTCATCTCTAAACCCAGTTGATTCAAACTCCTGAATCCAGTTCAGAGCTGGGTTTCAGCAGATTCTGACCAGTTCTGGAGAACCGGTATAAGAAATTTTGAGGAGTTCGGAGAACCGGTAGTAAAAATTCTGACTGGCCCCGCCCCCATCTATTCTCTGCCTCCCAAGTCCCAGCTGATTGGGAGGAAATGGGGATTTTGCAGTAACCTTCGCTTGGATTGGAGTGGGAATGAAGATTTTACAGTATCCTTCCCCTGCCACGCCCATCAAGCCACGCCCACCAAGCCATACCCACAGAACTGGTAGTAAAAAAAACTGAAACCCACCACTGCTTAAGTGTGGATCGCCAAATCTTAACGATGATCTCACCAGATGATGCCAACGGGGATGAATATTTGTAGCTCAGGAGCCCCTTTGTGGTCTCTGAGATTGGTTGTTTTCTTGCAGGCGTTTAATTACCCAACTAGGTAACATTGTCAGTATATGTAGGTGGGTTGGCTCTCTGTTTAAAAAGCTGTACAAAAGTTCTTCTTTGATCAGCCGTTCTGCGTGTCCCGCTCTCACATCCTACCTTACCATGGAATGGTTTGTTACAGGTAGTCCTCGACTTACAACAGTTCATTTAGTGACTGTTTGAAATTACTACGGCACTGAAAAAAGTGACCTATGACCTTTTTTCACACTTACGAGCACTGCAGCATCCCCAGAGTCACATGATCAAGATTCAGATGCTTTGGCAACTGGTTCCTATTTATGACGGTATTGCAGTGTTCCCGGGGGGTCATGTGATCCCTTTTTGCGACCTTCTGACAAACAAAGTCAAGGGGGAAGCCAGATTCACTTCACAACCCTGTTATTCACTTAACAACTGCAGGGGCTCACTTAACGACTGTGGTGAGAAAGGTTGTAAAACAGGGCAAAACTCATGAGTGAACAAATGTCTCACTTAGCGACAGAAATGTTGGGCTCAATTATGGTCATAGGTCCTGTATTACGGCAGGCTCTGTGTGTTGTTATATAAGTTGCCATCAGTCCACGCGCCAAATATATACCGTATTTTTTGGAATATAAAACGCTCTGGACTATAAGATGCACCTATCTTTTTTGGGGAGGAAAACAAGAAAAAAAATTGCCTCTCCCTCCCAACAATTTGCCTCCTTGCAGCAAACAGCAAACAGCCTGTTTCATTTTCATTTTCAGCACAGCTGATTAGCACAAGAAAAAAAAATCTGCCTTTGCCTCCCAGCAATTTGCCACCTTGCAGCAAATGGCAAACAGCAAACTGCGAAGGCCGAAAATGGCAATAGGCAATGGCAATCCCTGCAGCCTGAAACAGCTGATGGTCGGGAGGCCGATCCAACTGACAATCAGCTGCTTGTGCTAATCAGGCTGTGCTGAAGCTGAAACGGGCTGTTTGCTGCAAGGAGGCAAGTTGCTGGGAGGCAGAGGCCAAAGGGTGGGAGTCGGTGGGTAGGCGGGGCTACATTCGGTGTATAAGACGCATCCAAATTTTCACCCTCTTTTAGGGGGGGAAAGTGCATCTTATACTCTGAAAAATACGGTACTAAACAATATTCAATGTTGCTAAACAATGTTGCTGGTATCCTTAAGATTTATATTGACTGTTTCCTAATGTGATTTGATTGCTTATTTGTTCTCTATGATTATCATTAAGTGTTGTAAGTGTTGTACCTTATGATTCTTGACGAATGCATCTTTTCTTTTATGTACATTGAGAGTGTATGCACCAAGACAAATTCCTTGTGTGTCCAATCACATTTGGCCAATAAAGAATTCTATTCTGTTCCGTTCCGTTCCGTTCCGTTCCATTCCATTCCACTCCACTCCACTCCACTCTATTACATTGATGGAGCCAGTTTGGTATCATGGTTAAGATTCCAGTCTAGAAACCAGAAGACTGTAACTTCTAGACCCAAAGCTGGTTAGTTGCCCTTGGACCAGTCCCTCTGTTTCAGCCCCGGCAAGGGCAAACCACTAAGGACATCTTACCAATAAAACTTACAGGGACTTGCCCAAGTAGACACAAGTCTGATTCAGAGACACCAAACAAACAAAGAACTCCATAATTTAACATCCTGGAATGGACTGTATTCTTTCCCGTCTGGGTCATTTGATAAAGAATGAGAAATCCTTCAGAACAAATACTTAATCTTCCTTAATGTAACTAGAGGAAGAGTCGTTCCTGATAACACAACTTTATTACGTACACAAATGATGGTTATTGTTCATTTGACCCCAGTGCAGGAACAACAATTCTGCTTTTCAGTTTTTTTACCCAAGGAAATCTCTTGCAGCAAAGCAGAACATATTCTAAAACCAGTCATGGAAAAATATAACATAAGGGCTGGAGGGGGAAAAAAAAAAGTTATGCGGACAGATTTTTGGTCTGCCTCCATAAGGCTCAGTTATAACCGAGAATTTTTTTAAAAAATAGTTTTTGTTTTATTTATTTGTATCTCACTTTTTAAATTTTTTTTACACGTGACTAGAATAAAGGGGATTTACCTGCTTAAGACTTCTGTGCAGTCTTAAAAAACTTTGCACGGTCCCTGTATTCAGAAGAGAAGCTGGGTAACAAATTACTTAATTCGTTCACTCAATTTTGTATTTTGTTTGAATCGATCACATTGGAAAGCTGACGGCAATCAAACTGGATGGAGAACCAGAGTCTGCACAGAGCAATACTCCCAGTGAAGATGACTCAGGTTGGCATCAGCTGGTGGTAAACAGTCCGTGCTCCCCCCCACCCCACTCCAGACATACAGTTGTCTGAAGTCACCAAACGCAGGAACTGGGCATGTTTAGTTTAATGAAAAGAAGGACTAAGGGAGACATGATAGCAGTCTTCCAATATCTCAGGGGCTGCCCCAAAGAAGAGGGAGTCAAGCTATTCTCCAAAGCACCTGAGGGGAGGACAAGAAGCAATGGGTGGAAACTCATCAAGGAGAGAAGCAACCTAGAACTAAGAAGAAATTTCTTTATTTACATCGATCATGGCTCAGAGAATGAAGAAAATTATTGTGAATTATATCCATCCAGACCAAAATGGCTTTATTCCAAATAGGCAAATCAACAAGAACACAAGAACAATAATTAATATACTGGAATATTATGAGCAAAAATCAGATGGAAAAATGGCCTTACTCTTCCTCGACGCACAGAAAGCTTTCGACAATCTGAACTGGGGGTTTTTAATATTGCAACTAGAAAAAATGGGAACTGGCGAGAAATTTCTTAATATGATCCAAACAATATATTCAGATCAAATTGCAAGAATATGGATAAATGGAGAGACAACAGACCAATTTAAAATATCCAAAGGAGTGAGACAAGGATGTCCTCTTTCTCCTATACTATATATATTAGCACTCGAGCCCCTATTGAACGAAATTAGGAATGACAATGAAATAAAAGGATTAAGAACAAAAAACCAGGAATACAAACTACAAGCATTCGCGGATGACGTAGTATTTATATTAGAGGAACCGAAACAATCAGGACTGAATTTATTAAGGAAGATAGAACAATACGGCGAAGTGGCAGGTTTGAAAATTAATAGACAAAAAACTAAATTACTAACTAAAAATTTGACAAAACCCCAGGAGGAGGAGCTGGAAGAGGCACTAGGAATACAAACAACAACCAAAATAAAATATTTAGGAATTTGGCTCACCAATAAAGTATCATCATTAAAAGAAGACAACTACATTAAATTGCTTAAACAGATACAGAAGGACTTAGATGCATGGAGTAAATTAAAACTATCATTATTAGGCAAAATTGCTTCAATTAAAATGACTATTTTACCAAAAATGTTATATTTATTTAGAACAATACCGATAAGTCCGGGGAAAACATATTTTAAAGACCTCGATAAAATGATATACAAGTATATATGGCAGGGGAAGAGAGCCAGGATTAAATTGAAACACCTGCAAGATACCAAAGAAAGAGGCGGCCTGGGATTACCAGATTGGCAAACCTACTACATTGCAACAGCCCTAACCTGGATCAAGGATTGGATGACACTCAAAGACAAACGAATACTAGCCCTAGAAGGATTCGATCTGTTCAAAGGTTGGCACGCATTCCTATGGGAAGAAAAGCCCAGACAGCATGAGCATTTCAGGAGACACTACATTAGAGGAGCACTGGCAAAAATTTGGATTGAAATAAGAAGGAAACATTATGATAAAATTCCAAGATGGATATCAACCATGGAAGCACAAATTTACCCGAACACAATGGATATGAATAAAATGAAGACCTACGACGAATTGTTGAATACAGAGGGAGATATAAAAACAACAGAGGAATTGAGACAACAGGGCACGGACATAGATTGGTGGACGTATTTACAGATAAAATCAAGATATAAAAGCGATATGAAAAAATTTGGAATCCAAAAAGAAAGGAATGAATTAGACAAAATTATAATGCAATCAGATGATAAATTAATAACTAAAATATACAATTATTTGCTTAAATACAAACTGGAAGAAGAAGTGGTGAAGGAAAATATGATTATTTGGGCTAAAAATTTTGGATATAATATTAATTTAGAAAAGTGGGAAAAAATGTGGAAAGTCAATACTAAACTGACGATGTCCGTGCCCTACAAGGAAAATACATATAAGATGTTTTACAGATGGCATCTCCCCCCTGCAAGACTGGCAAAGATGTTCCCCAACACCAATCCAAATTGTTGGAAATGTAAAACACAGAAGGGGACCTACTTCCACATGTGGTGGTCATGTCCAAAAGTTAAAAAATTTTGGAAAACAATTCAAAGTCAATTGGAAGAAATCACCACCCAAAAAGTACCCCTCAGACCGGAAACATACTTATTAGGAATACTCACAAAAGATTATAAAAAAGAGACACAATACCTAATTATACACATCCTAACCGCTGCCAGAATCGCTTTTGCACAGATGTGGAAATTGGAAAATACGCCAACAGAGGAAAAAGTAATACAAAAAACAATGGAATGTGCAGAAATGGATAAACTGACCAAAGAAATTCAGGGAAAAGAAGACTCAGACTATTACCTAATTTGGCAAAAATGGTATAACTGGTTAGAAAAAAAGGACACGAATTAAGGAAATACCATCTAACTATATTCAAACATAGAAATAAAATGAAATATTGTTATATAAATATTGATATATGATGAAGTATAATATGTACAGATACATTGATATACAACTACCGAGGTATCTACACTTCAAAGCTCAAGTCTTAGGACTTGATTTTATTGTATAGTTAGTCTATGTATAGTTTGTTTAAATGTTTGTGTTTGTCTGTGTATGTTGGATTATAAAAAAATAATAAAAAAATTAAAAAAAAAAAAAAAAAAAGAAATTTCCTGACAGTAAGAACAATGAATCAGTGGAACAACTGGCCTCCAGAAGTTGTGAATGCTCCAACACTGGAAGTTTTTAAGAAAATGTTGGATGACCATTTGTCTGAAGTGGTGTGGGGTTTCCTGCCTAAGCAGGGGGTTGGACTAGAAGACCTCCAAGGTCCCTTCCAACTCTCTTATTCTAAATTCTAAGACACCTCAGAATGTTTGCAAGCCAATAGGTGGACCAGAACTAACCAAGGACAACAAGAATTCTGTGTAGCTTCTAACTTCACTACCTACATCCACAACTGTTGTGTGATGAGGGCTTGACTTATTCTCCAAAGCAATCCAACCTTGAACTGAGGAGAATTTTCCTGACAGTGAGAACAATTAATCAATGGAATAGCTTGCCTCCTGGAGATTTTCACTGGAGGTTTTCAAAAAACAGACTGGGTTAAAAGAAAGACTTCTGCCTTGAGTAGGGGGGTTGGATTGGATGACCTCTGGGGTCCCTTCCCGCTCTATTGTTCTGTATTCTGTTGACTGCAGTGTTTCTGTTTTCATAATGGCAAGCGAATCCCCACCACAGATTCCAGTTGTTTCCAACCCTGAGAACCTGGAAAATATTTCCCTTGGAAAAAAAATCATCCTTATTTTGAATATTTTCCCCAATGAGCCATCTTCTCTTGGCAGAATCGAATCACAAACAAAAGAAATTATTTGTTTTCTTTTCGTTAAAAAAAAAAGAAGAGAGAGAGAAAGAGAGAGAAGGCCTTTTTTAAATCCTGGAGACAGGCAGGATGAGTTGACGGACAGGAACTGATTCTGAGGTAAAAAAAAAAATGTCACAGGGACATTTGGACACAGTGGAGGGAGGAAGCCGGACCGAAATATCTGAGAGAAGATACTCTTTTGGAAACATTAGAACTTCTCGTTTCATGTACCGGGGGAAGCTACTTAGTTTAGTTCCATGGATAATATTACCAGATCTCCCTAAATGTGGGATTTCAAGAAGCACTGAATGTAGACATCAACAGGATCTTGAATGTCAGCTTGAGAAATAGGATCTGTGTGCCTCATTTATACAATTATGCCCTTTGACACTGTTGATTAATCCAGATTAATTTACATCCTTTCACTCTTACAGTTGCTTTGAATTCCAAAGAACGCTACGTAAAATGGGTAAATTTTCTGATTGGCAAAAAAAAAAAAAAAAGACCCTATACCAGTGGTGAAATCCAAATTTTTTTTACTACTGGTTCTGTGGGTGTGGCTTGGTCGGCGTGGTGTGGCTTGATGGGTGTGGTAGGGGAAGGATACTGTAAAATCCCCATTCCCTCCCCACTCCATACTGCAAAATCCCCATTCCCTCCCCACTCCTGGAGGAAGGACATTGCAAAATCTCCATTCCCACCCCACTTTGGGGCCAGCCAGAGGTGGTATTTGCCGGTTCGCCGAACTACTCAAAATTTCCACTAACGGTTCTCCGAACTGCTACAGAACCTGTCAGAACCTGCTGGATTTCACCCCTGTCCTATAGCACAAAAATATGATTGGACTTTTGGGGCATATTAATGACTCTGAATGATCTTCCATTTAAGCAAATTGAGGGGCTGCCACAAAGAAGAGGGGGTCAAGCTATTGTCCAAAGCATCAGAAGGCAGCATAAGAAGCAATGGACGGAAACTAATCAAGGAGAGAAGCAACCTAGAACTAAGGAGAAATTTGTTAACAGTGAGAACAATCAACTTGTGGAACGACTTGCCTTCAGAAGTTGTGGTTGCACCACCACTGGAGGCTTTCAAGAAGACACTGGACATCCATTTGTCTAAAATGGTATAGACTCTCCTGCTCGAGCAGAGGGTTGGACTAGATGACCTCCAAGGTCTATTCCAACTCTGTTATTCTATGATTCAATTCTGAAGTAGTGCAGATGGACCCGGAAAAGCTTTTGCCTGATCACCAGAAAAACTAGACAGAAGGACAGTTTTTTCCCCAACGCCATCACTCTGCTAAACAAATAATTCCCTCAACACTGTCAAACTATTCACTAAGTCTCCATTACTATTAATCTTCTCATCGTTCCTGTCGCCCTTCTCCTCCCACTTATGACTGTATGACTGTAACCTTGTTGCTGGTATCCTTACAATTTATATTGACTGTTTCCTAGTATGATTTGATTGCTTATTTGTTCCCTATGACAATCGTTAAGTGTTGCAGTTTATGATTCTTGATGAATATATCTTTTCTTTTATGTACACCGAGAGCGTATGCACCAAGACAAATTCCTTGTGTGTCCAATCACACTTGGCCAATAAAGAATTCTATTCTATTCTATTCTATTCTATTCTATTCTATTCTATTCTATTCTATTCTATTCTATTCTATTCTATTCTGTAGCATTATCTACTTAGGTTTCTGCAGTATAATTTCTGTTAAATATCCCTTCACTGGGTAAACTGCTTTACAAAGTACTGAATTCTCAGGTCATTCAAATTCCCACATTCAGCCCCACAAATGAATTTGAGGAATTCCCAAATGAAACCTAGAGAGTTAGGATAGTGCTGTGAAGGCGCCTGTTCTTGGGTTGTTCCTCCAAATAGAGCAGAGCATCACACCAGTTGATAATTCAAGAAATTACTGCATGGTGGACTGTATTCATTTGAGGTACAAACAATCTGCATTGGTAAACATCTGCTAAGAGAAGACTTAATCATTGAAATGCTCTGAGTAAGAGAAACCGAAGACCTTCTGGGTGATCTCTTGAAATAGATTGTCCCACATACTCAATACTTCTAACAAATAATCAGCTTTCCTTCCTTCCTTCCTTCCTTCCTTCCTTCCTTCCTTCCTTCCTTCCTTCCTTCCTTCCTTCCACATTCCTGCCTGCCTTCCCTCTCTCCCTTCAAAAAATAGCACAGATATAAGGGACCTTGGAGGTCTTCTAGTCCAACCCTATACAATTTGAGTCAAGTGGCTGTCCAGTCTCTTTTTAAAAACCTCCAATGTTGGAGCATCCACAACTTCTGGAGGCAAGCTCTTCCATTGGTTAATTGTTCTCATTGTCAGGAAAGTTCTCCTTAGTTCTAGTTATTGTTCTACTTTCAGTTATCTAGTTGTAGTTCTTAGTTCTTCCTTCCTCCCTTCCCTCCCTCCCTCCCTCCCTCCTGTCTTCCCAAAATAACAGAGTTGGAAGGGACTGGAGGACTTCTAATCCAATCCCCTGCTCAAGTAGGAGACCCTATACAATTTGAGACAAGTGGCCCTTCCTTCCTTCCTTCCTTCCTTCCTTCCTTCCTTCCTTCCTTCCTTCCTTCCTTCCCTTCCAATTTTCCTTCCTTCATTCTTTCCTTCCTTCCTTCCCTTCCCATTTTCCTTCTTTCCTTCCTTCCCTTCTCATTTTCCTTCTTTCCTTCCTTCCTTCCCTTCCCTTCTCATTTTCCTTCTTTCCCTTCCCATTTTCCTTCCTTCCTTCCTTCCTTCCTTCCTTCCTTCCTTCCCTCCCTCCTTCCTTCCTTCCCTCCCTTCCCTTCCCATTTTCCTTCTTTCCTTCCTTCCTTCCCTTCTCATTTTCCTTCTTTCCTTCCTTCCTTCCCTTCCCATTTTCCTTCCTTCCCTTCCCTTCTCATTTTCCTTCCTTCCTTCCTTCCTTCCTTCCTTCCTTCCTTCCCTTCCAATTTTCCTTCCTTCATTCTTTCCTTCCTTCCTTCCCTCCCTTCCCTTCCCATTTTCCTTCTTTCCTTCCTTCCTTCCCTTCTCATTTTCCTTCCTTCCTTCCTTCCTTCCTTCCTTCCTTCCTTCCTTCCTTCCTTCCTTCCCTCCCTCCCTCCTCATTTTCCCTCCCTCCTTCCTTCCCTTCCCTTCTCATTTTCCTTCCTTCCCTTCTCATTTTCCTTCCTTCCTTCCTTCCTTCCTTCCTTCCTTCCTTCCTTCCTCCCTTCCTCCCTCCTTCCCTCCCTCTCTCTTCAAGTGGCTGCAGTTCTCTCCAACAGGGTGGGGGGAAGGACCTCTTAACCAGCATCTTGCATCTGGAGGTGCACATACAGACCCCTCCTGAAATATCGTTCTGTCTCCAGGACAGAGGGACACAAGCAGATGATAAATACAAGTCAGGCAAAGCATTTCTTCCACAAGAGTGAAAAAAAAAGGAAGTGTAATTTAGCACGCTCTTCCCAGAGGTTCCATAAATTCAGCCTGGAGAATTCACATAATTCAAATAATGTGTCCCTTCCGTGACAGTTCTCATAATTGCTTCCTTAGCTCAAAGTATCAGAGTGGCCCAAAGTAGCTTCCTGTGGTCACTAAAGGGCTTCCCTAACCCTTCAGCGGTTGAGGGATAATTTTAGTGGAGCTTGTATAGAATAGAACTCTTAAAAATTGCCTGTGCCCAAATGTATAAACTCATTTAATAATTTCTTTAATCTTTCAGCCATAATTGATGCAAAAAAATTTTATAGTCTGCATTTAAAAGAGATATCGGTCTATAATTCTTTATATGTTGCAAATCTGCCTCTTCTTTTGGTATTAAAAATTATATAAGCCTCCATCCATGAGTCCTGAATTTTAGCTTTAAGTAATAAATCATTGAATACTTGCAGCATCGCATTGCTTAATATATCTTGTAAGGTTTTATATACCTCTGCTGGTAATCCATCCGGACCTGGTGTCTTCCCATTTTTCTGTCTTTTAATTCCCTCCATTAATTCCATCATCAATATTCTTTCTTCTAACAGTTTTTTTTTTTTTAATTTTCCGGGATTCTCGGCATTTCCATTTTTAAAAAAATACTGTTCTATCTCACTTTCTGCTACTGTTTCTTGTTGATACAATCCATTATAATATTTCTCAATTGTTCTCTTCTTTTCCTCACTTTTATAACCTACTTTTCCATCTTGATCTATTAATTGACTTATTAATTTCTTTTCTTTCTCTTTTTTTCATTTTCTATGCCAACCATCGTCCTGGTTTATTTGCATTTTCAAAGAAATTTGGCTTTGTAACTACAGGATTCTTCCCCCTGTGGATAATTATTCCTTTACGCAGCTGACAAGCTCTTTGTACGATCAATAGGGCTACTAGGAAATGTTAATAAATCATATAACATACCGGACAACCTCTGCCCCCTTTGGGTTAATTTTCCAGAGGTATTTTTTTTATCCGAGTCCTCAACGTCTTCAACTATTGGTTTCCTAGTTTTGCCCAATTAAAGATGACAAGAAAGAGAGTTTTAGTGATATATAGATATTTTAAGGCAGTAAGTGTGAAGCTTGCCTTACCCCACCAAAAATTCACATTATATTTATAACAAGTCTATTCCAACACGTGGCACGATTCATTAACTAACTAGTCTGCCCTAGCTGACAAGTTCTCTTGGCTGATGGAAAATAATATGGATAATAATAAAAAAAAGAACCCACAGAAATAGTAATGAGGATAAGAATAGAAAAAGAACAAAAAAAAAAGCGCAAGAAAAGTTAGATGAGGAAATAGCTGCCCTATAAATACTTCTAATAGCCCTGTTGAGATGAGTGGAGCACATAATAATACGAATTAGAAAAAGCTACCCAAAGAGAGATAATTGAAAATGACAACACACCCTGCATTTCAATATGGCTGTCACCACAAACTCCACAAATTTCACACTTGGCACAAATAAAGTATTCAATTCAGTTCAACTTTGCTGCAAATTTAAAGGCGGTACGGACAGCTTGTTCCAACGTACAAGAGTAGCCCTCAGAAAAGACAATGGAATCAGAAGAGATGAGGTGTCAATCAACGTGAGCCTCTCCTTTTATTAGCACCCAACTCAGAGTAACGGAATTGGAAGGGACCTTGGAGGTCATCCAGTCCAACCCCCTGCTCAAGCAGGAAACCCTATAATATTCCAAACAAATGGTTCTCCAAACTCTTCTTATAAACTTCCAGTAATGGAGCACCTACAACTGCTGAAGGCAAGCTGTTCCACTGGTTAATTGTTCTCACTGTTAGGAAATTTCTCCCTTAGTTCTAGGTTGGTTCTCTTCTTGATTAGTTTCCACCAGGGGTGAAATCCAGCAGGTTCTGACAGGTTCTGGAGAACCGGTAGCGGAAATCTTGAGTACTGGGGAGAACTGGCAAATACCACCTCTGGCTGGCCCCAGAGTGGGGTGGGAATGGAGATTTTGCAATATCCTTCCCCTGCCATGTCCACCAAGCCACGCCCACAGAACCGGTAGCAAAAAAATTTGGATTTCACCATTGCTTCTTGTTCTGCCTTCAGGTGCTTTGGAGAATAGGTTGACCTCCTCTTCTTTCTGGCAGCCCCTCAAATATTGGAAGACTGCTATCATGTCTCCCCTAGTCCTTCTTTTCATTAAACTAGACATGCCCAGTTCCTGCAACCGTTCTTCATATGTTTTAACCTCCAGTCCTCTAATCAAATTTGTTGCTCTTCTCTGCATTCTTTCTAGAATCTCCAGATCTTTTTTATATATTGTGGTGACCAAACACCACTCAACCAAGCTCAACCAAGTCCTCCTGCTTCCCAACAATCCTGTTTAGGAACCATGTTACCAAGTGTGCAGAATCAGGATTTGATGTTTGTTTAGCCTTTTGGGCAAGCTCGGCAAACTGTCGCAGATCACAAGGATGGTGTCAAAGCTCAAATCCATACAGTTAACTCAACAAGTATGGATACCATTACTTCACCAGAGCCTGGTGGTGCAGTGGACTAAACTACTGTTAAAGGTAGTATTTAGCTGCCAGCTGCCTGCAATTACTGTGAGTTCAATTCTCACCAGGCTCAAGGTTGACTCAGCCTTCCATCCTTCCGAGGTAGGCAAAATGAGGACCCGGTTTGTGGGGGCAATAAGCTGACTTTGTATAAAATAGAACACCGCTTGGGGGGGCGCAAAAAGCCCTACTAAGAAAGTATATACAAAAGTATGAAGGCTATTGCTTAAAAGCATTGTAAGCCGCCCTGAGTCTCCGGAGAAGGGCGGCATATAAATCAAACTAATAAATAAATAAATAAATAAATAAATAAATAAATAAATAAATAAATAAATAAATAAGAAAGAAAGAAAGAAAGAAAGAAAGAAAGAAAGAAAGAAAGAAAGACAGAGAGACTCCAAGAGAATTGAGGGAGGGGGAAGGGAGGGGGAAAATGAAGACGGGAAAACAGAGAGAGGGTGGAGGGGCTCAAAGGAACAAGGGGCATATTTCAACGGGGGACAAGCAGAGGAACAAAAACATCCCATAAATCATGCAAAGCTGTTGAAATGCCAGAACAAATGACCCCAGAGCTTGGCCATTGTTTCCGAGCGATGGCTTAAAGCACCCCTGTTTCCCTAGCCAAAATAATATGTGCCTTTGCTTTTCGGCTCAGTCCGCTCCTTCGTGCTGGGGAGGCCGTGCCAAATTGGACTTCAATCTTAAAAAGTCCTGCTGAGGAGACCAAAAGATAAAGACACTATGCACCAAGAGTGGTCCAGATTGGCAAGCCCGCCCAACCGAGAGGACATCCCGTTCCTATTTAAGGTGAAATGGGATGGTAGCTGAGGTGCCTTTGAGGACATTCAATTCAGAATAGAGCTGGAAGGGGCTTTAGAGATCTTCTAGTCCAACCCTCTGCTCAAGCAGGAATGGCTAACCTTTTTGCCGCCGTGTGCCAAAAGCAGGGGGAGCGCGGGAGGTCGCGCGTGTGCGTGCCCACACCCATAATTCAGTGCAACCCGCCCCCCCACGCATGCGTGTGCGACCCCCCCCCTCTGCGTTCCCCCTGCTTTTGGCACGTGATGGCACAGTGGGCCTGGTAGGCCCGTTTTTCGTCCTCTCCAGACTCCAGAGGCTTTCTTGGAGCCTGGGGACGGTAAAAAACGGCCTTCCTCATCCCCCGGAGGCCAGAAACGGCCCACTCGCTGACTTCCAGTGGGACCAGAAGCCCATTTTTCGCTCTCCCCAGGCTCCAGAGCCTTTCTAG